>NW_003852573.1:2259981-2268531 GCF_000181295.1 Otolemur garnettii | reverse complement strand
CCAGCTACTTGGGAGGCTGAGGCAAGAGAATTGAGTAAGCCCAAGAGTTTGAGGTGGTTGTGTGCTGTGATGCCACAGCACTTTACCGAGGGTGACATAGTGAGACTCTGTCTCAAAAAAAAAAAAGTATAGATTACATGATTAAGGAATAAGAGTGCCATTGGAATAACTGTTGCAGATATTTATTTTATATGTGTGTGATAGACTTGGTTTTTGTATAGGAGAGACCAAATTGGGCAGCCATTTTAAAATTTAAATAATCACTTTAAAACAGTTACAAACCAATAGGAAAGGAGTCAGGGACATGCAGAAACAAACTGTCCCTGACTGCCCCCCATTGATATGTGACTGTTAACTGTGTTAAGCCCGAGATACTTGTATACAGATATATTTTCAACAAAAAATAGATATTGCTAAATAAGTATAATGTTAGAGATAACATGATGTATTAGAAAAAGCATTGATTTTTGAGTTAGTTTAATTTTAGATCCTGCTACTCCACTTCCTGGTTGTATAAGTTTGAGCTAGTTGCTTAATTTTTCTGAGTCTTAGTTTCATCACCTGTGAAAATGGAGATTATGACATTTATCTCTTGTGAAGCTTGAATGTAAAGTGCATAGCCTGGTGTTTGGCACTCAATAAATGGTAATTTTCATTGCTATTATTATTATTATATCAATGCCTAGGAAAAGAATTATGTTAACGTTTTGGGAAAAAGCATGTCTAAATGGATGAAAGTTAACTTATGGGATAGCTTTAGAAATACTGTATATTTGAAGATACTCATGCTTAGCTATCAGTGTAGCTCAGTACAGTTCTTGCTTTAATCAGTAAATAAAAATAATTCGAGCCATTCTCTTAAGTAAAATATTAACTGATTAAATTATATGTTTATAAATTCTGAAATACTTTAGAGCAATTTAAGTTAAACTATCTTCTAATTAGTTCAGTCACCTATTCTAATGTAAAATCTTTTTTTTTTTTTTTTTCCGCAGTTTTTGGCCAGGGCCAGGTTTGAACCCGCCATCTCCAGTATATGGGGCCAGCACCCTACTCCTTTGAGCCCCAGGCGCTGCCCTAATGTAAAATCTTTGAGTGCCTACTCTGTGTCAGACATTGTGCTGGTGGCTGGGAGTACACAGGCACACTGAGCTACATAGCTTCCCTTCCTTAAGGAGTTTCAATTTCAGTGTGGGAGACACACAGCAGGAGTCAGTGTCAGAGAGGGATGGCCTCCTTGACAAAGTGACATCAGGGGCTGGGCACGGTGGCTCACGCCTGTAATCCTAGCACTCTGGGAGGCCGAGGCAGATGGATCACCTTAGCTCAGGAGTTTGAGACCAGCCTGAGACAGAGTGAGACCCCATCTCTAAAAAATAACTGGGTGTTGTTGTAGGTGCTTGTAGTCCCAGCTACTTGGGAGACTGAGGCAAGAGAATTGCTTAAGGTCAAGAGTTTGAGGTTGCTGTGAGCTATGGTGCTGTGGAACTTTACTGAGGGCGATAAAGTGAGACTCTGTTTCCAAAAAATAAAGTGACAGTGAGACTGGGACTTGAGGAATAAGTAGGAATTGGCCAGTAAAGCTAAGAGGAGAGGCATGTTCTGGCAGAAAGGGGTTTGTCATGTCTGAGACATGGCTGTAGCATGAAGGGAATGAGGGGGAGAAGAGCAGGGAGGTGGGGGGAAGCTAAATCCTTTGAGGCTTTGTAGTTTATAATAAGGATTTTAAAATTTATCTAGAGAGGAAACTACTCAAGAATTTTAAGTATGAAAATGAAGAAATCAGATTCCTAGTTGTAATTCTGTACACTCTGCCTGCTTTGTGGAAATGGATTTGAGAAAAGTAAAAGTGTGTGTGGTAGGGAGACCCTCACTGGCTCCGGGTGAGTCTCACTGGCTCCAGGTGAAGGTGAGAGTTGATTGGTCTAGAGGTGAGGGCAGTGGAGAGGGAAAGAAGTGAACTAATTTGGTAGTTTTATAGGAGAGAAAATAGGGAGGATTTACTGAGGTTTCTGGTAGGAGCTGCTGGATAGATAGGGAAGCCCAGAGAAGCAGCAGCAAACGTTGAGAGAAAAGATTTTAAAAATTTAGCCTAGGGCAGATGGAAACATTTTGGTGGAGCTATGAAATAGTCATGGTTGTACAGACTGGAATTCAGGAAAATTGAGCTAGAAAGAGAAATTGAGAAATTATTTATGGTATTTAAATCTGTTAAAATGGATGAGATCACCTAGGGTGATTGAAGTACTGAGTAATGAGAGACCTGGGGTCAACTCCCAAAGGAATGGCAGCATTTGGAGGTGGATAGAGGAGGATGGCACAGACTAAGAAGAAGTGGATAGAGAACTAGAAGGAATACTGTCTTAAAAACGTGGTGGGCTCACAGAATCAAGTGTTTCAAGGCAAAGGCCTACTCAGTGCTGCTGAGAGGTTACATTTTGTAAGGTGAGAGCTGACGTACTACATATCTTTTATTGCATTTGACAAGAGCAGCTTCTTTGGGGTGGTAGAAGTGGGGACTAGATTGTAATGGGTTGGAGATGAATGATGAATGAGATGACATAAAATGGAAATAAGAATGTGTGACTTCAGAAATTCAGATGTGAAGAAACAGAGGGTGATAGGCGCAGGAGGGATAGATGGTCAATGAAAGACTTTTAATCGTATTTGTTATTTAAAGATGGAAAAATCTAGATCCTGACCCACTTAGGGGGTTGTACCTGATGAAACCAGGGTCATTTACTTCCATAGCTAGTGTATTTAGGGAACTATTCTTGGTGAGGATTGAATCAGAGAACTCTTATCAGCATTTGGTATATGGAAAGCACTTAAATGTTGGCTCTAGTGGCAAAGACAGGCAGAGAGGTCCAGAGCCTCTACAATGGTCCTGTTCCAAACTTTTTATTTAGTGAGGCTGCTATCCTAAAGCTCTGCATTTTCTCATTTACATTGTTCCTCTCCCTAACATCTGTTCTTTGAAAATTTCTGCCTGCTTGTCTAACCTTGTGACACCCTTCTCCACTACTCTGGTCTCCACTGTTTCCTTCCTTCTGAACCTCTTTGGCATCTATTCTGTAATTGTGGTTCCTAACCATTGGGTTGAGGGAGATTTCCTGCAGTGCTTCAAGTTATCTCGGGGGTCAGGAATCCATATGCATATTAAATACCATCTGTGGATGAATAATGTGTCTTATAAATAAGTGCTAATGTTTTCAAATGTATGTGTCTGCTGTTTTGATTAGTAGATTATCCATTTTATAGTCACTTTTCATTTTGGATATTTTCACTCAATGCTAAAAGAACCACTATATGGAGGTCCTCCACATTTTTTGACCTTAAAATGGAATACATACTTGAGAAGGTTAGGAATCACTGCTCTCTGTACCTGCAACATACAGCATTCAGAATTCTGCTTCATGTTCTTCTCTATTATTTTACCTTTGCTGTTCCTGCCTCTTTAACAAACTTGTTATTTGCTTAAGAGCAGGGGTTGTTCTTTTTCCTTACATCTTGCATCAGAGGTTAGCAAACTGCAGCCCTTGGGCAAATCCAACTCATGGCCTTTTTTGTAACTCCCCTCCACCTAAGAAGGTTTCATAGATGAACATTTGCAGTCCATCTGGTGATAGGAAAACACTAACTTTGAATCCTAATTAAGCAAAATGTAATCTCTACTAAGAAAGAATTCCATTTTTTAAATTAGCAAACCTATATTACAAAAAGTTGTATTCAATTATTACATTTTTATTTTGAATTTTGTCATTAAAAATCATGTAGAAATTGGTTAGGAAACAAATTTATTATGTAAGTACCTACATAATGGTCTTAATTTTGCCTCTTGGTCTGTATATCCTACAATGTTTACTGTCTGACCCTTTGTAGAAAAAGTTTGTCTATCCCTGCTTTATAGCAGTAGTTCCCAAATTTGTCTACATATCTGAATTATCTGACCTTTAAGTAAGTAAGATATATGAGATCTGACAGTTAAGTTCTCGAACTCATCCTAGAGAAAGTGCTACATACCTCATTGCTGAGTGTCACTATGGTCACCTTCGAAGTACTTCCCTTGGGAAGCTAGGCACTGACGCCAGTACCTAGTCCACCCTCAAAGCAATTTTGGAACTCTTTTTCTGGAATGCCCACCAGAGTTGTTGTTGTATTACCCTTGATGTCCTGAAAGTCATCAAAATGTCTTCCTTTCAATATTTTCTTTATCTTTGGGTAAAAAAAAAAGGGGAGGGTATTGGGGGCCAGATCAGGTAAATAGGGAGGGTGTTCCAATACTTGTTTACTGGCTAACTACTCCCTCATAGACAAGTGCCCTGTGAGCTGGTACATTGTCCTGATGCAAGAGCCACACCTTTGTCATGCCAAGATTTAAATTTTCCTGTTTCTCTATTGATGTTTACTTGGTCTGCTATGCTGTTCACAGTGAGCCGATGATTTTGACACACAATTAGATGACATTTTGCAGTGTTTTCATCAGTTCTGCTCGTTACTGGTCACCCTGACCTCTTTTCATCGGTGATTTTTTCTCTCCCTTCAGAAAAATGTTTGATCTATTTGTACACTGCCTTTTTCTTCATGGCGTTACCCCATAAACCTGTACTAATATGCCCCTGATTTCATTTCCACTCTTCCCGAGTTTAACAAGAAATTTAATGTTTGTTCTTTGTTCCAATCCAAGTTCCAACATTCTTCTGATGGCTCACAAAAACATGCAACAATAGTAATGAATGCCTCTCAGCAAGTGCCACACATTGACACAAACACAGCTGTGAGACCCTGATACGCCAAGGTTATGAAACTTTATGGAACTGTTTGTGCACTATGGCTAATCTAAGCACATGGTGGCAAGTACATGAACTTAATTCTCAGACCTCATATCGTTGTAAGTATAAAAATAAATATAGTTTCTTCTACCTTGAGATTCTGATTCAATACATCAGGGTTGGAGCCTGGAATCCTGTATTTTAACAAACTATTGAGCTGTTTGGGGATCACTTTTTATGTGTTTGTAGGGTTGGACACCAAGAGATAAGGAAATGAACATTGAGCTATAAGTCAGAGGATGGATTATTCTTTTACTTCAACATTTAGTAGCTATGAGAACTTATCCAAGTGAGCACTTTGTTCTGCAGGTTTAAGAATTTCTAATTCACTTATTTATAGAAAGTTGTGCTTTTTGCTTGACTTTCTATAGTAGTGGTTCTTTTATCTTTGGGGGTTCATTAAATCCTCTTTCAGAATCTGATGAAAGTTATTGGCTCTCCCTTTAGAAAAGTGCACCTATATTAGTTTCCTGTGACTGACATAACAAATTACTACGGAAGTGCTTGAAGCAACATAAATTTATTCTGTCAGTTCTGGAGGCAAGTTCAAATCACAGTGTCAACAGGGCCTTGATTCTCCCCACTCTCCAGGCTCTGTGCTAAAAGATCCCTCACCTCTTCCAGCATCTGGGCTAAGTGCCTGGGCTTGTGGCTGCATCACTCAGTCTCTGCCTCTAGGGTCACATTGCTGCCTTCTCTTCTCTGTGTATCTCTTTAAGGACACTGGTCATTGGATTTGACGTCCATTTTGATATTTCAGGATAAGTACCTCCTCTCAGGATCTTTAACTTAACCATATTTTTTATTTCACAGATAAGGCACACGTTCCAGGGATTTGACATGGGTATCTTGGTTGGGGGGGGTGGGTGATGGTGCATTTTTTGGCTTTCCACAGAACTTTTGCACATGCTCGCAATTGTACAGTTTCAAGGGTCACAGTTCTATGAAGTCCATCTGTGGACCCCATGGACTCTGGGTTAGGTTTGGGCTATGCTTGTTCACTGAGAAGCTTGTACCTGTAGTGTGTTCCAGTTATGTAATCTTGTCTTTCTCTCCTGTCTCTGTCATGTTCTTACATTCATCATCCTATTAATACCAGTCTTAAGATGTTTTTCCTTGTGACCTTAGAGTCTATCATTTTATAGTTTGCGCTTTAATTTCTCAGATTTTTTAAGGAACTATTTGTCTTCTGATAAGACGCATTGTTAAAAGGAAAGCCTTTCCCAAGCCTTTTTACTTCATTCTGCAGCAGGGAGTCTAACTTCTAATCTATGCAAAGCATAGATGGCTGGTAATGCCTCCAGGGAGAAGAGAAACTTACCTTGATTGAGTTCCTGTTGTGCTAAGCTTTTAGCAGTGCTTATACACGGCTTCTTATTTAATACTGAAAGCAGTGCTGGTGACTACTCCATTATGTAAATGAGCAAGTGAAGCCTGGTGGAAATTAAGTAACTTGCTCTGTGGGGGTGATAGAGCTAGCAAGGGACAGATCTGGTTTTTTGAGTGACGGTTGGTTGGTCTTGTTTTCTAAAGTCTACGTTGTATTCGTTTTACCAGGAAAACATAGAGCACTTCACGTTTAGCTAAATGGTCAGTAATCTCCTTAGACCAGGGGGCAGGGGGAGGGGCTAGCTGTGCTGTAGTTTCACTGGATTTTAGTCAGATATATAGTGCTTGCTTATAGTATTACCTTTCTCAATTATCTTCCCTGATCCTTAGCTTTAAATAAGACTAATACCTGGCTGGTATGTCTTTTACCTTCCTAGATTTCAACAGTTAGGAATGTGGCCAAGCCTCAGATCAAAGGATACATTAGCCCCAACTATGAATTTCTTTGCTTTAAGTTCTCTGAGACATTTGGCTGGTGTGCACTCTGTATATTCTGCTTCCTGCTTTTTAATTTTGAGGGGCATCTCCAAATTTGTCTAGCTTATTTCCACTTAGGATATCTGTATGTGTGCTAACTTTCTGAACAATTCATATTCCTAGGTCAGTTTTTTTTTTTAGTGTTTTCATATACAATTTGAAATATTTTCATCAAACTGGTTAACATAGACTTTGTGTCATTTACTTAGTTATTGTGTTAAAACATTTATACTCTAGTTCTAGAAAAGTTCACGTGTACACAGCCTAGGTCAGTTTTTTAACTTCTCTGGTTCCCATGGGTTTGGTTGGTGACTTGGGACTGTGCTCTGCTGATTCTTCCCCTTTTGTGTTGTCCTTCTCCCCTAATTTCTTCACACGTCATTCATCTGTAGATAGTCTCTTATCCCAGGCTAATATCTCTCTCCCTTCACCTCACCAAATACCACCTCCTTCTATCATTGCTCTTATCCTCCAGGATCTAAAGTAAATACATTCTCATCCTAAAAATAACAAACAATACCCCATTTAACAAAAACTGCTTATTCTCATTCCCACAGCTCTTCATGCCTTCCCTCTGTGCCACCTGTTGTTACACACATTGTTGGTTCCTTTTATTCACTGGTTTTCTGCTGTTTATGAGATAATACTAAAAATCCTGGTGCTCCAGTAGCCCGGCCCAAGCTGCTTCTTCAGCCTTCCCTCTTAGTTTAGTACTCTATCCTCTGTCTTGCCTGCCACAGTGTGGGATGTTCCTCCTATCAAGAGCCAGTCCCTTTGTTTGTATTCCATTCCTTCCTGCTTGCCCAGGAATCTAATCTGTCTTCATTATTAATGTTCTCTTTCTTGTAAAATCTCTGGAGTTTCCAATTACTCCTAAAGGATTGGAGGATATAGCTTGGTTCCTCATTCCCAACTATCGGGCAAGAGATTGGAACTGAATAATGACTGCCCTCTTTGGGTGGAGCATGTACTCTATTTAAACACAGTCCCCGCCACTCTGTATGGCCATATATAGAAAGCCCACTTCCCTCATTTGTCAGCTGCATGGTGACAAAAAAGGAATTTTTCCCTGGTCTATATTTTAGTATCTGACTTTTAAAAGTAAATCTATATTCTGAATTTGTATTTACAGATTCACCTTATTTCCCCTTGTATCTGTTCCAAAAGGACTCCATCCAGGCATGTTCCCCCTTGACTCTGGTATCTCTTTCCTTCATATTTCAGCTCACATTGATTTCTTCTTTTCCTAGCTCCTATGGTGCATATTTTCATGTGTATTATTTCCTCCTTTGCCTTTACTTTCAATAAGTGAGCAAACTTCTTGAGGGCCCCTGCCCTCATATTACCTCAATTTAAAAGTCAGCTTAAGTTTTATATGGGAAAAAGGTATCTTTAAAATCATATGCTGTGTTTCCCTGAAAATAAGACCTACCCCAAAAATAAGCCCTAGCAGGATTTGTATGTATTTGTTAAATATAAGCCCTACCCCATAGTAGGACCTAGTGATGGGCGTGGCTATGCAGATAGGCCATGCATTTCGGTGCGGAGCGGTAAGGAAGACTGGAATACCTTTTATCTGCCACAGCTCCTTTCTCCAAGCCGTTCATACTTGCGCCGGTGCGCAGGTGGCAACCACATCACTCGTTTCTCCTAGCCATTCACACATGTGCGGGGGTGTGTGGGGTAACTGCAGTTGTAAGTGCCTATTGCGCATGTGCGAACGGCTAGGGAAAGGCGTTCACGCATCACTAGCGCCAGCCCCACCAACAAGGTCTGCTCCCCCTGTCAGGTTCTGGCCATCCTGTGCACACTAAGGCTTCGAGTAGAGATGGAGACATAGAGACTGGAGGTC
>NW_003852573.1:2259580-2259961 GCF_000181295.1 Otolemur garnettii | reverse complement strand
CACAGTGAAAGTCTCCTTAGTGAAATGAGGAGCAGGATGCTCTGCTTTTTTAACATTGTGTGTCCCCAGGGGGAAGAAGGAAAGCCGTGGCTGCTATTTTACCCAGCACCAGTCCAACAACAGTCTGTGAGCCTCTCTCACCTCACAGAAACACCAGTAAAGCTGCTGCTCCCCAGCACCGACCAGCAACAGTCTGTGGGCCTCTCACCACCACCCCCCTACAAACACCAGAGGAAAAGCTTCAGCAGGCAATCTGCTACTGAGCCCAGAGAGATCATCCCTGCTCCACTGTGCAGATTGGACCCAGTGCTCGCTGGATCCCAAATACGGTAAATAATTCAGCCCTTACACATCAGCTTTGCTGGCCTATCTCTGCTTTTC
>NW_003852573.1:2254597-2259461 GCF_000181295.1 Otolemur garnettii | reverse complement strand
AGGACTCCCAGGGCAAGAATCTTACAGCTTTCTGCAAAGAGAAGAAGTTGGATATCCGAATGGTCCAAAAATGGCGGGCAGAATACGATAACCTCAGTCTACATGTGGACAGAGGAAATGCTAAGAAGCGCAAGTGTGGATCAGGTTGGCAACCTTTATTTCCTGAGCTGGAAAACAATCTGTGAATGGATTGCTGACAGGAGAGCAAAGGCTTTGGTTGTGCATAGGGGTGACATTCAAGCATTTGCCCTTGCAATGGCACCACAGTTCGAAATATCCCCAGAATTCAAAGCATCACAACACTGGCTGGATGGCTTCCTTCAGCGATATGAACTGTCTCTAAGAAAATCAGCAACACTGTTGAAGTTAGAAGATGCAGAAGTTATTAAGCGAGCACTTGCATTCAAGTCCTTTGTTGATGGCATCGACTTTTCTAAATTCCAACCTTGCAACATGATTGCTATGGATGAAACTGCAGTGTTTATGGGTCAAGGAGCCCAAACAACAATTGAACAGACGGGTGCCTCCTCAATCTGCATTCCCTCCACTGGTCACGAAATTTCACATGTTACCTGTATTTTGGCCATTCGTCTGGATGGAAAGAAAGCTACACCTCTGAGCATCACTAAGGGCAAGAAAGATAAGATTGAACGTGTTTCCGGCATTTATGTTCTTGAAACAGAAAAAGCCTGGTGCACACAAGCAGTTATAAGGAAGTGGCTTGATTTAATGCTGCCACTTGTTTTGCGAGGTGGCCAAAGAGGTCTGCTAGTCTGGGATTCAGCCAGCACTCACAGTGCTAAAGACATGAAGAACTTCCTTGCAGAGAGAGAAATAGATCAAATAATGATTCCCACAGGAATGACTGCCTGTCTGCAGACTCTTGATATTGCAATAAACAAGCCATTCAAAGACCATTTGCATGTGGAAATTAACGACTACATTGAAAATAGAATGACAAGAAATCAGCGTGGAAACTTTGTGAAGCCTAGCCTGCAAGAGGTCGTGACTTGGGTGAAGAATTCATGGAATAAAATCACTGACAGTGTTGTTACCAGTGCACTCCGAGCAGGTTACATGGATAAGAGCTGCTCATTTAATGAGAGCTCAGTTGCTTGACGTGAAAGTTTGGGGCCAATGGTTCTAAAGGAAATGGAGTCACAAGAAATTCAGGATGGAATTCCTGGAGAGTTATGATGATGTTCCAGAAGATGACTTAACTGTATTTGAATAAATGTAGATTGTTGTATTATACTTAATAAAAATAAGATATTCCCTGAAAATAAGCCCGAGTGTGTCTTCTTGAGAAAAAAATAAATATAAGACAGTGTCTTATTTGGGGGGAAACACAGTAGCTAAGTGATGCTTAGCATGCTGATGGGCACGTGATAAGTAAACATGACAAGGAACAGTATATTCACAATTCCAGCCTCGTCCTTTCTCCAGAGCATATACATCTGTTGATTGGAAAGGCTGGCAAAATTGTGTCTACTATTCAAAACATTTCTGTTTCTTTCCTCTTTCCTTCTACCCTTTCTATTCCCTCACCTACTTTATCTTTTTTGTTGTTTGTTTCTGCTAAGTTCATATAGTTGAATTTCATAAGCTGTAATTAGTTCATGATAGAATTCTAATATGCTTTTATGTCTTCCGCAGTAGTGGAAGAGAGAATTAAAACCAGTTGAATGAATGAATCTATCAATAAGTACTTTGGGGAATAATGAGCAGGAGGAGATCTAAATTAATTATACTTGCTATCTGTGTGTTTTTCTTTGCAACTAATTCAGTCAGGCAGGGAAGAGTCATAGAATTCTGTTTCTTGTATGTGATTTAAAATATCTGTGAAGTGAGGGGTTTGTATTAAACTATCTTAAAATTCCTTTCTGGCTCTTAATTTCTTTAAGGTCAAACCCCCTACTGTATATAAAACATGTTTTATACTTATTTTCTAGTGATTTTGTGTAGTCTTTTACCTTTAGGAAAAAGGTAAAAGATTTAAAATATCTGTGAAGTGAGGGGTTTGTATTAAACTATCTCAAAATTCCTTTCTGGCTCTTAATTTCTTTAAGGTCAAAACCCCTGCCTATATAAAACATGTTTTATACTTATTTTCTGGTGATTTTGTGTAGTCTTTTACCTTTAGGAAAAGTTAGAATTTCCCTTTTTCCAGTAACTCATTTTAGCAATCTAAGGCAAATATTAATCAATTCTATAGCGTCTGGCCAAAGTAATACCCTTTTATGCTTGAATGTGATATTGTTATGTTATAGAAATATATGCCAGGGTGCAGACTACAAATAACAGTACAAATAATGCCTCTTTTTAATGAGCTGGTTATCTATACCAATCTTGACTTCCTTTTCAAACTCAGCTCACTCGTACCTGAGTGGAATAAAGGCTGCGTTGTCCCCCACCCTCCAAATCTATACCAGTCTTTTATTGTAAAAACAAAAGCATGTAATTCTGTAACGTAATGATATCACACTCAAGCACAAAAGGGCATTACTTCTGCTGAATCCTATATTCATTAAAATTTTCTCAGTGGAATAAAATTAAAGTACCTTTGATTTAAATTCTCATCTCTAAATTCAGTGTAGTATTCTATTGGTCAACTTACAGATAAATGAAAGGAACTATTTAAAAGGTTGAGAAAACAAACCTTTGAGCAAGTTGAGAATTTTGCAGAGGTTAAATAACTATTGGGATTTCCATTCTCACTACTTTTCCAGTTGTATGCTTTTTATTTCTTTTTATTATTGAACTAGATTTAAGATAGTTAAGATAGATTGATTATTGAATCAATAGCCTTGCATTCCTGGAATAAACCTAACTTGGTCATGGTATATATTGTTAGATTTCTATTTGCTAATATTAGAGGATTTTTGCCTCTGTTCATGAGGGGTATTAGTCTATAATTTTTGTCTCTTTTCTGGTTATGTTATCTGGGCAATGCTGGACTCATAAAATAAACTCAGGGCTATTTCCTCCTTTTCTATTTTCTGAAAGAAGATTGTATACAATTTGTATTGTTTCTTTTTTGAAATGTTTGGTAGAGTATGCCAGTGAAATCATCTGGGCCAGGCAAATTATTTCTTGGAATGTTTTTAACTATAAAATCAATTTCTTTAATAGAAATGGGTTATTTATTTTATCTTGTTTGGGTTGTTAATAGTTGGTGATTTTCAAGGAATTGGTACATGTCATCTAAGTTGTCACATTTATGTTTCTAAGGTTATTCATAGTATAGTCCCCCCTTCTTCTATGGTCTGACTTGTGATTTTTTACTTTATAGTGGTGTAAAAGCAGTACACATTTAGTCATGCTTGTACCAATCAACTGTTATATTTTCTCTTTCAGTACAGTATTCAGTAAATTACATGAGATATTTAATACTTTATTATAAAATAGGTTGTGTGTTAAATTTTGCCAAGTTGGAGGATAATGCCAGTGTTCTGAGCATATGGTAGATAGGATAGGATAGGGTAAGCTTTTATGTTTTATAGGTTAGATGTATTAGATACATTTTCAACTTGTGATAATTAAACTTAGATTGGGTTTATTGGAGCATAGCCCTGTCATAGTCAATATATCCTTTCATTCATTCCTGACATTGATGATTTTTCTTTGTTAGTTTTGTTAGAAATTAATTTTATACATTGTATTGACAGTTCAAGTAGTCACTTTTGGTTTCGCTGATTTTTTTATTTGTCTAGTTTTTCATTTTACATCAACTTCATTGATTTCAGCTGTTTTGATTCTTTGGTATTCTGTCTTTTGATTCTTCGGTATTCTTTTAGTATTCTACCAATGTAGAACTTGCTTATATCCAAAAAAATTCCAAGTTTCCATATGAATTTTTTCACTACCTCAAAGAATATGTTCAAAAGTCTTTGTGTCTTTTAATTTTGTGTGTGTTTTTAGTTTATAGCAGTATAATTTACAACAGTGAAATTTACTCTTTTCAGTGTACAGTCTGTGAGGTTTTTTTTTGTTTCGTTTTGTTTTTTCAGACAGAGTCTCACTTTGTGGCCCTTGGTAGAGTGCAATGGCATCACCTATCACAGCAACCTCCAACTCTTGGGCTTAAGTGATTCTCTTGCCTCAGCCTCCCAAGTAGCTGGGACTATAGTTGCCTGCTACAATGCCCAGCTATTTTTTAAAGACTGGTCTGTCTCTGCTTGACTGGTCTCAAACTCCTGAGCTCAGGTGATCATCCACCTCAGCCTCCCAAGTGCTGGGATTACAGGCGTGAGCCACTGTGTCTGGCCTCAGTCTGTGAGTTTTAAAAGACATGTGGAGTTATGTAACCAGTACCACAATCAAGATAATACAACAGTTCATTACATCCCCGAATAAACTTTCCTGCTTTTGATTTTTTTCCTGACTTGACATTTGTTTGTAGGAATATTTTTACTCTTTATTTTAGGAAAGTCACTATACTTTTGGAGCAGAAACCCCAATACTTTGTTTTGTCTGTTTATTTGTGTGGTACTTATTGTTATCACTAGCTAGTACACAGCATCGGAGAATTCACACATCTGTAACTTACATGTAATAAATTTTTATATAGCCTTTAAAAATCCTGTTGTGAGGCTCGGTGCAGTAGTTCACGCCTGTAATCCTAGCACCCTGGGAGGCCAAAGTGGGAGGATCCCTTGAGCTCAGGAGTTTGAGACCAACCTGAGCAAGAGCAAGGCCCCATCTCTAAAAATAGCCAGGCGTTGTGATGGGCTCCTGTCATCCCAGCTGCTTGGAAGGCTAAAGCAAGAGGATTGCTTGAGCCCAAGAGTTTGAGTTTGCTGTGAGGTATGACACCAGGGCACTCTTCCCAGGGTGACAAAGTGAAACTATGTCTTTAAAAAAA
>NW_003852573.1:2247587-2253577 GCF_000181295.1 Otolemur garnettii | reverse complement strand
CCTCCCAAGTAGCTGGGACCACAGGCGCCTGCCACAACGCCCGGCTATTTTTTGGTTGCAGCCGTCATTGTTGTTTGGCGGGTTCGGGCTGGGGATTAGAACCCGCCACCCTAGGTGTATGTGGCTGGCGCCTTAGCCGGTTGAGCTATAGGCGCCGAGCCTGCATACTTCTTTATGAAACGATCAGTAATTCACCTCTAAACTCCTTGTCAGGTTTAGAACTCTCCTTAAGTCATTCAGATGTTATACTCTGTTAATTTTGTTTGGACTTGGTTATCCACTAAGGCTGGTGTATAGCTCACATCCTGATTACCTCCCTTCTCCATCATCCTGGAAATATTTTTTGCCTGGTCTAGGTTGCATTCTCAACTTTTTGTGTCACATGTCTTTTTCTTGATTTACTTCCTCATTTCAGTGAAGCACATTGCTGTGCTTCATCATCCGATTTCTTCCTAAGAACATAAGATTAATTTTATAAAATGTTGCACATTTGGCCAGGCTTGGTGGCTCACACCTATAACCCTAGCGCTCTGGGAGCCTGAGACAGGAGGATTGTTTGAGCTTAAGAGTTGGGGATCAGTCTGAACAAGAGTAAGACCTCGTCTCTACTAAAAATAGAAAAACTAGTGGTTGTGGGCAAATGTAGTCCCAGTACTCAGGAGACTGAGGCAGGAGGATCACATGAACCCAGGATTTTGAGGTTGCCGTGAGCTAGGCTGATGCCATGGCACTCTAATCTGGGCAACAGAATGAGACTCTGACTAAAAAAAAAAAAAAAAAATGTTTTACACTTGAAAATATTTTTCTACCATCATACCTAATCGATACTTTGGGTAGAAAATTCTAGGTTGGAAAGAGTTTTTCTTCAGGACAAGGAATTTGTTCTGTAACTGACTGTGAACAATCATTTGAGACCACCCTTTCTTCAGGATTTTTTTTTTTTTTTTTTTGAGACAGAGTCTCATTCTTTTGCCCTCTGTAGAATGTTATGGTGACATAGCTCACAACAACCTCAAACTCTTGGGTTCAAGCAATCTTCTTGTTTCAGCCTCCCGAATAGCTGGGACTACAGATGTCTGCCAAATGCCTGGCTAGTTTTTTGTTTTTGTTTTTTTTTAGTAGGGTCAGGTCTTACTCTTACTTAGGCTGGCCTCAAACTCCTGAGCTCAAGCAGTCCACCTGCCTCAGCCTCCAGCATTGCTAGCATTATAGGCATGAGCCACTATGACTACTCTCTTGAGAATTTAGAAGATAAAACTCTTCAATATTTTAGCTTTCTAGAAGTTGAAAGTCAGTCTGTCCTTTGGATATGTCTTATTTTTCCTTTCTGATGGTTTCTTGGATCTTCTGTTTGATGTTCAAATTTTTTCTCTTAGGCCAGGTGTTGTAGCTAACATGTTTAATCCTAGCATTCTGGGAGGTCAACGCAGGTGGATTGCCTGAGGTCACAAGTTCCAGACCAGCCTGAGCCAGAGCTATAGTCCCAGCTACTTGGGAGGCTGAGGCAAGAGGATAACTTGAGCCCAAGAGGTTGAGGTTGCTGTGAGCTATGACACCCCACCACTCTTCTGAGGGTAACAAAGTCTCAAAAAAAAAAAAAATCACCAGGTGTGGTGGCTCACACCTGTAATCCCACCACTCTGGGAGGTTGAGGTGGGTAGATTGCCTGAGCTTATGGGTTTGAGACCAGCCTGAGCAAGAACGAGACCTGGTCTCTAAAAATAGCCAGGTATTCTGGCAGGCACCTGTAGTCCCAGGTACTTGGGAGGCTGAGGCAAGAGAGTCTCTTGAGCCCAAGAGTTTGCAATGAGCTATAACGCCACGGCACTCTACCCAGGGCCACAAAGGGAGACTCTGTCTTAAAAACAAGAAAATCTTTTCTCTCCTAATTTTCATCTTGTCTTTTTATCTACTGTTTGGAAGATTTTCCTGGCTTTATCTCTCAATTTTTCTATTGAGACTTTCATTTTGAGTATTATGTTAATTTCTAACTGCTTTTTTCCCCCCTTACCTCACAGTTATCATCATAATCTCATCTTTTGCCTCAATATAGATATTACAGCTGGTCTCTTTTGAAGTTTTGTTTTGTGTGTGTTGTCTTTGTTTCCCTGAGCCTTTATTTTTCTGTTTGTTTTGCTTTCTTTTACATTGGAAATTTTTTCACATATCTGTTAGTATATCATAATATATGATTATGCAGAGGAGGAAGAACTTTTGCTTTGCCTTCTTATATTTTGTGTCCGAGGCCCATAACTTAGGCTAACAAAAGATAGATTGATAGGAGAAGCTCTTTCTTTCTTTTTTTTTTTTTTTTTTTGACAGAGCCTCAAGCTGTCCCCCTGCGTAGAGTGCTGTGGCATCACAGCTCATAGCAACCTCCAACTCCTGGGCTCAAGCGAGTCTCCTGCCTCAGCCTCCCAAGTAGCTGGGACCACAGGCGCCCGCCACAATGCCCAGCTATTTTTTTGGTTGCAGCTCTCATTGTTGTTTGGCGGGCCTGGGCTGGATTCAAACCTGCCACCTTAGGTGTATGTGGCTGGTGCCTTAGCCACTTGAGCCATAGGCGCCAAGCCAATAGGAGAAGCTCTTACAAAGTTTATTTGACATTAATATTTTTATGTGGTACCAGGGTTTTCTTAGAAAAGAACTGAGAACTCCAAAGAAGCAGTTAGATTGAGGATTTATATACCATTTTAACAAAGGGCAATACATTGTAGAGGTGTGATTAGATGAAGGAAAGGATGTTTGGGTTTCTAGAGGCAGTAAGTTATGGGAAAGTGTCTAAGAAATGTATGGGAGAAACTAACTAGAATAAAAGGATTATTTTGGTAAGGTTTATTGTGCAAACTCATCTCCATATCAGCTTCCCACTTTCAGGGCTAAAAATGTTTCTTCTTCCTGGTGTCAGGAGCACAATTCTTATGAGGAATTTATGCCTTACTTCTAGGTGGAAAGACATAGAGCCCTTTTCTACTTCTGCTGTTTTCTCTATTGCCATCAGCTCAAAATAATCTATGTGCCATGGTGACATATTCTAGGCTGGCATACTCTGTTTTCCTTCAACTATTTGTTTTTGTTTTGAGAGTAAGGGATTAAAATGTTGATTAGTAGACTTGCAAGTGGCCAAAGGTTGACATTGAGCCTCATTGTAGTGTGATGTGGTTGCCCTGTTTCATTGGGAGAACCACAAATGTCAATATTTTTATTTTATTTTTCCTCTTGAGCTAGTCAGATTTTCTAGAGAAGATTCTTCTGAACTCTTAGCTGTGTGGGTGAAAGGGAGAGGATCAGAGAGCTGGATCTTTGTTTCCCATACACATTTATTTACCTAGTCCTTGTGTTATTAGGATGATACTCACTTGCTATTCAACCTCACCCTGATTTTACCACAGGCTTATATTAACCTGATTGTTTTGAACCCTTTAACTTAGTGGTTCTTACCCTTAGTGGTGAGGGTAGAGGCAGAATGTTTGAAACTACCTTTTTGGATTGTAATAGAGGCTATTGGCTAGGGATGCTAAAGGTTTTGTAGTGTGAATAGCTGACTGTAGGTTGAAAAATTGCTTTCCTAAAATGCCAATAGCTTCCCTTTTGAAAATAATGTGAATTTAACTTAACACAAATGTCAATACCAGTTAATTACTAGTTATTATCTTTGACTTTCCTGCTCTTCCTTAATTCTTGCTTGCTAACAGTGATTCCAATTTTAAAGCTATTTGCAATTAGATTTCTACAGATGTCTTTTAAGTAGGTGGCTAGAATAGAAGCAAGGAAACTAGTTAGGATGTCACTGTAGAAGTCCAGACCAGGGTTATTGGTGGCTTGGATGACAGTGGTAGTATTAAAGGGGAGACAGTGGTAGTGTTAAAGAATGCAGGATATGTTTTGGAGGTAGAATCTACAGGACTTAGAGAGGGATTGAATGTGGAGGATGAAGGAAAGGGAGCAATAAAGATGATCTTAGGCTTTGTCTTAAGATGACTAGGTGGACAGTGGCTTTCTTTGCTAAGGTGGAGAAGACTAGGGAAAAGAGTGAGTTCTAAACTGAGCATATTCTGTTCAAGATTTCACAACAGTGCCGATAATATTGATTTTTTCTTAGACCGTTATCTCTTTGGATATGGTTATTACTCCACTGTCATTCAAAAAACACTTGGCTCTTTGGTTGTATACTTCTCTACCCATCCTTATTGCTACCACCCATCAATCTTATTTGTCGAGGACTTTAATACTGGGCTTGTCCATCCTACTCCCTGATATAATCATAGGCAACTTTAGGGATGGCATGGGTGATTTATCCCAGTTCCTGTTCTAAAAGTTCTCTGACCTGAAGCATGCCAGCAGTGGCAGTATGATATACAGGGGGTTCCAATCCCAGTTCACCTACCACCTAACTGTATAACTTTGAAAATACTGCATAACCCTTTGTGTCTCATTTTTAAGTTGGGGATGATAGTATCTGTATGTTTGGAATTTTGTGAAAACTAAATAAGTAAATAATGTAAATTATTTTCTATTAGTGATTACAAGGCATACAATAAGCATTCTATAAATGTTAGCTAGGTGGTAATCTTTAGCTTTGGCTTTTAATTGTTTCTTACGTATCAATTTAATAATATATACCACTTTTTTTTATTGTTATAAATAGTACCTCCAAAAGCTACACCTTGAGCCCTGCTCCCTCAGATTTCAACCTCTTAAATGTTAAGTGCCATAGAAGGGGCACTGATCATGATTTCCTAGTGTAGTCTGTATATTTGCTTTATAAAAATAAAATAAAACTTATCAACGTTTCAATTCCAGTGGTTCTATTAAGAAGTGTATGTCAGGTTCACCTGGGAAGCGGGCTTTTCAAAACGTCTGGGCCCTCCTTCAGATTGTTTGAATAGAATGTTGTGGAGATGGCAGTGGCACTAATCTTGTTATTGCCCTGACTCTTTGCTTGTAGGTAATCATCTCCTTGCTTGGCTTCTTTTCCTCACTGATTTCCCCTCCGTAAATCAGTACCTCAAGCCACTTTTTCACAGCCATTCTTTTTTCTGAGACAGAGTCACACTCTTGCCCAGGCTAGAGTGCCATGGCATGAGCCTAGCTCATAGCAATCTCCAACTCCTGGGCTCACGTAATCCTTTTGCCTCAGCCTCCCAGGTAGCTGTGACTATAGGCCTGTGCCTCTTGCCTGGCTAGCTTTTCTGTTTTTAGTAGAGATGGGGTCTTGCTCTAGTTCAGGCTGGTCTTGAACTCCTGAGTTCAAGCCATCCTCCTACCTCAGCCTCCCTAAGGGCTAGGGTTACAAGTGTGAGCCATGGTGCCCAGCCTCTCGTGGCCATTCTTAATTAACATCCTCACTCCCCTTCCCTTTTGCCTGATTTTCTCCACTAACCCCTAACCTTAGGTAATTCTAGTCCAGTTTGCCTTTAACTGAGGCTGATGAAAGCCACCTTTCTTTGAGCTATGTTAGATTCATTCATGGATTATTTTTGCTCTTTAATTTTTAATTTAAATTTAATTTAATTTTTGTTAGAATATCTGACGTTACATGACACAGCAGGCATATGGCTTTTTTAGTTAACAGTGTTTCCAGAAGTGACTTCCTGTCATGTAATCCAATTACTAGGATCTCTATGGTACTATCAGTTATATTTCATTTTCACAACATGTTTGAGCAGTATTAATATTTCAAAGTGAAAAAACTAAAGCACAGAAAAATGCTTTTGAAACTTTAAAAAGTAATTTATTATGTTTGTATATTAAGCAACCTTTCATTTCCACATTAATTCTGCTTTGTGAGTCAGTGTAATGGCTTTAGCTTCACAGTTTTTAAGGAATCTGTGGTGGTGGTATTGATGTTTTTATTTGCTTTTTGAAATATGAACTGTCCTAATCAATTCTAATATATATCTTTTGGGAAAAGTGTATTGGTATATAGAATTGAGGGGAGATATGTGTAGTATGTGACAATCTTTAGCTTTGACTTTTAATAAGAATTT
>NW_003852573.1:2246641-2247535 GCF_000181295.1 Otolemur garnettii | reverse complement strand
TTTTTTTTTTTTTTGAGAATTCATTTCACAAAACAGTGTGTTAGCATATTTTTTTCCTTCTAATCAGGTGCGATGTAAGAACTGGCAGGTGTCCACAGCTTCTGTACTTTAACAAGTGAGGAATCCTCTCCCTTGGTTAAGATACTAGCTTTTATTATATTTACTGGTCCTGTGGTAGCAGGTCAGGATCTTAGGAACATAGCTACTTCCTATAGGAAATAAATTTTGTTAGTTACTTAACTTTCCAGTAGTGATCCTGGAAGCTTGTTCTAAAAGAGGAATACCCCATATATTAGAAATTCCATTTGTTGTTGAAAAATTAGGATTATTATAAAATTCAACGTGGCTTTATTGCTGTGTCAGGATGATTTCTTGATTAAAAATTGATCTAGGTTGGGAGCGGTGGCTTATATCTGTAATTCTAGCACTCTGGGAGGCTGAGGTGGGTGGATTGCTTAAACTCAAGAATTTGAGACCACCTTGAGCAAGAAGGAGACCCTGTCTCAATAAATCATCAGACTTGTGGCAAGTGCCTGTAGTCCTAGCTACTAGGGAGGTTGAAGCAAGAGGATTGCTTGAGCCCAAGACTTTGAGATTGCTGTGAGCTATGATGCCATAACACTCTACCAAGGGTGACAGAATAAGACCATGTCTCAAAAAACAAAAAAAAAAAAAAAAAGAAGTTGATCTAGCCATCTAGCCATCATCATTTCTTTGATTTAGCATGCCACATGAGTCTTGATAAGTTGACATTTATTCTGAAAATAAATTTTGGCGGCTCAGCGCCTGTGGCTCAAGCGGCTAAGGTGCCAGCCACATACACCTAAGGTGGTGGGTTCGAATCCCCAGCCCGGGCCCCCTAAACAACAATGATGGCTGCAACCAAAAAATGGC
>NW_003852573.1:2245267-2246495 GCF_000181295.1 Otolemur garnettii | reverse complement strand
AAAAAAAAAAAAAAATTTTTTTTGGCTAGGTTCTGGTTGAATGATAAAACATATATTGGATTAACTTGTAATTATACTTTTAAAGTATTTAGAGATTAAAAATAATTTATAATATATAATGTTAGATGTCTATCAAATTATTCTAGATAGTAAATAGTAAAATCTTTTCCCATACTTGATAGGAAAAAAACCCTAAAATTTTGGGGTAAAATTTCTAAGGGGAGAGAGAGGATAGGGAAAATTAGGGGAGGTGTTATATTAATTTCTTAGGGCTGCCATAACAAGTACCACAAGGTAGGTGGCTTAAAACAGCAGAAATTTATTCTTTCTCAATTTCAGAGGTTAAAAGTCTGAAATTGAGGTGTCAACAGGGCCATGCTCTCTCTGAAGGCCCCAGGGGGGATCTTTCCTTGCCTCTTCCCAGCCTTTGGCGGTTGACCACTATCCTTGGTCTCCTTTGCCTGGTACTCACATCACTTCACTCTCTGCCTCTGTTACCATGCTGCATTCTTCCTGTGTGTCTGTGTCCAATTTTCCCACTGCTTATAGGGCACCAATCATGTTAGATTTCTGTTACCAGCCCATCCCAATCCAGTGTGACCTAATCTTAAGTTGAATCACAGATGCACATCAACTTTCAGGATGTACTATTCAACCCAATGTAGAGGGATCCAAATTTAATTTGTGTTTTGATATTTAAACCAATCACCCTTACCAGGTTCATCTACTTTACATAAAGCAAGCAGGTAAGACACATTTTATGCAAAAAAGACCTTAAACTTATTTTTATTTGCAGTTAAATTTACGTATATGCTTTCCCACTGCATGGGACTTGGTATCTAGTATTTTCCATTCACGTAGCAGAGATTGCAGTAAAAGACTGTTTGGTTATGAAACATCTATTAATATAGATGTGGAGCCACAAAACTTTCCACATTACCTCTTAGTAGCTCAATATTTATAGAACCAAGCTAGGCTTTTCTTGAGACTTTTAACTGCTATTCACTTTAGAATAGTACTTGAAATGTTCTTCTTTGTTTTATATCCACAACACCTAACAGAATCTGATGCTGGTTTATTGACTGAAGAATGAATTAATGAAAGAATGGAGGGGGGTGCACGTATATGTGTATGTGTCTGTCTCCATAGAAGGACCATCAACAGGGACATAATGGGGAAGTTTTCATTTAGTAACTATATTCTCCATTTTCTTTTTTTTTTTTTTTTT
>NW_003852573.1:2236741-2244852 GCF_000181295.1 Otolemur garnettii | reverse complement strand
GCCCGGCTATTTTTTGGTTGCAGCCATCATTGTTGTTCGATGGGCCTAGGCTGGATTCGAACCCACCACCTTAGGTGTATGTGGCTGGTACCCTAGCCACTTGAGCCACAGGTGCCGAGCCATATTCTCCATTCTTAAAAACACAACTAGTGGCATCCTTCACCCTATTCTATACTCTAAATTTCTTATGTATATCATTCCATATTAGTAGATAAGTGCTTTAATTACATAATAGTCCAGTGAATGGATATATTATAATTTATTTAGCTAGTCTCCTTTTAAAAATTTTTAATTGTAGTAAAGTACACTAACATAAAATTTACCATCTTAACCTTTTTTCCTTTTTTTAGACAGGGGCTTGCTCTGTCACCCAGCCTGGAATACACTGATGCAAATCATATCTCACTGCTCAAGCGTTCCTCCCACCTCAGCCTACTGAGTAGTTAGACACATACTACTATGCCTGGCTAATTTTTTTCTTATTTTTTTGTATAGCCACGGTCTCATTATGTTGCTGAGGCTAGTCTTGAATTACCAGCTCAAGTAGTCCTCCTGCCAAAGTGTCCCACAATGCTGGGATTATAGGCATGAGCCCCCACATCTGGCAGTTAGTTTAGTTTAATTGTTAAGTATATTCACATTGTTATGCAACCAATGTCAAAATTTTTTCCATCTTGCAAAACTGAAACTCTGTACTTTTTAAACAAAAATTCCCCCTACCCCTAGCCCCTGGCACCCACCAATCTACTTTTTGTTTCTACGAATTCAAGCTAGTCTCTCTTTCTAGTTGTTTCATTTTTTGCTTTTACAAATAGTGTTGCAGTAAATAGCCTTGTATGTGCCTCATTTTGCACATCTGTAGGAGGAATTCCTAGAAGTAGAATTACTGAATGAAAAGATTTGTACATTCTTAATTTTGAAATATGTAGCAAAAATTGGCTGCCAGTGGCTCTCCCCACTCCCATTTCATCCAGAACTGTGATGCACAGGAAGCTTGACATGAGGGTGAGGTTAAAGTGAGTACTAGTGTAGAGTCAGCCTTTGGTAATTCAAGTCAGGCATTTGAGGAACCCTAGATGCTTCTTTATAGAATCCTGAGGTTTGAAAACTATGCTCAGTTGTATTTTTTTCTGTGAAGTATATGTACTATAAAATGAGGCATAACTACATAGAAATAGCACTATTTTCCTTATTATATATATATATACACAAACACACACACACACACACACATTTGGGTACAATGACTTTTCATCTGGTGGTTTAAATAAAGTTGGCATTTTATTAGTTTTCTTAAAGTGAAATATATGCTTTTATAATTTTTGGATGTTTTTGTAGAAAACAGAATTTGAAGAGTTCAGTCACCTCCCACTGATGGTCAGCATTAACCGCTGAAATTCATTTTCCCAGACTTTTTCAGTGCATTAAATAACACATAAGTTGTATTCCTTCTTTTTAAAAAATGAGATTGTGCTGTATATACCATTTTGTGGTTTGCTTTGTTAGTTGATAGTATGTCTTTTGGGGATAGTGTATAGAGATACCCTTCATCCTTTTCATGAATTTATACTCTTCTTTTATGTCATGTTTTTCATGCTCATTTTCTTATTGGAGAATATTTATGTAATAACAAACTTTTTTTAATACACATGTCTTTGCATATTTGAACAATGTTCTATATGATAAATTCTAAGAAATGGAACTTCTAGATGTGACCATTTTGTGTTTTAATGGATATTTGGGGGCTCTGTAAAATGTTATATCAATGTTCTGATTTTTATAAAAAATAAATTTAGTTCTAAACTTTTGGAAATTTTAGCTAGATGATGTATTGTTATAAATGTACACCACTTTTTGTATTATAAGCTTTCTAGTAATACATAAATCTTTAAAATGAAGTCTTGAAACTTTTTCTTCTTACAGTGATGGAATGGGGGGAAGATATTAAAACAATTTCAAAAGATGAAGCAGTGATGTTGGTGAATCATCAGGCCACAGGGGATGTGTGCACACTCATGATGTGCCTCCAGGACAAAGGACTGGTAAGCTATGCTGAAGGCAGTAGGGGGACTGCCATCCCACCTTCATCCCAAAGGTGAAAGTTAAATAAGAATTGGTTCAGAAATCTTACTTTGGTTTTGGATATAGACTTAGACATTCGTATCTATACTTTTCCTAACAATTTAGCAAATATTTAAAAAAAAACCCATATATATAATTCTAAATCAATCTAGGAGGGGAATTTAGAGACTTAAAAATAATAACTGAGAGATGTGGATTATATCTCAATAAAACTTTTAAAAAATAATGACTGGGATAATAGCAAATGGAAGGCTGCTTTGAGGTAAAGTGGGGAATGCCAGTTTGAAAAATGCAAACACAAAAAGCAGTATTGATGTAGTATGGTAGTGAATGAAGGCTGAGGCAGGAGAATTACTTGAGTCTAGGAGTTCTGGGCTATAGTGTGCTATGGCCATTTAGTGTCCACACTAACTTTGGAATCAACATGGTGACCTCCAAGGAGGGGGGAGGTTGCCTAAGGAGAAATGAACTGGTCCAGGTCTGATACAAAGCAGGTCAAAACTCTCATGCTGATCAGTAGTACGACAGTACCTGTGAACAACCACTTTTCTCTATCCTGGACAACATAGTGAGACCCCTTTCTCTGGGGAAAAGAAGTGTTATTGCTTAAGATGCAAGATGGAAGAGTAGAATTGGTCAGTGAATTAGGTGATCTTGGCCAGAAGAAAATAAGATCTTGTTATTTTAGATTTCATTTACAAAGTAAATTGAAAGGCAAGATAGTAGGCCCATTTTATCCAGGCTGTTTGAACTGTTTATTTTACACTGCTTATATTGATATTAATGTATCAATAGAACGTGTCTGTAAATTGAGTAGATTTAAAAAATAAATTTGGTCTTTAGCATTATAAGAACTATTACCTTTTGTCATGTGGGCAAAAGAAGTTTATTTTGTTATTATAAAATGATTTGAGTTAGTTTGTCTAGATTCATTTTTTTGGTCCCAAGTAATTTTGGTTTTATTTTTAGATTAATTAATACTGAACATTTTTAATGATCATATTACTGAATAATATGAAATCTAGAACTTTATTTTTTTTTTGAGACAAAGTCTCAAGCTGTTGCCCTGTGTAGAGTGCTGTGACATCACAGCTCACAGCAACCTCAAACTCTTAGGCTTCAGTGATTCTCTTGCCTTAGCCTCCCAGGTAGCTGGGACTCCAGGCACCTGCCACAGTGGTTGGCTATTTTTTGTTGTTGTTGTTGCAGTTGTCATTATTGTTTTAGCTGGTCAATCCTGCCAGCTTTGGTGTATGTGGCCAGTGCCCTACCCACTGAGCTATAGCACCACCTAGAAGAACTTTTTATTTTCTTTCATAAAATACTAATTGAGAAATAAAAGAATGGAAGCACTATAATCTCTACCTCCTGCCTAAGAAGTACAGGCAATATTACTTTGTATTTACCAGAAGAAATGTTCACCTGATTTATTTTATACTCTATAGGTACATTCAAAGACAGAAGACTATTGCTAAATTGTGTGCCAGTTAAAATATTACTTTAATGTAATATAATTGTAGCATAGCTTTTTGAATTCAGGAGACTTGATGTGCCCAACGGTGGGGTACCATGAGTATTTTGGTAAGACAGCGCTGTTGTTGGAAACTATCCTGGCATTGCTGCATGTTTTGCATACCCAACTATAGACTGCCACACACTGAGTTCTAGTAGCACTTCTTAGTCACAATGACAACCAAAATTGTCCTGCCAAATGTCCATACTCACCCAATGGAGAACCATTGACTTTATTATTATTTCAAAAGGACACAAAGAGTGGAGTCATTTATTTAAATCTCTCTAGTCTAGATGATGTTTTGATATGTAGAAAATCCATGTTTCTAGATAAAAAATAATAGATAAAGACCAATTTTGTCTCCTAGACATAACAAGGTTTAAGTGACAACCCCATCAAACAATAGCAGAGTTGATTTAGGCATCTTATGTTTACTGGTTTGTTTTTTTTTTGAGGAATATGAAAAAGGATTAACTGTATTTTCTGCTGTGCTACTACCTTTTAAATAAGTATCTGAATCGCATTTTTATGCGATTAAATCTTACTCTTGCTTTTTTATAGCAATTTATGATAAAACTAAGAATTTTTATTTCTGTCAAAAGAAGTTTTTATTAAATGTTTAATAAATATTTATTGGCTTATAACATTTCCCCTAAAATAAGTTAGGACAAAGTTATCCATACAAATCTCAGAAGACAGTTTTGCTGTCTTAACTCAACTTGTTTTAGGTGATCCTTCACCTGAAGAGTAATTCCACCATAAATGAAAGATTAAACATAAAAGCTAGTTATATTAGTGCTGGTATTTTAAACCCAGAAACCATTAAGTTGCAGCTATACTTTATACTGAGTATAAAGCTTAAAATGCTTTACAGGCTGAATCTGTTGCTTTTGGTTTGTTTCTTGGGGCATTTGTCAACAAATTTTATTTAGTTCAAATCTTATTTAAACAAAATATTGTAGTTGTTATTGCAAAGCACACTAAGATTAAAAATGAGACACTGGTGGTTATTTTACTCTGTATTAATTGACTCGGGGGCTTAGTTCCTGGTATGCATCTTTTTTTTTAAGTGATGTAATATAGTAAAGCTGACAGAATAGGAGTCATATAACTGAAAAACTAAGGCAGAAGCTGGAATATTATCTGTACACTTTTATAACACCTTTATAAAAGAAGCATATGGATGTTAATGTTTTAGGTTTTTCCTTATACGTAATTCACACATAATTTAGTGCTTAGAGAGAATGTTTACATTTATTATTCCCACCAGAAACCAAAGTAGAGCTCACTGCATTCCTGTTTGAGGTGGTAACTTTTACTTTATTGGCTTATAAGAAGGAATGCTACTTCCTTAGCAGGAAAGAACAATTAACCAATTCATTACCTATAGCCTATTTATACTTACTTGTAATTTGTAAATTTGCTTGAAATGAAGTCTTCTTATGTTCATATAGTATTAATTCTAATCAGGAATAAATAATATTTTTGCAATTATAAACTGAGGCACTATAAATAATTTTATTCTGGCAAAGATTAGGACCTTGCATAAACCAACAAATATTCTTCATAACATAATAGAATGTATAGATCACTCTATTATATTAATTTTCAAATATTTTATTTTGGACATTGACTTTTTACACATTAACCATGAAGGAATACTCACATTTTGTAAAACTTTCATGTATAGCTCTCATTTAATAATGCTAATCATTTATTATATTGTTTCAAAATAATTTTATAATTTATATAAGAATTACTAGAGACTTTATTTAGAGTAGAACAAAATTGAAATCATTAAGTCTAAATTTAAGAAGTTAATTCATTTTCACTCGATGTATAGTGATAATATGTATAGCTGTGACTTAAGATTTGAAGACTTAGAATTAAGACCTATAATTTTTCATGTAGACTGTATTAGTATCTGTGCTGCATTTGTAGAATTAGCATTAGGTTTAAGATACTTAGGTTAATTAAGAGTATGTTTGGATGATTTATTTAATGGTTGGAGACTTGGCAGACTAGTCAGATTTTTTCTATTAAAAAACGTTGTTAATTGTGGCTCAGTGAGTAGGGCGCCAGCCCCATATACGGAGGATGGAGGGTTCAAACCCGGCCCTAGCTAAACTTCAACAAAAAAAATAGCTGGGCATTGTGGTGGGCACCTGTAGTCCCACCTGCTCGGGAGGCTGAGGCAAGAGAATCGCCTAAGCCCAAGAGCTGGAGGTTGCTGTGAGCTGTGACGCCATAGCACGCTACCAAGGGCAATAAAGTGAGACTCTGTCTCTTAAAAAAAAAAGTTATTAATTAATTAAAATTAATTATTTTTTGCTTTTAAATATCTTAGGTTGTTGCTCAGATGATGTGGTTGATGGATCATATTTTTAAGTACACAAACTTTGGAATTGTTTCTCTAATTCATGGAGACTTCTTTATAAGACAGGTAAGTAATGAGCATTTTTTTCATGGTGATATCCTGGTTAAACTGATTTTTGATTATAAAAAAGCAGCATAACAAAGCCAGGTGCAGTAGCTCATGCCTATAATCCTAGCATTCTGGGAAGCTGAGGTGGGGGGATTGCCTGAGCTCAGGAGTATGAGACCAGCCTGAGCAAGAGCGAAACCCCAGCTCTAAAAAAAAAAAATTAGCCAGGTGCTGTAATGGGTGCCTGTAGTCCCAGCTACTTGGAAAGCTGAAGCAAGAGAATTGCTTGAGCCCAAGAGTTTGGGGTTGCCATGAGCTGTGATGTCATGGCATAGCACTCAACCCCAGGGCTACTGAGTGAGGCTCTGTCTCAAAAGAAAAGAAATAAAAGCATAACAAAGCCAATTATAATAGGTAGGACTGGTATCTAGTGTCTCAGGGAGCTCATCCCCTGAATCTTCATTTCTTAAACATTTATTTCAATCTGAATTTCAGTATGTCTAAGTGTTAAAATGCTTATAATGCACATATTCTAATCTCCACTGTCCTCTTATTTAGGGGGTCCAGTCCAGTTAATAAACATTTTTCAATCTCCCAACATATTCCCTGCTCTTCAGTTTCTTAGCTCTGGGTAAATTTCTTGAATGTAATTTGAGAATAATAGGTAGTACCCCTCCCCAGAAGGTTGCTTTAGATATTAAATGAAGTAATATACATAAAGCACTCAGAACAATGCTTGCTGCCTTCAACATCATTTTTATCATGATTACTGCTATCATTGTCTGTATTGTCACTATTATTTTTATTTATAAGACACTGTTGTGTGATGCAAAAATGTCTAAATTAACAGTAGAGAAATTTTTTTTTTTTTTTGAGACAATCTCACTATGTCGCTCTCAGTAGTGTTGTGGTGTCATAGGCACCCGCCACCGTGCCCAGCTATTTTTTGTTGTTAACTGTAATTGTCATTGTTTGGCAGGCCCAGGCTGGGTTCAAACCCACCAGCTCTGATGTATGTGGCTGGCACCCTAGCTGCTGAGCTACAGGCGCTGAACCAAGAAATTATTAATTAATTAATATAATAATAGGAAATGTTTTGGGAATTCATAGAAGGAAAAGTAAGTGAATCAGATTTTTATGAAACCTGAAAAACTTTTAGAGAAGATGATATTTGGCATAGATTTTTTTTTTTTGAAACGGTCTTACTCTGTCACCTAGATTGGAGTGCAGTGGTACGGTCAGAACTCACTGCAGCCCCAAAATCCTATCAGGTCAGTACTGTGTTAGGATTTCTCTGATGTGCTTCTAGTATCACATGCTTTGATTTCTCCATAATGGATTACTGAAATATAATATGTAAGAATTTTTATGTAAGGTAATGTCATGCTTACTTGGTGTTTATATATTTATCAACTTCGACTTGGATTATATAGTGCCTTGCATATAATAAGTACTTCATGAATAACTGGTGAATCTAATTAAACCTCATCTAAGAACCACAAATTCAGAAATAAGCTGGAAATGAATAGAAAAAAATTCAGAACTCTGTGTGAAAATAGGTGTCACAAAAACATGTATTTTACTCCAGAAAGTTTTATCACAGAACAGATTTTTGTTTTTCATGTACTGTGCAGTTACCTCATTTCTTTGGGAAACTTGTTGGTTCTTCTGGGAAGAAAAGCTAATAGAAGCATAGACTAGAACCTCAGGTAGAAATGGCAGTGGGGATTGGCTACAAGGTTAAGACAAAATAAACAGTGATTAAAATAACTACCAAATAACCTAACCTTTGAGAAGGTAGCAGAACCAACAGCTAGAAAGGTTAGCAATCTGGTAGACCTCTCTGGGTCCTTTACTTCCTTTCCAGTCTGAAAAATTACTGGAAATTACTGAATTCATAACGTAGTATAGCTGGCCCTAATGATGATCCTCAGACAAGAAGCAGCTAAATTATTCTAAACTAATGGTGTACTTTGAAGGATAAAGGTTGAAAATAATGTACTCCAAAATATTTTCCTTGTTATTACAATGTAAAGTTTTGCATAGTCAAAATACTTTTGCATTTCAAAGTACCTGGGAGATTTGCAAATT
>NW_003852573.1:2224334-2236615 GCF_000181295.1 Otolemur garnettii | reverse complement strand
GGGTTTGAACCCACCACCTCCAGTATATGGGGCCAGCGCCCTACTCCTTGAGCCACAAGTGTTGCCCTGCAAATTCATTTTTAAAGCGCAACATTTTTTTCCCTTCTCAATTAGTAATAAAAATCTATGAAATGGGGGTAAGGAAGAAAAAAAGCATTAATGTTTAAAAAAATCTTTTGGCACTTTGCTACTACATTTTCACAAGATTTTCTAAGAATAATAAAAATATTTTACTTGTAGTTTTGGGAACTTAGTATCTTAATCATAATTCAATTCAGAAAGCTAGCTAAGAAAATGTCTTTAAATAATGGATCCCTTTTTAAATGGGATCCATTTAATCTGAAGACTGAAGCATACTATTTATTTTGAGGAGCTTCTGTAATTGTGTTGGCTGGAAAAATTATTAGCAAATTGATGATACTGAAAGGAAGAAACTTTGTGATATTTAGTTGTAGTTTTGGTCCTTCCTACAAATATTTATGGCTTCTGCTTTTCGGTCTTCAAGTCATCGTCTTTTCTGTCTTTCCCTCACAACTAAGATCCATATCAGAATATCCTGTTTCCTTTTAGTTTTTTCTCTGAATGTCCCAACTTCTCATCAATATACTATAATTGAATCTCATCAAACTGCAATAGTCTCCTAACTTGTCTCCTATAATCTTTTGTCACAGGAGTCAGCAGAATTTTTGTAAATATAAATAAAATTATAGCACTTTCTTGTGGAAAAGTATTCCAAGATGTCCCCTTCAGAGCTGTTTGCTATGCACAAAACCCTTCTTACTTGATTTCCACCTCCCTCTGCAATTTCATCCCCTACGACTGACTTTCTCGTACATCACACTTCCACTGCACTGGCCTCGGTGCTATTCCACACTGGCCTTGGTGCTGTTCCAGGCTGGCTTTGGTCCTATTCTTTACATACCAAGCTTGTTCCCACCAAAGGGTCTTTGTCCCTTTTTTTTCTTGTACCATAGAACATTATGCCTCTCATCTTCAGTGGCTTATTCTCTCACATTATCAGCTCTGGGCTCAAATGTCACCACCTCAGAGCAGCTTTCTGTCCTCTTACTCCTTTCTTCCTATCATATATCACCAAATGAATTCTCATTCCCTATTTAATGTCTGCCCTAACTAGGGTATAGGCTCCATGAGGGACTCTAATTTCTGCCTATAGCCCTAGTGTGGAGGGCCATACTTGGCAAATAGTAGGCACTCAGCAAGTAGTCACCGAATTGGTGAATGGCCAAACTTTCAGGAGCAATCAGAACAGTTTCCTTTCTCTTCAGAAAGAAAGGTTTATGTTAAGTGCTAATAGTTTCTCCTTTTTACCACTTTAGTCAAAAGAGAAGTAAGGGGGGAGGGATCACTATTCTATTCTGTGATTGGATTTTAATTTAGCAGTTCTAATTTTATGGCATTAAATTAATTCTAAATTATTCTACTTTATGGCATTTAATTTCAAATGTACTTATTACATGTGTTTGTACTTTCTAGGGAAGATCTTATCGTGACCAACAGCTGCTGCTTCTCAAGAAGCACTTAGAAAATTATTACAGAAGCAGAGATCGAAAATGGATTGTTTTGTTTCCAGAAGGGGGCTTCCTCAGGAAGAGGCGAGAAACAAGTCAGGCATTTGCCAAGAAAAATGACTTGCCATCTCTTACACATGTCACTCTGCCAAGGTGTGGGGCGACAAAAGTTATTTTGAGTGCACTTGTAGCACGACAGGAAAATGGGAGTCCTGCAGGAGGAGATGCTAAAGAATTAGGTATGATGGTTTTTAGCATTTTTTTACCTTGTTAGAATTAAAGGATTTTCTGGAGTTCCAGAGGATGATGCTTGTTCTTTTTTATATTTGTAGTTTTTGTTAAATAGAAATAATACTTAGAAGATGAAACTGTAATCTTTTAAATGTTTCTATGTACAAAAGTGGTCCATACTTACAATAATTTATTCAAAGAATACAGAAATGTATAAAGGCAAGGTGTCTTTCTCCTGCCCTACTTAGCCATATCCTGGGCCATGCCCACTGCTGCAGTAAGCCATACCTGTAAATGTCTTTACGTATTGGTGGAACTATCTATCCGTACTATAGATTCCTAGAAATAGAATTGCTAGGTTGAAAGATATAATTATAGAAATGACTTGTTTGAAAAACTAATGATAGATATACAAATGTAGACAATAATGATACATGCTTTTATTTATCAAGTTTAGAAAGTGTTTTTAATATAGAGAATGGATTTTTTTTTTTTGTTTGGTTTTTTGTTTGTTTGGTTTTTTGCAGTTTTTGGCTGGGGCTGAGTTTGAACCCACCACCTCTGGCCTATGGGGCTGGCGCCCTACTCCTTTGAGCCACAGGCGCCGCCCTTTTTTTTTTTTTTTTGAGACAGAGTCTCACTTTGTCACCCTTGGTATAGTGCTATGGCATCATAATTCATAGAAACCTCATACTCCTCGGTTCAAGTGATCCTTCTGCCTCAGCCACTTGAGTAGCTGGGACTACAGGTACCTGCCACAACACCCAGCTACTTTTAGAAATGGGGTCTCAGTTTTGCTCAGACTGGACTTGAACTCCTGGCTCAGGCAGTGCACCCACCCGCCTTGCCCTCCCAGAGTGCTAGGATTATAGGTGTTAGCCACCATGCCAGGCCACAGAGAATGAACTTGATGCAATGTGACAATATTTATTAATACTCTTAAAGTATTTCCTTTAATAAATGACTTAGTTATTCCACTGGAAATGATACTTGTCAAAAGGAAATACTCTGAAGTGCAGGCAAAGAAGTTTTCACAGATTATTTCTAATAGCAAAAAATTGGAAATAGCCAGAGGGAGAGTAAATAATTATTCATGCAATGGAATACAACACAGCCATTACAAATGATGTTTGTGGAAAGTTTTTATTGGCTTGGAAAAATGTTTGCGATATCAAAGTGGGGGAAATAATATACTATATACTATTGTGAAAACAATTTATACTCAAATTTATAAACAGGCTCAGGGCCTGTGGCTCAGGTGGCTAAGGCACCCGCCACGTACACCCAAGGTGGCAGGTTTGAATCTAACCCAGGCCCACCAAACAACAATGATAGCTGCAACCAAAAAATGGCTGGATGTTGTGGCGGGTGCCTGTAATCCCAGCGACTTGGGAGGTGGAGGCAGGAGACTCACTTGAGCCCAGGCATTGGAGGTTGCTGTGAGCTGTGATGCCACAGTACTCTAACCCAGGGGGACAGCTTGAGGCTCCTGTCTCAAAAAAAAAAAAATTTATGAACAGTAAGACAGGAGGACATGAGTAAAAGGAAAGAGATCAAAATATTAAGATTGATTGCTTCTCTGAGTTTTAACATTATTTTTCCCCATTTATTAATACTTCTCTAAATGTTCCATTTATTAAATAATGAGTACATATTACTTTTATGGCCATGAAAAAAATAAATCACACTCAAAGATGGAACTGTCTTGGAAATTATCTGGAAAATTATGAAGTTTTGCAGAAGGTATTTGTGCCAATAGCTTGAACAAGTTTATTTAAGATACTGCTATGAAAATTTGGTTATAAATTAAAAAGCTGAAAGACACTAAGCCTTTTTCCTTTGTGCACTTTGCAACTTCTTTTAATACTCATTAGATAAATAAGAACTGAAGCATTAGTCCTCAGAAATATGTGTTTTTTAAATGAGATAAGGACCAGACACAGAAATAATGCCCAGGAGATTTAACTGAGTTTTCCTTTCATTTGTTTTTCCCCAAGTAGCTGCTTGGCAGTCAGCTCTCTTAATCTTTCATCATCTATTAAAAAGACAAATTGAGAGTCTTTTAATAGAAAAGGAAAGTTCAGAATAGCTTCACTGCTGGAGAGACACTGTGGCAATGTCAGCCAAGCCAAAGCTTGAAAGCAAATGTCGTCCAGACAGGATTAGTTGCTCTAATAAAGACTGTCGTTTTAAAATAGTTCCACCCAGTCAATACCTTGTAATGTTCTAGATCTCAAAGGTAGGGGCAGTTGTCATATTGATTGCATAATAGAGAAGAAAAAATTGTATTTTTTTGTAGATAAATAATTTTGGTTTACAAGGAGAGCAAAGTAGTTTATTGTTTTGTCCTACCTTAATTAAAATTTTGTATTCTAGCTCTTTAGAAAAAAAAATCATAAGTATACCTAAAGAGTAGTTTTACTCACGTTTTACTATTCTGTATGTTTTGATAGTTTGCATTTTATTTTCTTTACTGTTCGTATTCCATGTAAACACAAACCATGCTTTTGTATTTGTTTTAAAATGTGATTTATACTCATAAATCAAAATTGAGTTCTGTCTGATTAACTTTAAAAGGATTGGGGTTTTTTTGTTGTTGTTTGTTTGTTTACCATACCACTTAACAGATACTAGACTGAACTGGTGACTTTTTCCTGTATCATTTTATTATAAAAATGTTCAAACATACGTAAAAGTTGAAAGATTTCTACAGTAGATATACACGAGTTGACCAACTAGACTTTATAATTAGCATTTTAACATATTTGCTTTGTCATATCTCTCACCATCCCTCTGTCTATCCTTTAGTCCATCTTGGTTTTCTTCTTTTTAATGCATCTCAAAATAATAAGCTGCAGACATCAGGATACTTTATTATTAAACGTTTCAGCATATATATCCTTGGTAGCTTGTTATGGTGTATTTCTTTACATAAACTCTATTCCTTTAATAATACCTCTTATTTAAAAATCAGGTTTTTTTACTTGTTTCCTGTTTTTGTTTGTTTTTTTCCTCCTAGGATGTTCTAAAATCTTCAGAGTATTTAAGGCCAGTTTTAAAAATTATTTGACCTACAAAAGTAATATATCGTTGATTCCTAGTGCACATTTGGGTTTATGCTTGAAAATGGGTTTTCTTTTTTCTCTTAAATACTTCAAAGCATAAACCATTACACTTTAAAATCTGGCATTCAGCGTTCTCTGTGAGGATTTCCCACTTGAGTCTTGCTCAACTTGATACTCCATACTGAGAATCAAAACATTACTCAAAGGATTGAACTAAACTGAACTTCCCCACCCCCTCCCCTCAAAAGCAGTTTACCTTCCAAAGGGAAGGAAAGTTTATTGCTTTATTTGTATATATCTCTTGCTGAAATTGGGGGAGGGTTTTTTTTACTTTGTTTTAAACAAGAGCAACTGATAATATGTGTCCAAAGATTGCTTAATGGCAGCATCTGTAGCTCAGTGGGTAGGGTGCCGGCCACATACACCCAGGCTGGTGGGTTTAAACCCAGGCCAGGCCAACTAAAACAACAATGACAACTGCAACAAAAAAGTAGCTGGGCGTTGTGGTTGGCACCTGTAGTCCTAGCTATTTGGGAGACTGAGGTAAGAAAATAGCTTAAGCCCAAGAGTTAGAGGTTGCTGGAGGCTATGACACCACAGCATTCTACCCAGGGTGACAGCTTAAGACTATCTTAAAAAAAAAAAAATTGCTTAATTTTATTGCCTTGTTCCAATATTTATTAATGTCTCCCAAATATCACAAATTTTGATGTTTGTATATCAGGTTATACTGTGTTTAGTGAATGGTTTGGTTTTGAAGTCTGTTTTTCATTTCTGTGATGTGATACTTTAGCTTCTGACTTCTCAAAGGCTAGTTGTTTTATAGGAGTGTTAAATGTAAATTAGACCTTCATAGTGTATAATTCTATTGAATACTAGAATGGTACATGTCCAGTAAATAATAGTATCCTGTTGTTTATTAATTTTGAGGTCCATCCATTTTATGACATAATATACTTTGCTTAATTTCATCTTAAGTGCATTGCAACACCAAAGTTTATCCTGTTATCTTAAAGAAAAAGGTAAATTGATATGGTTTACACTGCTTGAATAAGCTTTGTTATTTGCTGTAAGTGGTATAAAATTTAGTCTAATTTTAAGTTGTTTTTATTCTTTGTTCTCAGGCAGGAAATCAGAAGGCCTCCAGTGGATAATAGATACAACGATAGCCTATCCTAAAGCTGAACCTATAGATATTCAAACCTGGATTCTTGGATACAGGAAACCAACAGTCACTCATGTACATTACAGGTAAGAATTCTATATTAGTACTCAAGATATATCCAACGGTACTACCTCAAGACAATGTGAATGTTTTAATACTTAGTATTTAGTCAGATGGAAATGGTTGGCTTAAAATCACTTTTATGCTGAATTTTTAATATGAAAATATCATTTCAAGTAATTTTTTTCACTGAGTATTAAAAATGTCTAAAAATGAAATGCTAGAATGACTATGATTATTTAATTGCCTGAAACTTTTTTTTGGAGCCAGAGTCTCACTCTGTCACTGTAGATAGAGTGTTGCCATGTCATAGCTCATAGTAACCTCATACTCTTGGGTTCAAGAAATCCTCTTGCCTTAGCTTCCCAAGTAGCTGGGAACAGGTGCCCATCACAATACCTGGTTAGTTTTTCTATATTTAGTAGAGATGGGATCTTGCCCTTGCTCAGGTGGGTCTTGAGCTTCTGAGCTAAGGTGATCTACCTTTGTCCTCCAAGAAGGGTAGGATTACAGGTGTGAGCCCTGTGCCTGGCCCTGTTGCCTGAAATTTGAGTGTCAACTTAAAGGGCAGAAATTAAGGATATATATACAGTAGAACCTCTGTAAGACCACCTCCATATGTTGATCAGTTTGTTATAGTTCCTTGAGTGGTCAACAGAGGTTCTAATGTATATATCCTTGAAGTCTTTTTTTTTCTTTTTTCTTTCTTTTTTTAGGGACAGAGTCTTACTTTGTCGTCCTCGGTAGAGTGCTGTGGTGTCACAGCTCACAGCAACGTCCAGCTCTTGGGCTTAGGCGATTCTCTTGCCTCAGCCTCCCAAAGAGCTGGAACTACAGGGTCCCGCCACAATGCCTGGCTATTTTTTGTTGCAGTTTGGCTGGGGCCAGGTTTGAACCTGCCACCCTCGATATATGGGGCTGGTACCACAGGCACCGCCCTATCCTGGATATCTTATCTATCATTATTCACCCTCTAGGCCAGAAGTGCTCCGCTGGGTTTTTAGTCCTTATTAAGATTTTCTGAATGATTAAATTGGTAATTTAGATAAGACTTATACTTTTAAGTTTTTTGTATTTTTTATGCCTGTGTCATTTGCTTAAACAATATCAAAACATTTATTGACCAAGTATTGCATGCTAGCTTCTTGAGGTTTTCTTAATGTAGATTTTTTAAGAGTTTTTTTTGGTAAGTATATGTAGATATTTATATGGACGGATGGTGCTAATAAGGTTTGTATACTTTTAATTACTTTATAGGCCATTTAATCTTACTCTATTTCCTTGTCAAAAGTCTCAACCTATGGCAACTAACTTACAAATGCAGGAAATTGGTCTCAAGGAAGATCACATTTGCCATAAAAGTTCTCAGTTCAGGGCGGCATAGCTCAGTGGGTAGGGCGCCAGCCACATATTCCCAGGTTGGTGGGTTTGAACCCAGTGCAGACCAGCTAAACAGCAACGACAACTGCAACAAAAAAAATAGCTGGGCGTTGTGGTGGGTGCCTGTAGTCCCAGCTACTTGGAAGGCTGAAGCAAGAAAATTGCTTAAGCCGAAGAGTTTGAGGTTGCTGTGAGCTGTGACATCACAGCACTCTACAGAGGGTAACATAGAGAGACTGTCTAACAAAAACAAAAAAACTTTCAAGAGGAAAATAACTCCAATTACATGTCCATTGATAGTAGATCAGTAGTAAATTTTCATATGTATAAACCAGTGATTTTCAACCATGTGCTGCACAGCACACTGGTGTTCCATGAGAGGATCTTAGGTGTGCTGTGAAATTTTGTAAAGATCATTAATTAAATTATTTTTGAAACAAGTTCAAAGCACAGTTAAGTATATTCTTTTTCTTACTCTTATTTTGATCAACATAATTTGAGTGTGCCGTAGAAGCTTAACTATAGGTTCAAGTGTATCATGAGATTAAAAAGGTAGAAAAACACTGGTATAAACATCAGAGTTTTACAGATATAAATAGAGAATTGGAAGAATTTGGAACTTAAATTTTAAAACTTGAAATGATTGTGGTTTGAGTTTTTGATATGTAAGGGATAACTATAAAATTACAGTTAATTCTCTGTGTTACTTACATTGCTGCATTATAAAGTTCATATGTAAGGTATAAAGGTAATTCTCGTTGTTTGTTCTGACTCCATTCCACATATTATTCATTTTACTTAAGTTGTTGAACAACTACTATGCATGAGGCAGTGCTCTAGACCAGGTGTCCTCAAACTATGGCCTGCAGGCCACATGTAGCCCACCTGGGACATTTATCTGGCCCGCTGGGTGTTTTTGCCGCTGCTGCCTGTCCTGCTTAGTAGCCAGCTCATCCCAGGGGCCCGCAGTCCAGCCCTCCAACGGTCTGAGGGACAGTGAAGTGGCCCCCTGTTTAAAAAGTTTGAGGACCCCTGCTCTAGACCCTGAAAGAATTTCTCTAGGAGTACTTCTATCTAGTCTTCAATAAGTTTTTAAATTGTAATCTATAAATGAAGGTGAGTGTTAATGCTAGGAATACATGGCTTTGGATATATGTAGATATTCCTAGCAGATCATACCCCAGAAAGATACAAAGAACTAAGAAAAGGAAGAAAACATTCATTTATATGGGCATTACAGTATAGTTGACCCTGCTTTTCTTTTTCAATCAATCAATAGAGGAAATTTTAGTTTTTAGATAATCAGGAAAAAAAATGAATGGAATCATAAAGAATCTTAGAAATTAAAGAAATGTCCATTTTTAGCAAAATTAACAGGAGCAATTATAAGACTCTTAAATTTATTTGAAGCAGAGGTTATTAACCTGGGTTTCATGGGTGGACCTCAGAGAATTTTTTAACTGAATCTCTATGCAAAATTTTCTGTATGTTTGTACGTTTCAGCTGGGACAGTTCATAGTTTCACTCTATTTTCAAAATTATGGTAACCTATAAAAAGATTAAGTACCCCTAACTTAAAGATCAAAACCAAATAATTGATAGAAAATGAGGAATGGTTAGTTTTGTCAATGGAAAAGAAGCTATATTCTGTAGCTAACAATTGGCTGGAAGAATTAGGCTTTGTCTAATAGACCAGGAGTCAGCAAAAAGGAATAGTAGAGTTAAGATAAGGGTCTGCCATTGAGAATAGGCTACATCACAAAGTCCCAAAGCTGCAGTTTCACCAAGAGGTTGAATCAACCCAAGTGCCTATTAACACATGAGTATATTAATCGACTCTGATACATGCATACCATAGAATACTATTCAGCCATAAAAAGATGGAGATTTCACATCTTTTGTATTAACCTGGATGTAGTTGAAGAACATTCTTCTTAGTAAAGTATCACAATAATGGAAAAGCAAATGTCCAGTGTACTCAATAATGAAATCAATAAACAACTGCATATCCACACAATTACATTCAAGTGGGGGGAGGGGGAAGGAGAGAAGTGGGGAGGGGAGAAAAGGGGGGATTGGTAGCTCTCACTTAATGGGCACAATGTAAGTATAAACAGCACACCTCCTGGGTGATGGCCTCAACTATAACTTGAACTTTACAAACACAAACAATATAACCTAATTACTTGCATCCTCATATTAACTTGAAATTAAATTAAAAAAAGAAAAAGATAGGCATCTGTTAGACAGAGACAAACTACTGGACATGTACCTTAACCCAAATGGTTTATTATGTATTGAGGACTTGCAGGTATGTCCTTAGGCCTGTTGATGAGTCACAAAAGACATCTCTAAGAAGGTGGGGGGACGTGATGAGGCATTATCTGATCTCTTTTCTCATGGCTAGCAACTCAATTTTAGAGGATCCCTTTTGCCAAGAGGGATTCCAGCCAGTCAGCCCCTGATGGGGAGCATTAAGATTGATTTTACTTTTGTTCATAATTTGATATAGAAAAATGGCTATATTAATAAAAAATAAACAAAAAAAGAAAAAGAAAAACACCCCCAAAGAAAAACATTTCTCATTTGGGAGGAGTTGTTTAAAAAAAAAAAAAGAGTAAAGAATATTTTCAGAAATATATTTCTGTACAGAAGCTTTAGAAATAATCAGTCTTTGTTGTGTTAGATTTGTAGAGATTAAATTACTATATAAAAATCATATGCCAAAAGATTAAAGTATAAATTATGCCTATTTGTTTATAAACACATATATACATATGCTAGGAGTATTGAGACAGATGAGGAGGTATGCTTTCCTTTTCTTCCCATGAATTTAGCAGAGATTACTGTCTAACCAATGTTAGGGGAGGAGAAGGACTTGTGCTCAGGTGGAAAGAAAAGGGCAAATGCAAAGGCCAAGAGAGAATAGAGTGTTCTAGGGTAGTAATGAAATTTAGCAGGAAGCTTGTGGGAAGGGATGTGGGCCGTGTCCTCAGCAGCTTCCAGGAGTAGATTGACTCCTTATATATTGTTTGGCCATCTGGACACTGTGGGGGGATAGAGAAAGAAAGTTGTTTTATTTCAGACTCATTTGTTTGGTTATATTTTAAAGATTTTAAACAAGGGTGAGATGTTTCTGATTGAATGAAAGTTTTAAAGTGCATCATTAGAAATCATACATATATATATGTGAATAAGGTAAATAACTGTATTAGATCCCTTTCTGTTTTAATGTGAAGTTGGTAAGAAAAAACTGGATAACATTGACTGCTTAAAGTGGGGAATAGGTGCCCCAAAAGATAGGAAAGGTCTGGAAACTATAAAGTTCACTGAAAAACAAAAGTTTTGTTTAGTGTTAGCTTTATTTATCTTTATGTATAGATTTTAGAAACTATTTATGAATATATTGCTTTCTATAATTAGTGCAAGTCAATTTCATTTCACATGATACAAAAAGGATTTGTTTTCTTCTAAACAACCCTCAGTAACTTTAAAAAAAAAAAAAAAGCTGCCCTCATTCTTAGAAAATTTAATTCAAGTAACCACTTAGTGATGATGGTTTAGCTGGGCGAGGGGGCTATTGCTAGTTTTTTCAGTATAATCTTATAGAGTAGGACATATTCCATTCTGTTTGGCCTTTATCAGATCATACTTAGAATATTTCCTGTATTTTAAATTCTCAATTTTAAAAGAAATAATATAGTTAATAAAAGATTATCAAAAGAGCTAACATAAATACATCACAGAACCTGAGTACCACTTCAAAGGCAGTTATTTTATATCAAATTGAAGCAAATTTGAAGGTGGTAGTAATTAAAGGACACGATTCTAAGAGAAACTCCAAGTTGAAAGTATGAACAGGATAAGATGTACTAAATTTTTCTAAATTCTAAATTAAACAATTCATAAGTACTAAATCTGTAATGGTTCTGTATATATGAGGTACTTTTATCATCTTTTAGGTAAATTTTATGGAGGGCAGTAACTGTCCTCTTCTGTCTGTCTTGGTGTCTGGCTGGGGTATATAGTTACACTGTGACGTTTGTTATCAGGATTCACTTGGGAAACAGTGTAATTGGTGGCGTTTATTTAACTTAATCAGGGTTAGACCATTTTTTATTTCCATTATACGTTTCCTTTTGCTTCTTGTAAATAATAGTAAAAGCCACCAAATAAATTCCACGCTAGTTCTGTAACTCACCAGAACACAATGTTACAAGTGTATGAGTATGGAGGTCTCTCAGCAGAAATGGCATTTTCTCCACAGAGAAACTCCCTTCATTAATAAGTTCTTAAAAACATTTGCTCTTTATTCAAATGGGAAAAGAATATCTAGATTGCCAGAATGTGCAGCAGAATGTTTTTCTCAGTTCTAAATTTGTGTACTGATGCTTAGGGGGAAAGCGTAAGAATGCAATAGCCTATTTTATTTTTGCAATAGCCTATTTTAAGTACTCTGAAATAGACTATGTTTTTCTTCCAGTGGCAGTTTTCTGTATTCACTTTATACTTCTTAAGCTTATGTTGTTTTTAAGATTTCTGGAAGAGATGACCCCAAAATATACATGTTATATTATATATAAAATACTGCATATACCTAAAATACTGCATGGATGAGAAAGTAAATATTTGTGGCAGAGTTATATACTAGATCCTATCTTACAAATAGGTAATGTTGTCTTTCAAAAATCGAACTTTTAGAGTAGGCATTTGGAGTGTATTTTTTAGAAAACTTGTGGCAAATGGTGATTAAGTGCCCTGGTATTTTGCTAATTAAGTCCTCAAGCAGTCCATCCTGGGACTTCAGTGAGGAGGTTGCCCAACTGCAGTGAGTTCATTTTTTTTTTTTTT
>NW_003852573.1:2183535-2223957 GCF_000181295.1 Otolemur garnettii | reverse complement strand
AAAAGAAACTAGAAAGCACCTTACAAACATAAAGTGCCATTACAAACATACATAAAGCATATCTTTATATAGGTACAGATATACATATAGATTATTAATAAGTCCAATATTTGTAAATCAGCTTTCCTCATATATTGGATCTCACCCAATTACCTTAAGAGAAAAAAAGTCTTTATTTTTCATTCTTTCTTAATATTATTTGTTATTTAGGGAAATACTTTTTATTAATATGCATATGACTACATTCATCTTTTTCAAAAGTAAAGCTTATTTTAAAAGAGGAACTAAGACTTAACTAAGAAAAATTCAAAAGAACTTTCTCCTCCTCCTCCTCTCCCTTTTTATTTCCCCCAAACTGAAGGACAGTTTATTCCTATTAAGTAAGCAGTAAGCTTGATATGCTGCTATTAAGTGGTCAGGAGGAAAAGTGGACATGATTAAGTTTTAATTACGGGGATAGATTATTTGCAGAGGTAAAAATCAGAAGTGACTCCTGTTCTTACTGTGACTATCTGCTTCTTAATTTAACCTCCAAATTAGATCAGCGAGTTAGAGAAGTTAATCATCTTGGACAGAAGCAGCTTATATTTTCATTTTTAAAATCTTGAGAGAAGATACAACCATGTCTTGGAATGGCACAGATAGGTTACTAAAAGCAGAGGTCTGACTTTCATGTCTAATTTAATTAGGACTTTGGTTACTTTGGAGAAGGCCTTCAATTAGAGATTTTGGGAAAGAACTTATTTTCAGCTTTGGGTAATTAATTCAGAAAAGGAATATTTAGTATTTTTAAAAATATGTGCTCTCTAGCAAGAGTAGACAAATATTAATATTTTGACATTTGCTTCAGGAATTTTTTTATTGATAAAAGACATGCCATACCATTTCAAGCCAACCAGATTTGTAGAAATTGATGGTGATGACTTCAACATAGATATAAGAAAAGATGATCTTATATAATGCTAAAGAGATTATAATCTGCTGTGACTTTGAAAACTATTTGACTCTACTTACTGAGGTGAAAGTGTATATACTCTAGCCATATACATTGCTGAGATGCACAGTGCTGAGCACATACATAAGCTACATTAGTTTGTGAGAATTATTGAAATTACATCTGCATAGTGAGAATGATTGTTAATAGGAGGAGGGTAATTTTTTACCAATACTTAAAAACAACAATGTAATATTTAGTAATTTTATATCCAGGTCTACATATATTTATGATTAATAACATCACTTGGTTTCCCTTTCTGCTTTTACCCTTACTCTCTAAGACAAAACAAAAAAGTCACAAGTTTTTATAAGTTTTAGGGGCTGTATCAGAAATAGCTATTCCCTACAAATCTTTTTAAGGAGAATTTCAAGCCTCATGTACCCATCACACCCCTTCAGTAATTATCCATTTATAGTCAGTGTTGTTTCCTCTATGTTCTTACCAGACCCCATTGGATTGTTTCAAAGCAAGTCTCAGCAACTATATCATTTCATTTGTAAATATGTCATTATTTGTATATCATTTCATTTGTAAATATGTCATTATTATTTTAAAATTTAAGACCATGAAAGACCTGAGTACATGAAGTGAGAGTTCATATACATGTGTTCATAGAGGGGAGGACTGAAAAGTATATAGATGGTAGTTCTTAAAATTAATCTGTAACTTTAATGTAATCCCATTCAGATAAATGACTAGCTGAGATAGCTTTGAAGATGAACAAAACAGAGGCATTCTTTCTATCAAAAGTCAAGGTAATTTTAGTGTAATTAAGACAGTGTGGTAGAGGAGCAGGGCCAGGTCGATGGAAATATTAGAAAATCCAGATCTTTTTGAGAACTCATGCATAATTGAGAAAGCATCACATATCAAGGGAGAAAGGATGAACTATTCAATAAATGGTTTGGGGATGATAAATTCATAGTATGAGGGAAAATAAAATTAGAACTTTACCCTATACCCTATACCAAAATAAATCCCAGATGGATTTTATCTCAGCATCAATAATGAGGCTAAGTATTTGGCCAGATGGAGTGTCTTATTCCTATTTTCTCAGCTGGCTGGGGTGAGAGGACCACTTGAGTCCATGAGTTCAAGGCCAATGTGATCAACATAGCAAGTCCTGTCTCTAAAAAAATAAATAAAGTACTGTATTTAAAGAAAATACAGGAGGCTCTTAATGCCTTCAAGTAAGGTAGCCCTTCCTCATAGGACACAAAAATCCAAAGTAGTAAATCACAAAGGAAAAGATAAATATGACTGTAACAAAACTAAAAACTGGAGTATGCAGAAGATATCATAAGTGAGGTCTAATACTGAGTGTCCAGTCATAAGTCCCTTACTGATAAGGTACATTCTGAGAAACGTGTGGTTAGGTGATTTCATCATTGTGTGAACATCCTGAAGTGTACCCACACAAGCCTGAATAGTATAGCCTGTTGTAATCCTGGGCTATATGGTGTAGCCTGTTGCTCCTAGGCTGCAAACCTGTATAGCATGTTACTGTACTGAATGCTGTAGGGGATTTTAAGACAGTGGTAATAATTTGTATATCTAAATATGTGTAAATGTAGAAAAGGTGCAGTAATATACAGTGTAAAAGATTTTTAAACTGGCACACCTTTGTAGGACTAGAAGTTGCTCTGGGTGAATCAGGGAGTGAGTGGTGAGTGAATGTGAAGCCTAGGATATTACTGTAGACTACTAAGACTTCATAAACCTTGTACACTAAATTTATTAAAAATTAAATAATTATACTATGAGATCACAATGGCTACACAATGGCTATCACTAGGTGACAGGAATTTTTTGGCCTCATTATAATCTTACAGGATACCATCATATGTACAGTCCATTGTTGACCAAAACATTAATGTAGCACATGACTGTATATGTAAACAATTTCTGTAGATCAATAATAGTTTTTAAAACCCAATAGAAAAATGGAAAAAAGACTTTAAAAGACTGCATATACACTAGTGTTTTGTAGACATGAAGGGATGTGAAAACACAAAACCCAGTATCCATAAAACACTGGCAACCCAGTGCACTGCAGAGTATTAGTTATTTACCTGCATGGCTCACTGGGAGCTGTGGCTTACTGCTACTGCCCAGCACTTTGCGAGAGTATGGCATACTGCTGCCCAGGAAAAGATCAAACCTTGTCTAATATAAATATTCTGAGCATGTTTAAGATAGGCTAGGCTGAGCTATGGTGTTTGGTAGGCTATTGCTTTCATATCATTGTAAAGTCAAAAAATCATAAGAACAACCGTCAGTCAAAGACCATCTGTAGATGCTATTCTCTTTCTCTGGAAAACCTTGACATATTACAATAAAGTAAAAAATTTCTTTCATGCTTAACTTCTTATAAATATTTGAAAAGAATTTAGGCATATCTCCTAACAGAAAGGCAAAAGACATAAAAAGACTTCATTATTCATAGAGGTAAAAATGTTTTTAAAATCAGGGAAATACAAAATAGGGCAAAATACTATTTTTTACTTTATCAAGTATTGATGAGATTGTACGAATATTTACACACAAGTTGATGCAGCTAAACTGAAAGTTCTAAAAACCGCACAATGAAAGAGGAATCATAAATCATATTTCATAAATTAAGATGCATATTTTGTTACATATTAACATCTCTGAAATTGGGAGACTTCTTAAAATCAATATTATAAGGCGTTGGTTATAATTTAATTGGATATTTGGCAAGCAAGTACTTCAAACAAACAAAAGTCTGAAAGATAATTGCTTTTCCATCCACCAACCCCTCAGTAAAAGGACAGGCAGCACAGCGACTGCCATGTAGCTGGTATTCATCTGTTGACAGTGGTTGCCTCTACGGAGACTCTCCTCCTTGTACTTTCTGAGACTTTCTGGGTGTTTTATATTGGGGTATTTTGGTAATCTTCATGTATTCTTCAATTTTAAAAAAAAGTTAAAAAACGAGGCCAAGTGTGGTGGCTCACACCTGTAATCCCAGCACTCTGGGAGGCTGAGGTGGGTGGATTGCCTGAGCTTACAGGTTTGAGACCAGCCTGAGCCAGATCAAGACCCCTGCCTCTAAAGATAGTTGGGCATTGTGGCGGGTACCTGTAGTCCTAGCTACTCGGGAGGCTGAGGCAAGAGAATCACTTGAGCCCAATAGTTTGAGGTTGCTATGAGCTGTGATGCCACGGCACTCTACCAAGGTTGACATTTCAAAAAAGAAATTGCCCACAGAACTTAGAATTTGGGTGTGATAATTATTTGAGTAATAGCAACAAAAGCATTTTTATCTTGTAGTTATAAAACTTTAATGGTTTCACATTTAAAATGTATAACATTTAATAATATGAATTAAATTTTTACCTTTTAAGTAAAGGATATTGAAATATTCCAATTACATAGTCTAGATTTTCATATTGTAGTGTATTATCCATAATTTAAAACTGAGGTTTAAGAGGTTGTAATTTATATAATAATCCTTTTTTGATGTAAAGTTAGAATAAAGTAGAATAAAATTAATATAGTAAAAATCAGTTAATTCAGCATATTGAAAAAGTTTTAGGTTGACTTTTTCTAAAAACTATAAGTAGGCTCGGCACCTGTGGCTCAAGGGGCTAAGGTGCTAGCCACATACACCTAAGGTGGCGGGTTCGAATCCAGCCCGGGCCTGCCAAACAACAATGACAGCTGCAACCAAAAAAAAAAAAAAAAAAAGCCAAGTGTTGTGGCAGGCATCTGTGGTCCCAGCTACTTGGGAGGCTGAGGCAAGAGACTCACTTGAGCCCAGGAGTGGGAGGTTGCTGTGAGCTGTGATGCCAGAGCACTCTACCCAGGGGGATAGCTTGAGGCTCTGTCTCAAAAAAAAAAAAAAAAAAAAAAAAAACTATAAGTAACTCCAAAGTAAACACACCTAGGTAATATACAATTGGGCACTAATGATAAATGTTAGGAGTTTACTACCCTGAGTTTCAGCCCCAAAATTACTCATCCGAGAGTAGTAAGTTTGCTGTTAAGGATTTGGAAGCTGGAAGTGGCATTTTCCTCTCCAGCAGAAGGAAACAGTATCCTATCTAACTTTTTTTATGGTAGGGCTTTTCTCTGTCATTGCTCACAGTTATTGATCATTCCACCCCTACTTCTACATTCTAATAATTTCTTGCTTTCTGTCTGCTTTTCTTATCTATCATCTTGTTTGCTGCTGCTTTGCCTCTGTATCCTGCTTTTTCCTGGCAAAGGCTGGATGGCTTCACTCTCAGTCAACAGAGCTTCCAGTTGGAAAATGGAAAATACATTTTAAATTTAATCTTAAAAGTTTTAGTTCTGCGTGCCTGTTGTCATCAATGTTCACCACCCACAAGTTTTTTTTGTTTGTTTTTTTTTGGGGGGGGGGTTGCAGTTTTGGCCGGGGCTGGGCTTGAACCCACCACCCCTGGTATATGCGGCCAGTACCCTACTCGTTGAGCCACAGGCGCCACTCAAGTTTTTTAGTTTTTTTTTTTCTTATAGCATAACTGTGTACATTAATGCAGGTTGTCACAAAAGATACTAGACTACTTGTGAGGGGAGCGGTTAATAGCTGAGTAGTAGTCCATGGTATGCACATACCACATTTTATTAATCCATTCATGTATTGGTGGATAGTTGGGTTGTTTTCATGTCTTTGCAACTGTGACTTGTGCTGCTGTAAACATTCAAGTCCTTTTTATAAAATGACCATTTTTCCTTTGGGTATACCCAGCAGTGGGATTGCTGGATCAAATGGTAGGTTTACTTTACAATGATATGAAAGCAATAGCCTTTCAGTAGAAACCATACTTAGAATTTTGAATTTCTATCTTTTCCTGGGCAGTGGTATGCCCTGTGACACTCTCATAAGATGCTGGGCAGCGGCAGTGAGCCACAGTTCTGAGTCAGCCATGCCATCATGAGGCAGTGCACTATGTTGCCAGTGTTTTATGGATATCGCGTTTTGTGTTTTTACATCCCTTCATGTCTACAAAACACCATGTATATGCAGTATTCATTACTTTTTTTATAAAATAGGCTTTGTGTTAGATGATTTTGCCCTGCTATAGGCTAGTGTAAGTGTTCTGAGCATGTTCAAGACAGGCTAGGTTGAGCTGTGATGTTTGATAGGTTAGATATGTCTACGAAATGCTTTTTAACTTATGGTATTTTCAGCTTTGATGGGTTTATCATGATGTAACCCCATTAGAAGTCAGGTAGCATTTGCATATAGATATATAGAAAGAGATATATTAGTGAAAGATCAGAGAGGCCCCATGATCTGCTATCTATAAACTGGAAGCCCAGGAAAATCACCCATCAAGTTCCAGTCCAAGCCTAAAGGCCTGAGAACAAAGGGAGCCTGCGTTGTAAGTCCCAGTCTAAGTCTAAAAGCCCATGAATTGGGAAACTAATGGTGGAAATCCTGGTTCAAGTCCAAAGGCCTGAGAATTGGGGTACCAATTGTATAAGTCCTAGACTGAGTCTGAAAGCCCAAGAATCAGGAGTATTAATGTCCAAGGGCAGAAGAAGGTAGATGGCTCTACCAAGAAGAGAGAGAGTGAATTTGCCCTTCCTCTGCTTTTTCTGGTACTCAGCTGTCAGTGGAATGAATGATGCTTAGCCACATGGGAGTGGGGAGCATCTGCTTTACTCAGTTCATCAATTCGAATGTTAATCTCTTCCAGAAACATCCTTATAGATTTACCCAGAAATGATGTTCTATTAGATATTTGGGCATTCCTTAGCACAATAAAGACTTAGCCCAAACAAAAGACTAGCCATCATACACACTAAAGAATCAAGGTAATAGAAGATAAGGCTGATTTACTGAGATGTTATCAATTTATGAATCTAGATGTAATATGACTTTGACAATGTCATAGTCTGGTAAGTGACTGGAAATAAACATCTCTCTTCCTCCTCCTTGTCTCTCTGGAGCTTCACCATGTCTTTTTCACTTTTAGTCTCTTCAAAGTCTAGCAAAATGCCTTTGGAAGTATTTGTTTTAAAATAAAATGTTTTTTTTTAAAGTCATTAGACACATGGAAACCACAATACTGATTCTCTTAAGCTAATATACCAATATCATGTTTTGCTTACTAGATAGTTAACTTCTGTTCACTCAGCAAGCATTTGTTAAAAACCTTTTTACATTTATTTTATTGGCTCAGCGCCTGTGGCTCAAGTGGCTAAGGCACCAGCCACATACACCTAAGGTGGCGGGTTCGAGTCCAGCCCGGGCCCGCTAAACAACAATGATGGCTGCAACCAAAAAATAGGTGGGCGTTGTGGCGGTTGCCTGTGGTCCCAGCTACTTGGGAGGCTGAGGCAGGAGACTCGCTTGAGCCCAGGAGTTGGAGATGCCATGGCACTCTACCCAGGGGGATAGCTTGAGGCTCTGTCTCAAAAAAAAAAAAAAAAATTTATTTTATTTATTTATTTTTTAGTTTTTGCAACAAGAGTCTTACTTTGTTACCCTTGGTAGAATGCCATGGCATCTTGGCTCACAGCACCCTCAAACACTAGGCTCAAGCAATCTTCTTGCCTCAGACTCCCAAGTAGCTAGAACTACTAGCACCCACCACAATGCCTGGGTAGTTTTTAGAGTTGAGGTCTCACTGTAGCTCAGGCTGGTCTTGAACTCATGAACTTGGTCAATCCACCTGCCTTAGCTTCCCAGAGTGCTAAGATTACAGGCATAAGCCACTGCTCCTGGCCATTTGTTAAGCATCTTACTGTGTGTCTCAAAAATAAAATCAATAAAGATATAATAAATAAGTTCCAGTTCTGAACAATGCCATGTTATTGTTCATATCCTTAAGTGACATCTCAGTTTGCTTTTGACTATTGCAGGGAGCAGGGCTTCAGAGAAAGGGGCTCAATTATCCTTGACTGTGAAGGGAAGCAGTGGCAGGGTATCAGTTATTTGCCATCTTTCTATCTACACAAACTAAAGTAATTCAGAAGAATCTCCTGGTATGTCCCTAGGTTTCCTGCCTATACAGTCTTTGGAAATATTATTGGTTTATCATATTAAAGTAGGTAAAAGTTCACATCTGAGTTTCTGAATTTTATTCTCAGATAATTGAGTGGTATTTTTTTTAACCTTTCTAGTGGTTCCAGGGGAGGGGAGAGCTATAAATATTACATTTTAGTGTGTTGTTAGGTCTGAAAAGCTTACCTCAGGGTAATGGCTTAAAGTAAAACTTCGGGGACTTGAGTGCTGAGAGATTCTGCTATGTTAAATTTGACAGTATCTGTTCTTGTCCATAAATCTATTTTTTGTAACAAGTAGTTTCTGGATTTCCAAGTTATTCTTGTCACACTAACCCTGGAGGTGTCAGTTAACAATGCCCAGGGTATGGATGGCTATCTATAGATGGCACCACATGAAGTTTATACACTGGCAGATTACTGTCAGTTTAATTCAGTTCAGTACACTTGAGTTCCCACTAGGGACCAGGCACTGATTTATACATGGATATGCAAAGATGAGGATAGCACAGTCTCATAAACAGCCATATAAGAAAATAATAGAACACAAGTAGATAAGGATAATCTTAAGGACAGAGTGGCACTAAGAAAGAATTTTTAACTGTCTAGAGAAGGAGGAAGAGGTAACTGAAGGAGAAAAGGTCAAGGGTTTAAGATAGCCAAATTCTTATCTGCCATAGTGGGATAATCTGGAAATAGTGTTATTAGCATTAGCATGTTTATAAGTTATAACTTTATATAAGCTAGCAAAAGAAACAATAGTTGGAAGGGGCTGGATCTCGGCAGCGGATAACTGAGGAGGGAAAGTATAGGGCCATTACTTTTCATTGTCTACCATGTAATAAGTACACTTTGACTTTTGAAAATTATTTGTGTTACTTTGTTGAAAAATTTTAAAACATTTTATTCCTATGTCTTGGCCCATCAGAAAGAAAAGGTGAAAAGAAAGAACATACTACTATGCTTTGAACTTCTTTCAAAAATAATTTAATTAATAATCTTTAAAAATTGTCATGGCATACCTGAGATCCTCTCATGGCACACCAGTATGCTGCATCACACCAGTTGACAATCACTGCTCTAGAGGCCGTGAAGTTCAAGGTCAGGTGGCCACATCTGGTTGGCTTTTGGTGAGGACTTTGTGTTTAATCATAACATCCTGCATCTCAGGATGAGAGGAGCACACTGAGAGCCAAATTTGCTTATATAGAACCTACTCTCCAGACAACTAACCCACTCCCATGATAACCCATGAACAGAGTAATTCATTCATGAAAGCAGAGTCCACATGATCCAGTCACCTCTTAAAGACCCTCACCTCTTAATATTGTTAACAGTGGGGATTAAATTTCAACATGCATTTCAGAGCAGACAAACATTTAAACCATACCATCTTACTTAGTCTTTCAGGCCAAACTCAAGTGATCCCTTTTCCTTACAGCCTATGCTGTAAGTAAACATGTATATCCCTTCATTTGGACTCACACAGCAGTTTTTGAAACTCCTTGTACAACATTTGTCATATTCTGGCTGTTTACTTTTGTTATTTTTCTGTCAGATTATTAGCTGACAGACGGGCCCGAATCATGGCTCACACCTGTTATCCTAGCTCTGGGAGTTCACACTCTGGATTGCTTGAGCTCAGGAGTTCAACACTACCCTGAGCAAGAGCGAGACCCCAGAATCGTCAATGCTTCATTCTTTATACATAGTTGACATAATGAAATTGAGGGGTTCACCATGTTTGTTGGCTCACATTTTAGAGTCTTGGTGGCATAAAAATTTAAATATTCTAACTCAGATAAGGGGGCGCCAGCTGCTAAACATTATTTTACGTCCTTTATTGAAAGTGTTATTTCATCTAGTGCTCTTAAATCTAATCTAACATGTATCCATGTTAGATTTTGGTAGAATACTCTGTGTTCAAGACCATATTCTGGATTACTGCTAAGAATTTTCGTTTCTCAAAAATTAGCTGATTTTTCATTTGGATGTCTGTTGGTACCATAAAGATTTATTTCTGGAATATATGCATTTACTTATTTAAATGCCCTGAGAACTTCGCTTATTTGATTCCAAAAGGTCTGGCATTCAGTGCATTTAATCCTTTGCCATGTTGGGGGATTAGTCATTTTAATATTTTAATCCTATGGTGACCAAAGCAATCAGAGTAGATTGCTCTTAAGGGAGCATTTGGTCTTCCCTCCTTGCCTGTCTCTTAAGGCAAGAGAATATCCAAGCTATTGTGGGCAGATGGTCGGGTAATGCACAGCCCTATCCCCATGCACACCCCCATTTAAAGCAATAAATGCTTCACCAACCTCACCACAGTTCTTTCAAGAGATCAGTTGGTAAACCTAAATTCCTCTGTTTAATTTAGCCTTATTTTTACTGTCAACTTTTTCTTTGCTAAAGATATTTTAAATACTATTTTAAGATTTTCTTTAGTCCTTTGATTCTTGCTAAGTTATGCTTATGTTGAATAGGCCTAATTTTATATTAATGGAAACTAAATTAATCTTATACAATAAAATATATACTGCAAGTATTATCTGATGTGATACAACAGATTTTTATTTCATACTGAATACTGTTCTGTGCTAGCCATTGGGCTTGTGGCCTTCTTAGGCCAGAGAAAACTTTATGGAAGATTTATTTATACTAGGCCTTCAAGGATGACAGAATTTAGATAGGTGGTGATGAGAAGGATAGATGTGTGGGCAAACAATGTGTAGTAGTAACTGTAAGAACAAACACAGAGTGTGGAAGGGAAGCACATGTGTAGGAAACAGTAGTCTGTGATGTAACACGTCTACGGGGAAATTGTAGGAAACAAGACCGAAGAATTGAATGCAGATTTTGGTATAAACTTAGAAGTCAGGCTAAATATTTCTGTCTCTAGGTAACTGAAAGCCCAATGCAAACAGTTAGACTCATGTAACTGGATATCCAAAATAGGACAGGTTCTATGATACTCTTAATCTGGTGACTCGGGCTCACTTTCTCCCAGCTCTTCTCTCCTATGTATGTTGGGTTCATCCTCAGCCAATAGCTAGGTGGGTGTCCCAGAAATTCAAGACTTTATACTTCCCATGGAAGATAAAAACAAGAGGAAAAATAGATTTTATTAGTCTTATGTTCACTTTTAAACTCTTCCCTAAAGCCCCTAGAGAACTTCCATTATCACCTCCTTGGCCCTGATTTGTTCTGAGTACCACCTTCCCGTGCCCCTGACACCTGTGGCTGATAGAATGGTGTCTGGTGACAGGCTCTGACATTAGTTCTGAATAGGCAGGGTGCCAGGACTACGACATTAGCTGAGTGATAACAAATTTCCAGACGTTTACTTTGGGTGGATTTATTTTATTTTTTAAAGAAAAGCTGGAGAATCTTTTTTCCTTTGGTGAGAGGACTCCTCAGAGTGGTTGTGCATGCATAAACTATACTAAAATATTGAGTGTCAAGAACACAAAGATAATATATTTTTAGGAGTCAAAAAGTAATACAGATATTTGGCTGCTACTCAGTGTGGTAGGGGTGAACAGTTTAAAAAGTTCTATTTACACTGCAAAGCTGTATTGTTAGTATTAAATTATCTGAAAATTAAAACTCAGTAATTTGTGATAGCATTTGCTTTAAAAATAAAACCTGATGCTTTTAAGTTTTAAATTTACATTTTAAATTTTAAGACATGCCTCTAATAATCAGAATGGAGTTAACTGACCTACTTAAACATTCTAATATTTAGGGACATTTTTAAGTTGGAGGAAAGAGAAAGAACCAAACAATTAAATTTTCAGAAATTTCCTGTGTAGCCCTGAGCTCAAAACTGTTCTGGCTAAGAGTTGTGGGCCTTTAACTCTGCTTGGAGTCTGCCTCATTCAAGGGTCATCCAAAGATGTCAATGATGGGCCTGGATCTTGGCTCACACCTGTTATCCTAGCTCTGGGAGTTCACGCTCTAGATTGCTTGAGCTCAGGAATTCAACACTACCCTGAGCAAGAGCGAGACCCCATCTCTACTAAAAATGGAAAAACTAGCCAGGTGTTGTGGGCACCTGCGGTCCCAGCTACTTGGGAATCTGAGGCTGGGGGATGACTTGACCCCAGAGTTTGAGGCTGCTCTGAGCTATGATGGCACTGCAGCACTCAGCCCCAGGGTGGACAAAGTGAGACTGTCTTAAAAAAACAACAACAACAAAAAACAACACAAAGACATAGGTAGGGGCTTATACTCAGAGCTCATGGTTCTCACTTTGCTTCTTGCTTTCTGGATTCCTCACGTTGAAGTTGCTGTGATCACCCTAATCATTGTCCTCTGATTCTTCGACGAGTAAGCCCAATCCATGTGTCTGTATAATTTTAGCCTCCTTGTGTGCCACTAACTGGGAATTATTCTCAAGTAGAAAGCTGCAGAAAGTAAGAAACACACCCAATGTCATACTTGCCTTCCAAAGCTGACTCTCCCCTATTATCTTCCTGCTTTTAGATGCTCCAGTACCATCCACTAATTACTTTTTATGTTTTATCCAGAATTTATCATTATCACCTATGAACTACTGTGCCATTAGAAGAAACAGAACTTTCTTGTTTTATTTCAATGGATATTAAAAGTCATAGGGAGAATTACAGCTAAATCTCAACTTTTAAGGAGTGGCAGGATAGGTTTTGTTCTTAAGAATGCTCTTGTTTGCTTTTCGGGACTCTGACTTTTTAAAGGAGTATTGAATTATACCATAATGATTATAAACATAGGCCCCAGAATCACATGGTCTTACTTAATTATAAGGTCTTCATGATTCAGAATATTTGTTAATTAACGTTGAAGTGAAAATACAAGGTAACTGTATTCTTAAAGGGAATAGATGTCCCCAAACTGGTATAACACAATTGAGAAACACTACTAGCAATCCTTTATAGTCCTAACTGAGAGCCTCTGCTTTGTTATTCTCCAGTTTAAAAATCTTTACATAAAAGGCATTCTTATAAATTGCTAGTGGACATCTAAATTGATAGAATCATTTTAAAGACGGTGTGGCAGTATATCTTTCAGAATTACTAATGCATTTAATTTTTAAATTTTTTTTTATTTTCAGTTTTGACAGTACTTTTTTTATTTTATTTTTGAGACAGAGTTTCACCAGAGTGCAGTGGCATCATCATTGGCCATGGCAACCTTAAACTCTGGACTCAAGTGATCCTCCTGCCTCAGCTTCTCTAGTAGCTGGGATTATAAGCATGCACCATCATGCCTGGCTAATTTTTTCTATTTTTAGTAGAAATGGGGTCTCAGTCTTGCTCAGGATGGTCCTTTGACTTGAAGCAGTACTCCTGCTTCAGCTTCCTGGAGTACTAGGATTACAGGCATAAATCACCATGCCCAGCCTACAGTTAATTTTTGACGTAACAATTTCACTTCTGGCTAGGTGCAGTGGCTCATGCCTATAATCCTAGTATTCTGGAGGCTGAGGCAGGTGGATTGTTTAGGAGTGTTCGAGACCAGCCTAAGCAAGAGCAAGACTCCGTCTCTGAAAAATAGTTAAGCACCTATAGTCCCAGCTGCTTGAGAGGCTGAGGCAAGAGGATTACTTGAGTCCAAGAGTTTGAGGTTGCTGTGAGCTATGATGCCACAGCACTCTACCCAGGGTGACAAAGTGAGACACTGTCTCCAAAAAATAAAAGGAAAAGAAACAATTTCACTTTTGGAAATTTATCCTCTAGATAAACTTACATATGAATGGACATTTATTTCATGTTATTCATTGCCACATTTTTTTATAATAACAAAAGATGAGAAACTGTCCATCAGTAGGAGATAAGAAGAATTTGATATTTACCGTTATTAAGAGCTTGCAATGAAAATTAGAAAATGTTTTGGCTGGGCTGGTGGGTGACCCCTGTATACCTATAATCCCAGTGCTTCAGCAGACTGAGATAGGAGGATCACTTGAGACCAGAAGTTCAAGGCCTACCAGGGCAATGTAGTGAGATCCTGTTTCCACAAAATATTTTTAAAACTCACCCAGGCATGGAGGCACATGCGTGTAGTCCTAGCTACGGAGAGGAATGGTTGAGTCCAAGAGTATAAGGTTCCAATAAGCTATGATAGGGCCATTATACTCTAGCTTGGGTGACAAAGCAAGACCCTATCTCGTAAAATAAAAATTGAAAATATTTTTAACAGAATGATAATGAAAATATGACCTATCAGAACTTTTGGGTTATAGCTTAATCTGCACATAAAAGATACATGGCCTTGAAACGCTTGTATTAGAAAGGAAGAAAATGAAAAATCAGTGGTTTTAAATATTTATCTTAAGAAGTTAGAAGGTTCGGTGCCCGTAGCACAGTGGTTATAGCACCAGCCACGTGCACTGAGGCTGGCAGGTTCGAACCTGGCCTGGGCCAGCAAAACAACAACGATGACAGCCTCAACAAAAAATAGCCAGGTATTGTGGTGGGTACCTGTAGTCCCAGCTACTTGGGAGGCTGAGGCAAGAGAATCGCTTAAGCCCAAGAGTTTGAGGTTGCTGTGAACTGTGATGCCACGGCACTGTACCGAGGGTGACACAGTGAGACTCTGTCTCAAAAAAAAAAAGAAAAAGAAAAGCAGATTAAATCTAGTGATAGTAGAAAGCAGGAAAAATAAAGGAGTACTTATTCAATTAGAAAACATAGTGTAGGCTTGGTGCCTGTGGCTCAAGCTGCTAAGGCGCCAGCCACATACACCTAAGGTGGCGGGTTCAAATCCAGCCCGGGCCTGCCAGACAACAATGACAGCTGCAACCAAAAAATAGCCGGGCATTGTGGCGGGCGCCTGTGGTCCCAGCTACTTGGGAGGCAGAGGCAGGAGACTCACTTGAGCCCAGGAGTTGGAGGTTGCTGTGAGCTGTGAAGCCACGGCACTCTACCCAGGGGGATAGCTTGAGGCTCTGTCTCAAAAAAAAAAAGAAAACATAGTGTAGAGAAAATAATACCAAAAAATGTGTTTTAAAAATACTATAAAATCAATCAATTCTTGGCAAGACTGGTCAAGAAAAAAGCCTATATTACTAATACCAGGAATGAAAAGGTAGATATCACTACAGATCCTATAATTATTAAAAAGAGAATGAAAGGACATTAAATACAACTCTTCCAGAGCATAGGAAAAGAGGGGACACTTACTAGCTTGTTTTATAATGCCAACATGATATAAGATACCAACAATACTTGACCTAAGGATGTTGTTAAGAAAGGAAAATTTATAGGTAAGCCTCTTACATGATTATAGATGTATAGATGCAAGACTAAATCCAGAAATATATAGAAAGTATAAATGTTGTATAGTGAGATCATATGTCCCAGGAGTAATAGTTTGGTTAAAATTCAAAATCAATCAATATATTTTATCACTTTAATGGAATAAAAGGAGAAATTATATTTTCAATAGATGAAAATATTTTTGATAAAATGTAATTCTCATTCATGATTTAAAAAAGAAAACACTCTTCGTAAACTAGGAATAGAAAGGGATTTCTTTTTTTTCTTTTTTTTTTTTTTTGTAGTTTTTGGCTGGAGTTGGATTTGAACCCTCCAGCTCCTGTATATGGGGCCAGTGCCCTACTCCTTGAGCCACAGGCGCTGCCCAGAAAGGGATTTCTTTATTCTTATTAATGCTATCTACAAAAAATCTATAGCAGATATCATAGTTAATTGTGAACTCTTAACTATCTGAAAGATTAAGAACAAAAGACAAGGATGCTCTTTATCACTACTTCTATTCAATATTGTACTAGAGGTCCTAGTCAGAGCAATATGGCAAGGGAAAAAAATCAAAAGTGTAAACTGAGCCAAAGTAAAAACAAAATTGTCATTTGCAGTAATTTGTCTTCCTACCTGCACATTAAAATGGTAAGTTTCCTTAGTGGGTACGAACATTAACTCATTCACTGACTTAAACCCTTATATGTAAGTGGCTGTTTTAATTTTTTTAATCCTCTCCCTTTCAAATCCACTGCAGGTGGAAATGGTGGCTTGAGACAGAGGGAGTTTGGCCTTTTGCAGCCAAAGAGCCAGATATAGAGGGTGAGGAGATGTGAGCTTAGCAATATATGGTGAACACAGAACATTTTTCATAGAAAGAATTCAAAAATATTTTTAATACAATGATAATGAAAAATGTTTGCCTGGTGGCTGAATTGTGTGGGATTTCCTGTACCCGTCAGTTGAAATAGCCTGTTGAAGCAGCTTTAGGATCTTGTGTATCCTGTATAACTTTACCCCCATAGTAATTTTTAGTTAAAATGGGGAGAGAAGAAAGAGGTGACAATAAAATTCTTGGAATATCGTTTCTAACATGAGCATTTCTTATTATTCAAAGGATGGAAGTTACCATTTGAGGAAACAGAAAGACAAACCTATTCAACCCAGGAACCCTTCTTCCTTTGAGATTTTATTTCCATGTCTCTGTTCCTCTGATTCTATCAATATTGTCATTAAAAGCATCTTTAAAATCTCTGCTGAGAATTCATCTTTTTAACACTCAGTAAGCAACTATTCTTTATCTTACTGTGTGAAAATAGTCATGGAACATCAGACTCTCGTGATAACCGCAGATCCAGTGTAGTCACCATAGCTGTTGCTGAACACAGTGAACCTGGAAACCTAGTAGTGCTTGCCTTGAGTGCTGTGGCATTTAACACAACCAATATCAATGTTTGTCTGAGCGCTTACTCCATAAGCACTTTTTATTCGTAACAACTTTGTAGTATGAATAGCCCATTTTACAGAGGAGGGAACCAAGTAATGCAGAGGCAGTTTCCCCAGGGTCCCTCAGCTGGCAGTGGTGGAGCCAGGATTCAACCCCAGGCAGTGTGCCCAAGAGCCTGTACCTCTTAATCAATATACCATCTTATCTTCTGGGATATTTTAATTGTGCTTAAAAGCAAAGACTCTGTGAGGGTAAAAAGAAAGAGAGAGAGAGACAGACAGACAAACAGGAAGAGAAAAGAAAAAAGAAAAGAAACACAGTTACTTTGGAAGATAGGTCTTAAAAGGACTAAAAATATTAGCCTACAGAATGATTTTCTGTAGTGTCAACACTTTCAATATCTTTTCTCTTTTTAAAACTTAAGATATTCTTTAATTCATCTTTCTATTGTTACCTCATTTGGAGCAAATTCAAATTCTGATAATAAGGAATGATACAAAATGTGAAGTTTCTGGACCTTGGGATTTCCTACTCCATTAAAATACTTGGCCAACAAAAACACTTCTATATTACTGCTTTGGAGCAAGTGTAATATTATATTTTGGGAAATGGATGATTAAGAATGGTAGAGTTGTTTTCTGGATAAATAAAACTGTATTTTGATTACCTTTCATCCTTTTAAGTTTTTGAAAGTAAAACTTTAATAAAAACCACGTGAGTTCTTGAAATTGATTTTCAATAGATTTTTCATACCACATTCTTCTTTCTTTTTCCTGTCCATTCATACTTAAATTTGGATATTAAAATACCTCCAATCTGATATTTAAATGTTTAAATAACAAGAAAAAGGGATCTGATTATAATTCATAAGTAATGTTCATTTCTGATTTTTTTCAAGTCACATGCAAATGACTATGAAACATGAGCAGTTTTTAAAAAGCCTTTGAAGGAATCTAAGTATAATCATTCTGCCCGGGTGGGTCTGGACATTTGTTAAGCAAAGAATAGAACTCTCCTTGCTTTTCTGGTTCTATTAACAGTCCTTCCAGGTTACAGAAGATTTCCAGGAGATAAGCCTCCAGTGTTTGACCTTTGATCTCTTGTCATAACACACCTGCTGCCTCCTAAGCTGCTCATAGGCCACACCCTAAGTTGCTTTAAAAGAGGCCCCTTACCCTAAACTGGGGCTGTTGCCATTTTCCATTTTCGGTGGCAGCCCATCTGCTTACAGATGCTCTTAATAAATCTCTGCTATTGGCCATGGTGGCTCATGCCTGTAATCCTAGCGCTCTAGGAGGCCAAGGTGGGTGGATTGCCTGAGCTCAGAAGTTAAAAACCAGCCTGAGCAAAAGTGAGACTCCATCTCTACTAAAAATAGAAAGAACTATCCAGTCATTGTGGTACACACCTGTAGTCCCAGCTACTCAGGAGGCTGAGACAAGAGGATTGTTTGAGCCCAAGAATTTGAGATTGCTGTGAGCTATGACACCATGGAACTCACCCCAGCGTGACAGAGTGAGACTCTGTCTCAAAATAAATAAAGAATAAAATCTCGGCCATTGACTCTACTCCACCTGGCTCTTTGTGGCGTCTGTCCACCTTTCAACATTTAACAAATGGCACTGAAAACCCAGGAAGGAGGCAGGGAGTCCACCCAGGCTCCTTGCCACAGCCCTGTTAATGACCAATACTGCACACTAGTTTTCTAGCACTCAGTGAGTTGGAGGAAGGGGCTTTTTGAGGAGTCTCATTTGTCTGTCTATCCATCTTCTCTATTGCATGTCCTAGCATGGGTCAAGACTAACCCTGAAATCTGGGACACTGGTCCCTTTTCCCCTGACTCCATCTCTCAGTGAGCCTTTGCCCCATTCATCCTCTCTCTTACTATGCACCACGAGCAATTGCCATTATGTTCCTTCCTTCTCAAGACTCACCACTGAGCTGTCTCCTCCCATGACCTGAAAACAGCACTTTCAGTTTAAGCCTTCTCCAAGATCTTGATAATTTCATAACCTACAACGGCAAGTAGTCTCAGGTCCCCTGCATTCAAGCTTTCTTCTTTCAGGTTGCCCCTCCCTTTGTCATGATTGCCCTACTTTTCAAACTTCTCAGTGAGCAACCGTGGCCCACACCTTCTACTTTTGACTATGAATTTGATCCTGCTGACCACTCCGAGCCCCCTTCTTATGTGTCCCCACCTCCCAAATTTTCTGCCCCCACTAGGTCCCAAAGCCCTACTCTCCCACCTTCTTCATCTGGTCCCTTTCCCCTTCCACACACCCACTCTCAAGGACAGCCACATGAAGTCATGAGATCTGAGGGTATTATTATAGTGCACGTTTTTTTTAACTTAGGAGATCTGTCCCAGATGGAAAAATTCCTACAACAGGGACGGGGCAGGCTTACTCTGGTTCAGAGCCCACTTGTGTTCTTTTCCTTACTAAATTCCTCATTGGTCTCCAGACTGGCCTCATCTCCTTTCTTGCAAACTATCACCCCATTTATATCCCATACTCTACATCTTTTAATGGTGCTGAACCTGGTCCTATACCAGGTTAGCCGCAGAGCAACTGTGGGAAGTCTCTCCTTTCCACTGCTGGCTTTTCTTCCACTACCAGGACGCCACAACTTCTCAACCATCTTTTTCAGTGAGTGCTTCTGGCCTTCCTTCCCAGGATTTCTGGTTTGCTGTCCATTTTTTTCCAAAGTCCTACTAGCTGGGCCCTAGGCCCTACTCCCCTACTTTCTCTAACTCTGGAGATTCTTGGATTTAGAGACTGTCCTCTTCACCTCTTGGAGCATCAGACTGAGATTGAAGATGACTTCTCTCTTCTGCCCTTCCTTAAGGTCCTTGTCCATACTTCCCTTTCCCTCAACTTAGACACCCTTCTAAGGGCACGGCTCCGGCTACCTTCTCCATAACCCAAACGTCCTCAGTCTCAAGCCCAATGTCTGGCCTAACTGCTTCATTTTATTCTGTAACACTGCCGGGCCTCAATACAAACTTGATAATGACTCTCAATGGCTTGAAAATGGCACCTTTAACTTAGGTGTCAGCTTTTGTCACTGCCATGGAAAATGGTAGGAGACTCCCTAGTTAAGGCCTTCTTCACTCTTTAAAAATCTCCATCTCTCTGTGTCTGCTGCTCCTTGTTTGCTTGATGAGCGTTAGGTACTGTTTGCCTCTTTATTAGTGCAACTCTAGAGGACACAGCTGGTCGCTTTTGAAACTTACTTGTATTTATGAAAAGATTAGAACTAAAAAGAACATGTAACAATTTCATGGCTAGCCTTAAAAATTCTCTTGACAAAATGGAAGAACAGATACCTAATTTAAATCTGCTTCCGTCTGTGTATGTCATGTGTTTGTGTTTAATATGGAAAACCTCTTAATTACAAAATGGGGGCAAAAGAAATCAAAAATATTTACCCCCAAATATATTTCTTTGACATATTTTGGGATGACTGCTACAGAAATAGCACTGCAAATCTTACTGGAAATACTGGTCTTAATCTACAGACCGGAGGCCAACAGAGAAGTGATTAGAAACTTGTCTCCAGCTCTTTAAGACTGATCAGGGAAGAAATGCTAAAAGCTTTAGGGCTCAACATAAATCACTCAACTTGCTTGGCCAGGTCCTCCTAGATAATCAGGCAGTGCTGGATTTCCTTTTGGCTAAACGGGAGGGAATCAGTGCAGTATTACTATCTGTAATACTATCAGTATACTATCTGCTGTGTCTATATAGACACCTCAGGAGAAGTTGAAAACTAGAATAGAAAAATTTTCCGGCAGACTTTGTGGCCCCAACAGGGCTCTGACAGTGACCCCACACCTAACTGGTTTCGGGAATATTCACTGCGATTGGCCAGAACTTCAGATCAGTTCTATAGGGGCTTTTAAAGCTAGGTATTAGCTGTCTTAAGTTTGCTTAAGAACAGTGCTAAGGCTATAAATAAGAATACTAATGCTCTCATCATACGAACCCCAAGCCCCTAACCTGAATCCCACAGCTGGTAATTATTCTTTCCTTACACTGGCAAACACTGGAATAAGTTTACTCTGAGAAGGAAATAGAGGCCCTCTGGACTGAGGCACAGAGGTCCTGGAGCAAAAGCACATGGTGAAGTCACGTCAGTGTGTGAAGTGCGGAGAGGCCCAGCCCTCTTACCTCACTAGTGACCAGGCAGGCCTTCAACTCCAGAGGCAGGAAATTAGTGAAGCTCAGTCAGCAGTCTCCTCACATGCTGAGAGCTTTTAGTCAGGTGCTCAGTGTCACATCTGCCCATGTGAGTAAACAACAAGAAGTACCAGGTTCCCTCCTAACCTAGCCAACCTGAACTCTGAAAGATAAAGACTAAAAGGAGCATAAGAAGGCGAGGTGAGAAACAGAACATGGAAAGGATTGCTTCCAAAAATTGTAATAGTCGTGTAGTACGTGGGAGTTCGCTAATCCTTTTCGCTCCTTATATGAATGTTTAAAAATTGCAATTAATGATTTTTAAAACTTGTCATAAAGATAAGATACTGCAAAAATAAAACAATACTAGCATACTTTTTAAAAGGAACATTCTGAATAAAAGAGCTCTTTAAAATTGAAAAGTAAAAACTCTATAAAAGATTTAGAAGTTAAATAAATCTCCAGAAAGGAGGACAAAAGATAGAGATGGAAGAAAATGGTTTTCTAACCCTGAATCCTATCTCTGGCCAAATTATCAGCCAAGAAAAAAGATACTGGCAGACATGCAAGAGTTCAAGTACACTTTCTCAAGAATCTGCTAAAGGATATGCTCCATCACAATGAGTAATTATAGAGGAAGACATGAAGTATGAGAAATACTATATCCATTTTAGGAGTGTAGGGACTCACCAAGATAATGAGGAAGGAACTTCACAGGATGAAAACTGCAAGTAACAAATCCAGAGTCTGGCTGATATTCCTTTAGGAAGGTTAAATTGAAGGCATGTCTGATGCAAGGAAATACCTTGGGAGAAGAGCTAGGCCACAGGTCAGTCTGCCCCTCTGCCTGTTTTTTAAATAAAATTTTATTTGAACACAGCTATACACGTTCCTTTATATATCGTCTCTGGCTTTCATACTGCAGACCTGAGTGTTTGCAACAGAGACCAAATAGCTTGCAAAGACTTTAGTGATCCTCTCCAGCCATTTAAGAAGCTTGCAGACCAGATGTAGAGAATTGATTCTATACAAGTGGCTTGAGAGTTTTTGCTCAACTTAGATATATGTACATAGAAAATGAAGCAAACGGGCTCGGCGCCTATAGCTCAACCGGTTAAGGCGCCAGCCACGTACACTTAAGGTGGCGGGTTCGAATCCCCAGCCCGGACCCGCCAAAAACAACAATGACGGCTGCAACCAAAAAATAGCCGGGCGTTGTGGCGGGCGCCTATGGTCCCAGCTGCTTGGGAGGCAGAGGCAGGAGACTCGCTTGAGCCCAGGAGTTGGAGGTTGCTGTGAGCTGTAATGCCACGGCACTCTACCCAGGGGGACAGCTTGAGGCTCTGTCTCAAAAAAAAAAAAAAGAAAATGAAGCAAACGGAAATACAACATAATTGCCAGGTTCAGGGAAAATAAAAATAGGACAAGAAAGGAAAAGCAACCTTGATTTACTCCATGCCTTACTCTAAATATCTTTAGGTGATTACAGTAATAAAAATGTCTAATACTGAGCTGACTGAAATTATTATACAACTGTATTGGGAAGAAAGGAAGAATGTGTGGGGGGGTGGAAATAGGAGATGGAAAGAGCTTGATCTTTGTCTTTTATTTGGGAAGACAGCAGATAAGCCTAAAACTGAAAAAGAAACATTGTAATAAATGCTAAGATCACTGGCTAAAAGAAGTGAAAATCAGTTCCTCTAGAGAAGGAGAAACAAAGGGAGAGGACCAAGATTGCCATTTTTTATACAAACCTTTTGCTGACCTTTTAAACTAGGTACCATTGTAGCTTTGATAAAGAAAAGAAAGAAAAACCCCCACAAAACTGGAAAACAAAAACAAAAGAATCACTTTTTCAAGGTCAGAAAATACCTAGTATTCATGCTGCCCCTTTCTCTTACTTTTGGAGATCACTGACCATTACAATCTCATTTCCTGTTGAGTTGACACATGGCCTCAGAATCTTCAGAACTGTTCTGTAGCCACTCCCAATCAGTAGAAAGTTGTCCCTATTCACAAACCAATATCTCTGATAGAATTGGTGAATAGCTAATAATTTAGGCAGACTCCATCTGGTTCTCAGATATCCCCTCCAAAAGAACATTGCTTAGATACATTATTTGGCCATGCATTTAATTAAATGACTAAACATGTTCTGATTTAACTGCATTTGAAAACTTTATCTGTTTTAAATATCATTTCTACATAACCCCCACAAACATGGAATGAAAGTTATTCTCAGTAATTATTCATAATATAATTTAGTAATATATTTTCAACATTTAGCACTGAACCTAACATAAAAGACTAGTAAATGTTTGAATAAATGCATAATTGAACTCTGTTGTGTAATCAACAATGTTATAAAACCAAGATGCCTTGAGAAACCAAGGAAACAACCCCTGCAAAAACAAAAGGTGATAACATAATCTTATTCAGCTTTTCTTCATTAAGGGTATTTCTGAATAATTTTGACTTTTGAATTTAAAGTAGTTTTTAACCACTTTTTTTTCTAACTCTTAATAGGATCTTTCCAGTTAAAGATGTACCCCTGGAAACAGATGACCTTACCAATTGGCTATATCAACGGTTCATTGAAAAAGAGGACCTCTTATCACATTTTTATGAAACAGGTACATGGTATCCTCTAAATAATTGCTAAATTGTAGCCACGGTAGTAGAGGCCCCTTTTTTAAAAAGCTATTTACATATTAGATCTTGAAATGAAAGTGCACTCTGTAAATTGGGAGAAGCAAATCCCCTCATGAATCAGCTTACCCTCAGAGATTATCAGCAAGGACAAAGGCTGTTTGAAATGCTGGAGAGTGTTATCAACATGACCTTAGGTAATATTGCTCTGAAGTGATCTAGCTTTCCTTCCCAGAAACAAGTATAAAGATATCTGTTTACTTTGTATGTCTTTATATTATTAAGATATATTTCATAAAGCGTATGACTTTGGAAAATATCAGTTTTATACAACCCCTTTTTTGGGCAAAAAACCCACTTAGTTTATAAATAGAGGACTTAGTATAAATTATGCTATTTCAGAAATTATTTGATGTCAGTTTAACACATTCTGTGTCCTGACCAGTGTGGGAGTCTCTAGGGCTTCCGTGGGAGACAGGCAGCAGAGTGCCTGCTCTCATACAGATTATTATTCCAGTAGGAGACAGAGTAAACAAGTTTGCAGGAAGAAAAAATAGTAGATCAGGACCATTGCATATGGGGGAAAATGCCAGCAAGGAAATCAATGTGGAGCTGAGAAAGAGTGGCTAGAGAAAGGAGGTGGATATTTTTTTCTGATTAAGAAGGATGCCAGCCATTCACGAAGATGGAGGAGGAACATCCCAGGCAAAGAATAAAGGCAAAGGCTCAGAAGTAGAAAGTTTGGAAATTGTATTTTACTTTTTTTTTTTTTGGCCAGGGCTGGATTTGAACCTGCCACCTCCGGCATATGGGGCTGGCACCCTACTCCTTTGAGCCACAGGCACCGCCCTGGAGATTGTATTTTAAATAAGATCTCTCTTCCAGAGCAATGGAAGGTCATAGAACATAGTTTAAACCTCCCTCCTTCCCCTCCCCCACCCCAGTTAACCTAATACACGATTTTTATTCTAAGACACTTACCACTAAAGTAAAACAAATTAATATTTCTATTTTGCTTTTTAGGAGCTTTTCCAACTTCCAAGGTCCACAAGGAAGCTGTTTCCAAGGAGATGACCCTCAGCAACCTGTGGTTATTTCTCATACAGTCTTTCGCATTTTTGTCAGGCTACATGTGGTACAGCATTATTCAGTATTTTTACCATTGCCTGTTTTAGGAATTGACTTGGATTTGTCAAGGTCACCATAGGAGTTCAGACTTTCTTTCATAAGTGTGCATTATTTTACATGTGCAAATCAAAATATGTTAAAAAAAAAAAAAAAGGAAAACAAAGGAAATTCACGGATGGATTAATATTTATCCCCCTTTGGGATATTTTAAAAACTCTACTAAAATGAGGCTTAGTAATATAATGACCTGCTAATATATTTTAAGAACTGTTTATGTTTTAAAAAGATACACTCTACTGCACATTTATACAAACATCACATTTGGAGAAGAGGAAATCATAAAATCATCCTAGAAGACCATCTGAGAGAAATTCTGTTGCCACCAGATATACTTGGTAATTTAGTTGAAGCTCAGAAAGTCGTATTAGTCCCTCTAGGTAGTAGTCTATATTAGGGCAGTGCTGTAGAACGCCCTCACTTCTACCAACCCACGCTGTGTAACTAGAAACCTTGAGGGGAGCTGGTTAGCACCTTCTGAAGAACCGTTTCCATCATTTGCGGTAACAAACTCCAGTCCTCAACAACGAACAGAGGTACATTTTTGGCATTCTCTGTGGGGGAAAAAGCAGTGTCCACTGAACCCATTCTGGTACGAGAGTGGGTTCTTCACAAAGGTTAGCTCAGTCCAACATTATGTTTACATGCACTAGTACTTTCTTTCCCTTACCTGATTTCACATTACATACAGAAATCATATCATAGATTGAGAATTGTATTTGACAAAATGCACTTTTATCAGAGGCAGATAGAGTGAAGGGTTCGTGATAGAGCTGAACACAAATGTAAGCATATCAATGAGAGGCTCTCTCGTCTTTCTTTGGCGTTCACTTGCCTGCTGCTGTTCTCCGGCACCACCCTGCACGGGGCACCCCGTGGCATCATGCCTCTCTAGCTTAGAGGCTTATATGGATTTTTTTTTTTTATTTTAACATTCACTCTAAAGGATGGTCAAAACAAATTAATACAGGGTGATCAAAAAGTTCATGTGCAATTTAAATTTGCACATGACCATTATGGCTACCCTGTATAAAACATTTAAATGATCAGTTTAGGGGGAAATAGAGTAGCTTATGAGAGAAGTGGGAGCTAATGGCTGACAATGGTGATAAGTTCTCACATGGCACCCCCAGAACCCATGCAGACAGTAATCTATTCTGTCATCACATTGGGGAGTTCCCCCTCTCGAGGTAAGTGTAGCCAGGAGAGAAACCAGCACACCGGGCTTCCCAATCTCTTTAAATTTCTTTTGAAGAGGATAAAGTCAAGTTTCTATCTCTAGGAAACATTTTTAAAATTTGTCACTATGTTAATGTGATTTACCTTACAAGAGAACTGTATTCTCTTTCAAAAAGTGCTGGTACTATGTCACTGTTAAGGTAGGATATGACTTTTGGCTTGTGATTGTGAGACTGTTAAGATCCTAGCAAGTCAGTGGTAGTTTTCTGTAGTATGAGCATTGTAGATTCCCCTGATGTCACTAATCACACAAATAACGATTCCAAGAAGTAGGCTATCAAAAAATAATGGCTAATGTTTTCTCTTTTTAAATAAACCAAAAACAAAAAACAAGCTGAAAAGATGTGAATTTTCCCCCAGTTATGTGGGAAATATAAAGCAACACCAAATAAAAGCCCACAGCAGCTTCATCTTTAGAATAACTCAGTGCATAGGCGAAAGAGAAAGATGTATTAACTGAAATACCTCATTGAATATTATACTACTACTGGTAAAATGCAGAAGCCAGTGTTAATGTGTTTGGTAATGGTTGTTATAAGACAGTTTTCTTGAAATCTTAAGCATTTCATTCTGTGTCTTATAGTGACAGTGAATATGTGAAATCAGTCTCAATTTAAAGGTACGGATGAAGGTAGGAAGCTACATGGAGGCTTCTGCTCAAGGCCAAGCAAATATTGCTGAACTACAAGATGATTTGAGAGATCAGTCAGCCAGCCATCTGGGGGAGAAGTTGCTCACTGTCAGAGAGAGTGTACCCAGTCTTAGCTAATAGACCCTTTTTCCTCGTTGCTACAGCAAGGGTAGAGTAGCCAGTTCTCCTATCCAAAAAAAAATGTGTACATAAATGTGGCTTAGGGCCACTTTTAACATCACTGTGCTCCAAAGGAACATGACATTTTTAAGTATACTGTACATGTGAAACTGTCCTGTAAGATGCTCTACTTTTCAAGTGCAGTCTCATTGCCGCAGTCTCCAGGGTGACAAATACCAATAGATGTGTGAATTAATTTTTGAAAATAGATCTGTGTATTGTAAATAGATGTGTATTTGCTCTGCCCTCTCCCTCTTTGATTCTGTATCAACATGTTCTCTTTCTTCTGTTTGCAAAATACGTTTGTTTGAGAGCCTCAGTAAAGCTCTCCTTATCAGTAACTGGAGTTCTGCTTGCACTAGAGAATGTAAAGAGAGAATTGTGTTCTTACATGGCAGTCTGGGGAAGCAGCAATATGCCACTGTATAGAACTGAATAAAAATTCCTAATTTGTACTTTCTTTGTGAAGTGAGATGAAGGGAGGTTTAAAGAATATATATTTTGTCAAGGGGAAAGAAAATAAAACTATGCCAGTTTTATACCAGTAGCTGGTAGAATCTCAGCACTTCTTGTTCTTGGCTAAACTACCTACCTAGTTTCCCAGGCAAACACAGTTGAGAACCCATTGCTGGAATCCTGGTATCAACAAGTCACAGTGATGGAGCATCTGCTTGGTCATAGGCAAGTTCAGTGGCTACAGATGTGACCGAGCCAACAGTTCGCTATTAACTATAGAAACAATTATTTGTGTTGAAATATACATATATTATAGAGAAACCTATAAGCAATGGAAGGTAAAGAAAAATTACAGAATGGAAAAGGATATTTGGATGTGCAAACAAATTAGTTGAGAGTTGAAATAGTTGTTTTTAAAAAGATAGCTTTGAATTCAGATCTGTCATATTTTTAGTTTGTAATATTATGACCAACCCTTAATTTTCCACAGTAAATGAAGTAGGTGTTACTGGATAAATAAGTAATTAATAACTGAATAGTTAATCCAGTAATGAGTAATAGGTAAGCCACAAATCTATTTTTATTTAGGAGTCTCAATTTTTATTCTCATTGAACATTTTCTTTCTCATAGGGATGCTTACTAATTAAAAAAATTATTTGAGTTGTTCATTAGGGGTTTTTTTGCATATATGACTGTGTTATTGAATAATGAAACTATACAAAAAACAGACAGCAATCCAGAAGAGGAAATACAGAAGCCTAAAAAATCCGTGGGGTAGAAAAGGCATCCCTGAATAGTTAAGAGTCGGTGGTATTGAAATTGTTCTCAAGGCTTTTTATAAAAATGAGATCTGAAATCACCAAATGTAAACCTCTGAACATCATCCTAGTGTTGCTGTCTTTTGGATTGATGTGAAGAACACCTCTCGTTCTTTGCTCGTGTTGCTCATTTCTCATGGATTTGTCTTAGTAATGTTTTTTGACAATCACTTCCCTAAAGACTTCTAAACTAGTAGGACCTGGTTCTAATAATAGAAAGTAAGTCTTTAATCATGAATAGTCTTCTTGGGTTCTTGTTATATTTGAAAAGAAAATATTTTATTTGCACTACTGAATAGGAAGAGTTCATTGTTTTCTTTGTTCTTTTCTTTGAAATCACAACATAGGACTTCACTACAGAGTGAAGTGCCATTATGAGCATGTTCAGCTCTGGTCCACAAACGAAGGATAAAAATGGTTTGTTGTATGTATTTGCCCTGCGGTGCTCTGAGCCAGCCTTACATCAGTTAACATGAAAGGCAAAATCAAAAGCAGCACTGTCGAGAACGAGGCATAGAAACTAATATGTTTGGGACCAAAACCACCTAAGTTGGAAATTTCTAGATCACAGATGGGCCAGATACTCTCTGGAGCAGTCATTGGTTGGTGCTTTAGTGTAATTATTTTGCACCAATCCCCAACAATTAGGAAGTGGACCCTGGGAATAAGCTGAGGGTGCTAGACTGTTGGGGGAGGGTGATAGTAGCCATATGGAAGATAAAATATGGAACGGATTTTTCTGCAGATTTTCCATCTGAGGGTTTTTACATTTAATATTTTTTTAAGACAGTTTAAAGAGAAAAAAAAATTTAAGCATATCTAGCTACAGAGTATGCACACATATCTTGAATGGCTTTACTTTTATTGTGTAAACTGTTGAACACATGACTGTGATGCACAGTTCTTCACATGTAAGGAGTCTATGCATTTCACGGTGACTTATTTTATGATTGGGTAATGAGACAGTTATACATTCAACTGCCATTATTTTAAGTGCTTTCATTTTCTTTACAGTTATTACAAAATTGTATTTATTTTCTACAGATAGATTTTTGTTTTTCTGATGCCATAATGTTTACTTCAGCCTGTTGACCTTTCTTTGTGTATCTGCATGTTGTAACGTGTGATAAGAATGAATGTAAAGGCCGTGGCAACCGTAATTAATTTTTGTAAAGGGCTGGTCACATGTGGATCTGGTTTATGAATGCATTTGAGATGATTTTAATAACCAGATCACCTTTTCAGAAATTTAGACGTGAACACCAAAAGAAGCATTTTCTCAACAAAAATTAATAGCTGGTTCTATTTTTTTTTAACCTAGAAAAAAATAAAATTGATTTTTTTTTTAAGTAAAGTGCTTTTAATTCTTAGTAGTGGGGATGGGGTTTTTGTATTTTACTGTGGCTATTTGGGCATTAACATCTGTAGGCAGGTACTTAAAGCATACCATGGCAGTTGGATGCGGAGGGCAAACTGAAAAAAACACATGAAAAAACATCAGACTTCGTTCTTTCATTTAAAACTATTTGCCCCCTCCCTTCTGTTCTTTTCATCAGTGGTGTGGTGGTAGATGTCTAATAGTCCCCTCTCCTGGAAAGATATTAGGTATACAGGTGTACGTAAGTTTGTTATAAATTTTGCTGATAATAAGGATGCATAACACAATTAAACAATAAGATAGACTTTATCGTAAACCCCACAAAGCCAATTGATCCTCATGGGGTACTAATTGCTTTTCACAGAACTCACAGCCAACCTATGATTGCATTTCAACCATAATTGGAAAAATGGCGTTACATCCTAATCTACTAACTCATTTCACAAGAAAGTTATTGTCATTCAATCTGATATGTGATCTGCTATTAAACTACTTCTTGCCCTTATACAAATTACACTCATTAAACTGAAACCACTTTTAGCTTCAACACTAATTATAAGTTTGTATGATTTCATTTTAATAATGACTGCTTAACAACTGCTGGCAAAATTCTGAAATTTAACCATTGGCTCTTGGGAGCCAGTAAAAGCTACATCCAGCACACCACTGGCCCACCCTATTTTTGTTTTATTTTTAAACTATCAGTTATAACTCTTCGTAGTTTTTCTACTTGCTGATCTCAGGAAATTCCTCTCACTGACCCTGGCAGGGGCTTTAAAGGTGGGAAAAGCATTAATATCAGTTTTGCAGAGTGAGATTTTGATTATGAAGAATTTGGTAAAAGCAGACTTTTCCTGAATTACATGGGAAGCTTACATATTTCCAAAGCTGGTTTTGTACTTTAATTTCTCAGAGCTAAGTAAACTGTGATTTAGACATCTGAGATTTTTGTTAGCATTTAAAACTTCAATTGGTTAGGTATTTATAGAACAGATTTGATCCCATTAAAAAATTGAAACATATTAAACTGTCTTATAGTCTACCAAATGAATCAAATAATCACAGTTCAGTCTACCTCTTCTTTTTGTGTCTGGATTTAGGCTGCTATTATGGGCAGGTTCTAATTTGTTACTCCCTGGAAGTACTTTCTGGAAAACAAAGAATAGATTGGGGACAGAGGCCTGAAGGCCAGTGTGAAGCCTCAGAGATCTGTTGCTGACCAGCCCTATTCATTCCTCTTGAGTTGGGGGAAAGCCATTGTTTTTAATTACCACTTAATATGAAAATGTTTGTTTTTAAAATGTTTCTTCCTCCTGAAAAGATGTATTTTTAAAAGGAAAAAAATTCTCTTTTGGCTCTCTAAGAAGTCAGCTGTATGAACAGGTGTGACCATATCATAACATGCTGATATGATAGAAATCAATAAATTTTTACCTCTCAGGATTCGAGTAACGGTGTTCTTAACTCTTAGAGGCTTTGGAAACATAGGCTAAGTCTCAGCAATTCAGAACACAGAAACAAACACACAAGTGGAATATGAGTTGGCTAACCACTGGAAATAAGACAGGAACTTTTCATAATCAGAAAAACACCCTTAAAGTGGAGTGACTAAGCCCAATTTAGACGAAAGAAATTAGAGCAATGTTGTCTGCTGATAAATTTGGAGCATGTCACAGAGCTCATTCCTGAAGTTTCCCCTGAAAAGAGTTTGTTGCCCCCCCTAGGATTACTTTTTGCCGTTGAGGTATAAGACTTACTCTGGAGATGGCAAAATTCTCACTATTTACTTACCTGAGGAACAAGAGAACATCTGCGGTTCTAGCTGCTTCCTTAGTGATGTCATTGGAGAAACACGGGGCTGGGGTACCTCCCCTAAAATATCAGTTGTTTCATCTGTGATGTAAAAACTTGTAGAAGAGGGTCTCATCTTTATAATAGATTTTTACCAGTCAACACTGTATCAGGGCCAGCTGATGAGCAATTGAGGGGAGGAAATTCTGGTATCTAGGAATGAAGAGATCAGAAGAGCGTGGAGTGCTAGGAAGAAAGATCCAGGAGTATTGGAAGACAAAGGGAAGGCCACAGGCTCCTGTTCACCAACAGGTACACAAAGACTTCCAAAGACGGAAGTCATCTTCCCTTCCTCTGTTAAGAGTGCCATTGCATAGAGGATCCCACCTCCTACTTCGGTACTGCCCACTTTACAGGAGAAAGACATACCTCTCAGCCATGAGACATCTCCCTCCATGGTGCCAAACAAAGGGACAATTCAAAATTTTGGTGACACAGAAGCTTCTTTTAAGCATGGCATATATGGCCTGACAATAGAGCTTTTGTCTTTCCCTGGCTTATTATGGATTTCAGTAAGGACAAAGAATGGCACTAAAAACGGGGCCTGTATTAATGTATTGAGTTCTGATATAGCTAGTGTGGCAATGAGCTGCATTGGCGATTTGAGGTTCTCAGAAGCACAAAAGTAGAAGCCACCAAGACTTCAATGGCTTGGGCCCAGAATTGGAGGACCAGGACTGTCACAGGGTTCCTTTTGCTGCTGTGTATATTTAATTAGCACGAGTCAGGGGCCCAGTCCAGATTCAGTGTGTGAGAGTCTACAAAAGGATGCGAAAACTGAGGGGCATGGTTCACTGGGAGCCATCCTTAAAGATCCTCTGTCACAGGGCAGTGCCTGTAGCTCAGTGAGTAGGGTGACAGCCACTTACACAGAGGCTGGCAGGTTTGAACCCAGCTAAAACAACAATGATAACTGCAACAACAAAAAATAGCCAGGCATTGTGCCGGGCGCCTGTAGTCTCAGCTACTTGGGAAGCTGAGGCAAGAGAATCACTTAAGTCCAAAAGTTAGAGGTTGCTGTGAGCTGTGACACCACAGTACTCTACCCAGGGCAACAGCTTGAGATTCTGTCTCAAAAAAATGAAAAAAAAAATCATCTGTCACAGTAAAAAAGTCCTCAGTCATTTCAATAAAGAACACTAGATGGGTAAGCTTGCCCATAATTTCCATCAGTTGGAAATCTTTTGAGTTTCCCAACACTTTAAGAGGAGTAGAGCTCTTGAGGCATCCCTCCTTTATAAATCACATTAATCAAATGAACACCTAGCCGAAAGAACAGAGGTTTTGTTGGAGAATAATCTTTATACTATTTTTGGCACTGATGAATGCAACAATCATTGGCCCTTAGAATTTCACAGCTGGTAGGAACTTTAGAATTCACTTTATTTGGGGTTGGCACATTTAATTCTGGCACAATTTTGGTCCATTGCTGGCTACTTAGTAGAATTGTGGGGACCAAAACCAGCTCTCAATTTCCCCTTTCAGATTGCTAGTTTTTGTAAATGAAAGTTAAATCTAAAAGATTAAGCATATTTGTCAAAGGGGTGATGGCTCTAAAAGCTGAAGCTTTTATAATTTCCTTTTCCTCGATTTTAATAATCCCCAAACACTAAAAGATAATGTTTTTTATTAGAGTTCCCCTCAGCTGTTGTAGAGATGTAAACACTAAAAAACATCTGAAATTCATGATTTTTATGTTTTCAGATATGGAAATGAAATGCATTTTGTTTTTATTTTTTGCCCTGTATAGTAGAAGATGGAGAAAAATGACTTCATGTCAGACTGAAGGGGATAGATTCCAATCTCATAGTAGTTCCTTTCATTTCTGAATTCCAGGTATGAGACTGGCAGTGGGTAATAAATTCTAGGCCATGATTGCCTCTAGTGCCCAAATGTCCCTCTTTCAGTGTGCTTTTAAGTTCAAAGTCTTGTCCACGTAGGAGCCCACAGAAGGGCAGCAAAACCCTGAACTCAGCCCATGAGCCGAATCCCAACTCTGTCCTTTGGCAAGTTTCTTATCCTTTCAGCTTCTCTCTCCTGGTATTATAAATGAGAAACTTTCAAAGAGTTCTTTTCAGTTTTAAATGAACTGAGACAATGTACAGAAAGCCCGCAGGACATTAGCACATTGTTCTGAATGCTCAGTTAGGAGGCTGCATTTATCCCATCTTTATTGGGCTTAACAGACGGTGTAAATTATCCTCATACTTAGTTGTGCCTAAACACCAAATGACTTGTTCCATGCACAAAAACTGTATTTCTGTAACGTAGGCTATTAATGCCCACCTGTCTACTTTCCAGAGCTCTGGGTCCTTTGGGTTTGTAAGGTAGACACATGCAATCAGCATAGCCAAGCTTCCACCCCCACGCAGTCAGGCTCTATCTAATGTATCTGAGATTCCAGACAGCAGCAAGAAAAAGCTTCAAGATTGGAGAGCCAATTAGGAAGGTGAGGAGACGAGAGCATAAGGAGGACACAGGACCTGCTAGACAGAAGACGTTACATAGTCTTAATAGGGATCTATTTTTGCTTGTGAGACATGATGTCACTTGTGGTGAAGACCTTGAATTGATATAATTTCTAGTATTTGGAAGCTATCCACTAGCTCATGGCTCTCTTTATAATTCATATTATCCTAAATATAGAGCTCTCCATTGAAAGTATCCTAAAGCTTCAGGAAGTTGAAAGTAATTTTGAAGACTTTTTTTCCTTTCTATTAGCAGAAGACTTAGAAGTTTATATCTTGAGAATTGACATTTTATATTCCAGTGGTAAATGCCAGGCGCTCAATTCTTAGGAATTTGGGTACTAGAAGAAAGTGGGTAGATTAGAATCCAATAGTTAATGGTTATTGAGGTGTCATGGTAGAGTACAATGGAACCCAAGGGTTTGCAAGCCCTGCTTTAGAGGGGATGGGAGTGTGGACGTGATGAGCTGGTGGAGCTTCATTCCCCAGCCCAAAACCTGACAAGCTGTTAGTCCTCCCCCTTCACAGAACTTCAGAGTAGCATTGGAAAGTTGTAGAGGCTCACACCTGTAATCCAGGCACTCTGAGAGGAGGCCATGGGAGGAGTTAGAGACCATCCTTACCAAAAGCAAGACCCCATCCCTACCAAGAATAGAAAAATTAGCCTAGCATCGTGGTTGGGAGCCTGTATTCCTAGTTAGAGAAGAAGCTCTTGAACCCAGGAGTTTGAGGTTGCTATGAGCTGGGCAATAGAGTGAGACTCTGTCTCAAAAACCCAACAAGGTGGGAATTCCAGGAGAGAGAGGATGAAGCACCAAGATAAGATTGTGGAACAGGTCTCTCAGGAGAGATTTGGAAATCATTAGATACCATCAGCCAGTGGAAGCTTGGCATGAACAACTCAGGAACATAGAGATATCTGCTTGGGCATCATATCCAGAGTCCTGGGCTGGCCTATGACGAAGAAGACCTGTCTGTGTTTTCCCAGAGGATGGCTAGAAAAGACAGGGAAAGGATGAGTTAATGAACATGGAATTTATAAAGCTATTTTTCCTTGGAGACAGAGAAATGGAATAGTTGACTATTCAAACAGGCCCTCAGAATCTCTTCCATGTAAGATCAGGAATAATAATTGAAACAGGAGTTGGAGCTTTGTCTGAGAGATGTCGGGAGGACCATTGCCTCAGACTCTGGCTTACTCTTTATTAGGCCCTGAAGAGGATGACGAGGAGGGACAGCTGGGCTACCCTGCCAGCCCCGTGAAGGTACCCATGGGAGGCACACAAAGGAGTCCCCCAGAAGGTTTTTCATTTGGAAGGTACTTACTGTTGGGCAAGGGTAGGAAGAAGAGGAGTGGCAGGCCATGGTGGGCCCAGAAGATAAGAAGGAAATGAAGATAAAGGACTCGAGTCATGAGGGCTTGCTGTAAGTCACGGAAGCAAGAAAGCCCCAGGCTGAACCCAAGCAGAGAGCAGACAAGCCTGCCTCCTTCCAGTGGCTCAGGTGGCCTGCTCAGCCCCAGAGATTCACCTGCGCACACTGCTGGGTGTCGTGGTCAGGCTCCTTCCACAGGCTGCACCTCCCATGGCTCCTGCTTCCCCTTGACCCTGCTCCCCACTTGGCAGATAGCGAGCGAGGCTCAGCCCAGGGATCTCCATTTTCAGTCCTGTACCCTGCCTGTCCCCTCAGAATGGAGGGTGTTGGTGACGTGCTCAGGATGTTCTTGATGGACATATTTCCTCAGGGCTGGAAGTGGGGTAAAAGCCACATGGTTCTAGAAGTTTTTGTTTCTTTCTCTGGCACTTGGCCCTCTTCCCTTGTATGATGGAGGTTGGTGACTCTGGCTATTTGAGGTTGTTATGTTTTTGTTTTCAAATGTCTGTATTGGGGGGCCATAGGGGAGAAAGGCCGTATGATCCTGTTTTATTCTGCCAACCTTAAACAGAAGCCTCATACATTCAAAACAACAAACCTACAAGGAGGATGCTTAGCTCGTGCCCTTTTATGACTGTTGTTCAAAGTAAAGCACATCTGATAAAAGATGTTATCTACAGCTGGGAGGGGGGGGGAATGATGTAGCACCCCGAACTAGGAGTTATGTATTCTTTTTTAGCGGGTTCCTAAGTGAGGAGAGATTTCCACACCGGTAGGAGGAAGGGAAGGGCTGAGTGGGAGGAGCCAGGGCTGCCAATCTGGAAGTTACCATGGTTTCCTCCATCCCTACTCCCTTACAAAATGCCTGCAGCCCAGAGGAGTGGTGAGGATCCAGTGAGATAATCCTGGGAAATGGTTTGGAGAACCTTAGAGGCGCTTCACAAGAATGAGGGGCAATTATAATCAGAGCCCACAATGAAACAAGCCCTTTCTTGTCACTGGAAGAATTCACAAAGAGGCTGGGTGAGCCTGTGCCAGGGGTGCTGGGTGGAGAGCCCAACTCTGGGCGTGGGGTGGACCAGCTGGCCCCCAAGGACTGTCTTCCCCCAGCCCCCAGCTCTGTGAGCCCTTGTCACAGGAACCCTGATAAAAGCTCCCACTGTGCCTGCGTTTTCAGTTGTGCTCAGAGGAGGGAAGAAACAATGAGCTCAGCTTGGCCTGAGGACAGGGTTGATTTTACTCTCAGTGCTGACAGAGGCCTCTCCTCAAGCATCAAACTGCCAGGCAGGAGGACCAGCAGCATGGTTCGTGTGACCCAGTGCAAAAGAGAAATGCAAGCCCCTTGGTTCAAAAGTATTAAGAATTTCAAGATGATGACAGTAGAGCATCACAACAAGGACAGTTCATGAGCTTACCACCAGGACCACCAAGGAGGAAATGCAGAATGAGGAGGAGCCAGGCCCCTGGGGGTCCTCAGTGCTCCCTCTGTCCCTTCTGCCCAGACACTGCACCAGGTGCTCTGAGGGACAATAAGAGTAGCACACCATGGGCAGTGGAAGCTCAGTCTCCCAAGGCCTCCCAGAGCTGGCCCTGGATAGGAGATTGGGCGTTCATTATCCCCCACAGGTGAAGGGCTGCCCCTATAGAAAAGGCTTCCCTGGTACCAGAGGAGCCTCAAGGCCAAAAGCATCCAGACTCCAGGGTTGTGCTAGAGAGGGGATGCTGCCCAAGGTGAGCATGGGTCCTGTGGAACTGGAGCTTTCCACCGCAAAAACTGCTGAACAGAGTGAACCAAGGCTGTGCGGCACAGGGTACCTTAGACATCTGTACAGGGGCTGCCAGATTTCCCTAGGAGCCAGCCTCCAGGAGAATATGGGGTGGGGTTTACAGCAAAGTCCAGGCACAAACTATCGTGTGTGTTCTATGAATTACATACATCTATACATCTTTTTTTTTTGCAGTTCTTGGCCGGGGCTGGGTTTGAACCTGCCACCTCCAACCTATGGGGCTAGTGTCCTGCTCCCTTGAGCCACAGCCACCACCCAAATTACATACATCTAGAACAGTGGTTCTCAACCTTCCTAATGCTGCGACCCTTTAATACAGTTCCTCATGTTGTGGTGACCCCCAACCATAAAATTGTTTTTGTTGCTACTTCATAACTGTAATTTTGCTACTGTTATGAATCGTAATGTAAATATCTGATGTGCAGGATGGTCTCAGGGACCCCAGTGAAAGGGTCGTTCGACCCCCCAAAGGGGTTGTGACCCACAGGTTGAGAACCGCTAATCTAGAACCTCCACGTTGACCACCTCCCCACACTGATGACCTCCTTAAATTGACCTAATTTTCATAGACCAGATAGCACCCAGCATGTACGTGTCAGTACAGTAGGCCTAGTTCCTTATTTGACGAGTTTGTTACAGCTCCTTGGGAGGCCAACTCACAGAGGTTCTACTATAATTTATTCCTTCCTCCCCTCACTGATAGCAGTTGCCCATTCTTGGGGCAATCCCCTTGCCCCTCCCCCCAACCTGTCCAGCAGACACGGGGCTGCTTGCACCAACACCAGGCTGCACAGGAAAGCAGAGAGGGGTGGGACCGGTCAGCTGTTGTTTATGGAGTGTGCTCACTGAGAGGCCTGGGAAGGGGCAAGAGAGTGGACACAGCTCTGCCACCACCCAGCTGCCTACTGACAGGCCAAGGATGTGACACAGAGAGGTGCTGTGGTGATGCTGACAGGCTTCATGGGAGGGGCTCAGCCCAGGGAAGGGGCTGAAGGCTGCAGACTGATGCTGCCCCCGCCCTCCCATCCCTCTGCAGCAGCTCACCTCGGGGCTCCCCCTGGCTGCGGGCCTGAGGCTGCCCTGGGCCCAGCTGCTGGCTCTGAGCCTCTGCCAAGTCCTTCCCTCCCTCCTCAATGCCTCCTTCCTTGGCCATATTTCCTCAAAACCACTTTCTGGGCCCTTATTGCCTCACACAGTGTTCAAGAATCTGGTTGGCAGGTGGCCCAAGCCAGAACCCCTGAACCCATGAGCAGAGGAGCAAGTTAATAATTGTTATTAATCTTTGAGGGGGCGGAATCCAGGCATAGGAAACTGGAATCCCAGGGTATGATCTGGCGCAGCTTGTTTCTAGCCAGTTAGGTCACATTTCCTCAGTTTCCACTCTTGAGACAGTTGTGCATGTCTACCCCATGCGGTTCTTGTGAGATCAAATGAGCAATGCCTGTAAATGGAATTTTCAAAGCAATGGATTTTGTGTAAATGTAACATGATAAGCATCGTTTGCAGCTGTTGTGCTGCACAGTTAACTGTATTACTTGGAACTGGTTAGCCCGGCAAACACCCGTTTGTCTGGGATCTGAACTGGCCAATTATGAGTTGTCCGAGGGTTGTGGGGGCACTCGATCCCTGGGCAGAGACAGAAATTTGTAGTAGGTCTGTGATTTTCTAGAGCCTGTGTGACAGCGATCATTATGCCTGCCAGGTTCTCAGGAGGGTCACGCCCTGTGCACACTGAGGGAATTATCCCTGTGGGCAGGAAGCTTCCTCACTTGATTCCACAGGACACATCCTCCCGGCAGGCCGCCTGTGCACTTGGAGGCACTGACGAGATCCTGAGGCGTTTTCAGGGACATGTAAGACTGACTCACCTTCTCCCCCTCCGGGGGTACGTTAGCCGTTAACCTTAGGGTGGTGGTTGTTGTGTGGAGGTGTCAGGGGTCAGGATAAAGAGGAGGGAGTGGGGTGTTATTTAAGTCCCAGAAAAGAAAGAAGAAATGGTAAGGAGTCTTGGGAGGAATGGCCGGAACCAGAAGGAAAAAGGAGCAGGGCCTAAACCAGAGAGCTGGAATGAGACAGAGGGGTATGCAAATGCCCCCCAGAGGGTGCCCACTCCCCTCTCCCAGAGAAGGCCTCACAGAATTATCAACCCCTGGTCAGCCATTAGGGTGGGACACCAAGCCCAGGATGGAACCACACTCTGGATGGGGTGGCAGACAGATGAAGAAGGCAGTGTGACCGAACAGCACGCCCGAGAAGCTCCTGGGTGGAAGGGGCGAGAGATAAGCAAGCGTAACAAGGAAGGCTGTCTCTCCAAGCACAGAGCCACACTCCCCGGAGAGTGCCGGCACGTGTGGGTGCGCAGCCGCGAGGAGGGAAGGAGGGCAGAGGGCAGACGGGGCTGCCTGCAGGGAGCTGAAGAACCATGGGGAGGGTTTGGGTGGGGAGGTGAGTGGGCAGTGGCCCTGGCATCTCTCTGGGGGCAGGACGTCCCCGCACAGACATGGCTGGTAATCAGGAGGGAAGAGGACCCTGGACTTTGTCTTCATTCCTTCTTCCTCCCCTTCATTTTCCTTTCGGTCGGAATGTACCGAGCGCTGACTGTGTGCTAGGCCCTGCGCCAGGGGCTGGGCGCGCAGCAGGAGGAAAACAGACCAGCTCTCCGGGAGCTTGTGCTTTGGCCAGGAGAAACAGAAAACTACTAAATAAAACACAGCTGAATCTTCTTATTCGCAGATTCCTTATGTGCAAATGTGCCTGCTCACTAAAACTCACTGGTAACCCCTCAAATCCATCCTCTCAGTGTGGTCAGAGTCATCTGCAGAGTCGCAGCGATTTCCAGGCACCCGATGTAGGTGTTCCCAGATCAACACACGTCTTATTTCCACACTCACAGTGGAAACAAACATTCTTTTCAAGGTGTGTTTAGTGCCGTGGTTTTTTCCGCATTTTTGTGCTTTGGTTGTTCACTTTGCTGTTTAAAATGGCCCCCAAGCGTAGCGCTGAAGTGTCATCCAGTGTTCTTAAGTGCAGGGAGCCAGTGATGGGCCTGACAGAGAAAATACGCACGTTAGCTAAGCTTCGCGCAGGCTCGAGTTTAGGGTGATTCAATGCTAATGGGTCAACGGCATATTACAGTTGTTGAGCCACTTGGGTTTAAACTGCGCAGGTCCACTTATAAGTAAATGTTTTTTTCAGTGAAAGTTACACTGAGAATACTGCCTCTCCTGTCTCCCCTTCTACCTTCTCTTCTTGTGCCTCTGTCACCCCTGAGCCAATAAGTCCCCGCTTTGCGCCTCCTCTTCAGCCTACTCAATGTGAAGACCCTGAGAATGAAGACCTCTCCGATGATCCACTTCCACTTAAAGAGTAGTAAATATATTTTCTCTTCCCAATGATTTTAATAACATTTTCTTTTCTTTAGTTTAATTTGTTTCAAGAGTATAATAGGGACTTGGCACCTGTAGCTCAGCACCGAGGGCTCCGGCCACATACACCAGGGCTGGCGAGTTCGAACGCAGCCTGGGCCTGCCAAACAAC
>NW_003852573.1:2143855-2182988 GCF_000181295.1 Otolemur garnettii | reverse complement strand
ATGGGTTGATGAAAATGTCGCGGCCAAAGGCTGGTGGGAACCTCGCCTTGTGTTTCCTCACTAGTTCAGTGTTTAGTAATTCAGTGTTTGTGGTGACTTCTAAGAACATAGCTATGGCAGATAATGATGAAAGACTAATTTTATTTATAAGAGCCAGGAAGAAAGTCACACCTAGGGATGGAATAGAGTATGACTGGAAGCAGAGTGGTGATCGGGGCCCTGTCTGGGAAGAAGATACCTGAGCCAAATGACAAGAAGCAGGCAGCCTGTGAGGACCCAAACAGAGCACTCCAAGGAGTGGGGACAGAAGTGGCACCAGGCCTGGGGTGGGAAAGCATGGCACAGCCAGGGACCCCACGTGGCTGGACAGTGACAGACAACTGAGAGAGGAGAGTGTAATACAAGGGGAGGCAGGAGAGGAGGCCCCCAAGGGCCACAAGAGGACTGTGGCTTAGATTTGGAGTCCCATGGAAGCCACTGGAGGGTTTTAAGCAGAGCAATGAAACTGATTTATAGGTTTTTACGGATGCCTGGCCATTATGTGGGGAATGGATCAAAGAGACCATGATGGAAGCAGGGGCCCAGCTGGGAGGGGGCTGCAGTGTCCAGGCTTGAGATGGGCGAAGCCTCCACCAGGGTGGGAGATTGTGGCACCAAGGCAGCTCAGAATGTATTCTGGAAGAAGAGTTCAACTTGATTTGCCTATGAATTGAAAGTACAAAGGAATTGAGATGACTCCTGGGCTCAGGGCTGAAACAGTGGGGTGAATTGTGCCATTTGCTGAGATGGGGATGCCTGGGGCAAGAAAATGATGACCATGTTAAGTTTCAGACACTTAATGTCTGAGGGGGCATGTCACATGAGTGAATACATGAGTCCAAAGCTCAGGGGTGTGCCGGGACTGGAGAGAGAAATTCAGAAGTGACGAAAGTAGATGAGGTCACCAAGGGCTGGTGGGCAGTTGAGGACCCCTGCAGGATTCAGAGAGAGTTGTGTCAGTGACAGGCTGGGCGTGAGGATGGGGCCCATGGAGCTGGGAACTGAGGCAGAGAGGCAGCTGAGGGTTTCTGGTTGTGGGGGTGATTAGAGGGTATCTGAAAAACTCAGAAGCTCAGCACTTAGGAATGGGGTGGGGGCACCCCCTGAAACCCTACTCTGTGGATGCAGGTAGGAACCCAGCTTCTCCGTGAGTAACAAGATCTATCACTCAGCCTGGGCCCATCAGCTGCTCCTCCATCCCACCCAACACTGCGTGCCTGAGCTGGATTCTAGCTGGTTCCTATTTCTAACCAGCTCGTTTCTCTTACGGAAAGGATTTCTGCCTCTGGAGCTAGTTATCCAAGGAGAAGATAGAAGGCAGGGGCTGGCTTAAGAAGCGCTGGTTTCAAGAACATGGGGGTTTTCAGAGCCTGTTATTCCCCTTGATTTTGGGGGAGGAGTGGGATGAGTGAGAAGTACAGGCTGACAGCGCAAAGCTCTGGCAATAACTGTATTGTGCCAAACAGGTCTGGACAGGATGGTTCCCACTGCCTGGAAGCAGCATGGAGAGGTGGTTAATGTACAGCTTCTCAAGCCTGGCCACCTGGATTCTAATCTTAGTTCAACCAAGTACTAATTGTTGTGCCCGTCTGCTGTGTGTGGAAGAGCACTGTTCATGGAGCACCTAAAACCATGACAAGCACTCAACAGGCATCATCCAGAGGTGGCACTGAGTCCTTTGAATGTCTGCCTGAGTTCAGTGATGACTTCCAAGCTGCAGGTCACTCCTGCACAGATGAGAGGTGACCACTGGCTGGATTAAGGTATGGAACAATATGATAGGAACAGGTCTGGACTCTGAACTAGGCAAAATAACTATGAGTTTGGTAGGGTTCTGTGTAATCACTCTGCTTATAATAACATCCTCCTGGGTTTTTTCACCCTTTGCATCTTACCTTATATATCTGCTAGGACTGCCATGATGAATTGCCACAAAACAGGTGGTATGAAGCAACAGATATTTATCCTATGATAGTTCAGGAGGCCAGAAGTCCAAAATCGAAGTGTCAGCAAGGTTGAGAGCTAGCTGTCAAGGAGAAACCACCCATCCTGCTCCCCCAGCTTCTAGTGACTGCCAGCAGTCCCAGTGCTCCTTGGCTTGGGGGACGCATCTCTCCAATCTCTGCCTCCAGCTTCACATTCCCTTTTTCTCTGACTTTCCCTGTGCCTGAAACACAAGATGATTTAATCTTAAGATTCTTGATCAGTTATATCTGCAAATGCGCTGTTTCCATAGAAGATCACATTCTGAGGTTCCAAGTAAACGTGGATTTTGTAAGAACAAAATTTGCTGTCAACTGGCTATACTTTATCTTCATAGTGGCCCTCTGGAATAGAAAAGACAAGTACTATTATTGCCTCTTTATAAACTGGAACCCCAAGGTCTGGAGCAGAGAAGTTAACTGACTTGTGGTTACACATGGGTCACTAAGAAAGTTTTGAGGATCCATTAGGAAAAGTTAGGATCCATTCTTTTATTTCCAAGAAACATAGTCACCAGTACCCTTTCTAATTCACCCGTGCAAGTTTCAACTTGTTTATCATTGTTGCTGGGAAGATTTCATTTGTTTTCAACGTGTAAGTAGGTGGTAGAAACAGAATTCAAGCTTAAAGAGTCCTCCTCTAGGACTCTTTCCCCCTCCAAGTTTTATTCTCTTTTCATATACACCTTGTGTGTGTGTATGTGCAAGAGAGACAAACTGTGAGGGCAAGAAAGAGTTGTCTCATCTGCCCGGTTTTTCTTTATCTTCTTCTGGCCAATTTGGCCTCTTCCCATTGTGTGGTTCCATTGAGGCAATCATGCTCCAACAGGGTCCCCTCCCGGGCTCAGGTGGGGCCTAACACCTGGTACCCTTGACTGTACTTGATTGATCCAGAGATGGGTGTGTGACTCACACTGAGGAAAACAGAGCCTCTTCCTAGTGATTTAGACTTCAGGGCCTGACAGCAGGCATCTCAGTCTCATTCTAATGGCAGAACTGGAAGATCAAGATGTTGGTGGCCCTGAGAAGCAAGGTCCTCACAGAGAAGAGCAACCTTCTGTGCAGAGAGAGGCCTGGTCGCACTGGAGATCTTGGCGGCACCCATGATCTGCTTGGTTACTTGAGTCAACATATTTCCCCCTTTGCCTAGACAGGTTCACACTTGTTCTCTATCACAGGCAATTACACAGTCTGAATTATTATCCCAGTGGAAAGACAAATGTTAGCTCACTTTGGCATTAAGTTTGGTTTTCAATAAAATATTTAAGAGTAAAGGCTGGGCGTGGTGACTCACACCTATAATCCTAGCACTCTGAGAGGCCGAGGCAGGTGGATTGCCTGAGCTCAGGAGTTCGAGATCAGCTGAGCTAGAGGGGGACACCCCTGCTCCCAGGTCTCTACCTCAAAAAAAAAAAAAAAAAAAGAAAGAAAAAGAAAAACTAAGCAAGGCATTGTGCAGAAGAATATCACATTTGTGTTTAGGTTACAAAAGATTGCGACATAGACTCTCTTTTGCTGGTTTTGCTAAAACAAGCTGCCATGTTGAAGAGGCCCAAATGTCAAGGAATTGAGGCCGACAGCCAACCAGGAACCAAGGCCCTTGGCCCAGCAGCCCGAAGGAAGCCTGCTTAGAAGTGGATCAGTTCCCAGTGGAACCTTGAGTGAAGCCAGGTGAAAATGCCTGAGGTGCAGGACTCTAAGCTAAGCGGGGCAAAGTGATGGGCACCTGTATGTAGTTCCAGCTACTCAGGAGGCTGAAGCAAAGGGATTGCTTGAGCACAAGAGTTTGAAGTTGCTGTGAGCTATAACGCCATAGCACTCTACCGAGAGCAACATAGTGAGACTCTGTCACAAAACTAAAAGTATTTGAAGGACCTTATATCAATACCTGTAACACCTGTAATACCTGTAATGGATTACAACAATGATATAATGTGTGTGTGTGTGTGCCTAGCTTAAGGGGTGTTTTTATATATGTATGTTCAAAATGCAGAACCTCTAGGGATAAAACTCTACCAGGTGCTGCCATAATATGAAAATTTAAAAACTCATGACTCAGAAAAATTACATAACCATTCACTTTTGGGAAACAATCCAGGTAACATAAAACATTTTACATACACACACACACTGCAGGTTTTAGTTCTAAATCATGCATGGCTAGATGACGTAAAGAGTTATAGCAAGAGGAGATGCACAGATAGAGAAACGGAACATGAATGTTAGGAGTTGATGAGGAAGACATCTTTGTTCCAGGGTAGTTCACTAACACCTTAGGACATTTTATTTTCTTTTTCTTTCTTTCTTTCTTTTAGTTATGGAGGTGCTTATAGTTGCCATCTTGGTGACAGGGGATGGCATTCATTTATTTATATATCTGGTATCTACAGTTCACTGGGCATCCCTCCTCCATCTGGGCTAATAAATGAGACTCAGGGCTCATTTCTTGCTTCTCTCATCTCTTGTTCTTCAGGCATCCACAGAGCACAGGTGCACACAGCATATGACACAGAGCCAAAAACTGGTGTGCTGTATGCCCAGAACTACCTGTGGCCATATCTCTCCTATTCCTGAAACATGGAGGAAGCTTGGCTGATTAGGAGAATGAGCCCGATACAGAGGAAGAAGCCGCAGAGGCAGTGTGAGGGCAGCAGCAGACGTGGATGCCTTGCGTGGGTCTGAGGCCAGCTTCCCCTAGTAGTCCCAGTTGTGTAGTCCCCTGGGTTTGCTTAATCTAGTCCGCGTTGGGCTTCTGTCACTTAAAATTGGAGTTCCATAGGTAAAATCCCAGTTTCTTCTTCTCACTTCCCGCGTATCCTTCAGACCTCTTTTCCAGCCCAGTTCTTACAGAAAGCCTTCTCTGAGGGATTGCTCTTCCAGTACGGTGCTCTCCCTGGGGTTCTCATAACATCTGGACAAAGCTCAGTGGCACCCATTAACAATCAAACCGGTGATGGTTGGTTTATGACTCTGTTTACTACCAAATCATAAGCTCCTTCACCCTAATTATATTTACTTTATAGTTCAATGCCTGGGAAAAGAAGGTGTTCATTACCTTTTGGTGAATATCAAGTTCAGAGTTTGTCTGTGGAGCACCCAGCTGCTCAGGACCTATTTGGGGTATTTAAACCACTGGGTTATCTTTGCTTGAATGGAGCCGGTGAACAGTGGGTAGTGGGTGGTGAGGGAGGAGGTGGTGCCCTCAGTCGCTTTCCAGGGGCTCATCCAGGAAGGAAGAGTCGGAAGTAGAGTAACACCTGGAGGGACAATGAGAGGGTTGATGTTAAGATTCTAAAGATCCGAGTGTGTTTCTGTGTTGAGGGATGGAACAAAGGATAAAGAGGGAGCACATGAGACAAGGGATGGGGATGGGCCCAGAGCACAGGTAGGAGGAAAAAGCAGCCCCTCCAGTCTAGACAATGTCCTAGGCGGGTGGGGAATGGGGCATCTCTGTGAGAATAACCTCGCGCAGAAGCCCTGTGGCTAGTGAGGTCGGGCAAAACAGAGCCTCCATCTTTTTCCTAAGGGTCCCTAAGTGTTCGGCTTCCTTTTTCTCAATTATCCTCCACCTCCCAGCAAGTGAAGCCCATTGCTGAACTTAAGAGGCCTTTTGGGTTCATTGGCCTGCAGCTAGGCCAGATCTCCCACGGTGCTGGCCAGAGTTCAGCGTAATCCTTGGTATTGTTCTCCTTGTTGTTACTGGACCTAGGAGATTAGGTTTCTCAGGATAATGTTCACCAACTTTGTCCAAGGCCATGTGATCCTGCCAAGGAGGAGCAAGGGTGTAAATTATTGAAGAAATCTCAGGTTCTCACAATTCCCTAGCAATTCAGGTGTGCCAAGAAACCTGAGAGAACCCAGCCCTCAGGTGCTGCTATTGGAACTGAGCCGGCAATCACTTCCCAGGCCTGCAGGTCTCTGAACCTATTAAGGACTAATATGCACAGTCTGGGGACTCACAAAGGCCCGTGTGAAAAGGCCTCTGTGGCCAGGATTTCCCAAAAGATCTGTGGGGAAGAGAAAGCAAAAGTCCACTGATAGAAACCCAGCTCAGAAACCACACTCATCCTGGGCCCTCAGCAAGTGTGAAGACAAGGAGAAAGCAGCCTGTTTCCCACTGGAAGATGCCAGGTGAGGCATGGTTTCCCCTGAAGAGACACTCAGTCTAACTGTGGGGAGCATCATGCCATCCCCTCAGTAGCTCTGGACCAGACCCAGGGCGTGCACATGTACACACACACCCCCTGCCCCTGTGATGGTAATGATAGTAGCTGGAACCAGTCATAGGCAAAGTATAAGCAGGGAGAAAGTCCAGAACTAATCAGACCACAGTAGGGGGATGGCCCAGAGGTGAAGATTAGAAGTCACCCCCTTCCCTGAGGCCTCCATGCCTCTAGTGCAGAACCCTGCAAAGACAGGCCCCACCTGGCTCGATACTTGCCGGACACCCTCACTGCTTGCTGTGGTTCCTTACAGGAGGCAGTGGCTGCAGAGATCTTGCTTGCCTAGTGCCTTACATCCTAGAATTGCATTCTAGAAAAGAGAAAGGGAGGCCAGGGAGCAGGTCAATATTTAGCTCTCCAGCTTTCTGTGACTTTGGTTATCAAGAGGTAGCTCAGGTGTTTGCTCAGGGCTCATGTTTGCTTGCCCTTTAACACCTATTATCGCACTCAGCTGTGTTTCTTGGGCCCCAGAGATGGCTGAGCTTGTATGTGTGTTTGGTGCACCTCACAGTATCTCTCCATGCCCAGGCATCCAAGAGTACGTCTCTACATCTCCAGGAGGATGTGACCTCTTGTGATAATTCCTGTGTCTGTCTAAGTTGCCCCTGTGTATAAGAGTTAGTTGTCTGTGCTCTGTGTCCTACTTCGTAAACATGCTGAGTGTTCATGCAGGATGATGACATCAACAGAGCAGGCTGGACATTGAACTGAGTCTCACCACTTCCCTGGATTGGCCCAGAGCTGACACATGTATCCTGATGTCCGAAATTCCCCTCCTCTCCTGTCAGGCTGCCATGAGTTCCAGAAGAACTCTTGCATGCTACATCCAAGACTCTCCCAGAAGGGCTCAGGATGCCTGCTCTTTGGGGTTTCCACTGGCTCTCAGTTCATTTGTTCTTTCACTCTTCAATCACTGAGCTTCTGCCTGGCCAAGCCCCGTGTTAAGAATCAGGGATATAGAAGTGAGTAAGATATGGCTCCCGTTTTTATGAAATGCATACTCTAGCCAGGGAGAAAGGCCTGGACACAATCATGTTCAAAGGCAGACTCTGGTAAACCAGAGTACATAGAAAGAAGATACTAATGTCCCTTCAGGAACCTGGGAAAGTTTCCTTGAGGCTGCTTTAGACTAGGCCATGAAGGTTCGATAGAATTTTGGCACGTGAAGAGGCAGAATAGATAGCTTTCCAAGAAGGGCAATGGTGTGATCAGAGATCAGAAATGAGAAAGTCCATGGAGTTTCTACTTGCAAACCCTTCTGTAAAACTGTAGCCTGTCATACAGAATGCAGTGCAAAGTGCCCCCTGAAATTGTGCAGTACTGTGGTCCCACCCTTTATCTGTGCTTTCCAGTCCATGCACACAGCCATACACATGTTGCATTAAACCAATGCCAAATAGGAAAAAATGAACTGAAGTGGGATTTGAAGAACATAAAAAGGGAGAAGCGGCTCAGAGGAGCAGGGCTCCGGCCCCATATGCGGGAGGTGGCAGGTTCAAACCCAGCCCCGGCCAAAAACAGCAATCAATCAATCAATCAATAAAAGATTCACAACCTTTAAAAGAAAAAAATTAAAAAAAAAAAAAAGGGAGAAGCAACTGAACCTGCACTGGGAAAGGTTAAGGAGAGTCCTCTAGAAAAACAGCCTGATCCGTGAGGATGGTTAAAGTCAAAATGGTTTGTTGAGAATGATTCCAAATTTGCCATTTAATCATTCACCACGAAACATTCATCTGATGCAAACTCTGAAGTCTCGGGAGTTCTCTGGGAAAAAAAATACAAATCTCTTATTTGCTCATGACAACGTGGTATGTCCATTATATTTCAAGTATGTTTCCAAAAATAATAACTAGTCCAGAGAGATTAGATATTAAATAGAACTGACTGGTATCAAACACATTTAGGAAACATGTTAAACAAAGCAATCAGGTTTCTCTACTATAGTACTTATCACAGCCTTTAAAATCTTACATAAAAATCAGCCAGGCATGGGGGTGGTGCCTGTGGCTCAAAGGAGTAGGGCACTGGCCCCACATACCCGAGGTGGTGGGTTCAAACCTGGCCGTGGCCAAAAACTGCAAAAAAAAAAAAAAAAAAATTAGCCAGGCATGGTAGTGTGCACCTGTAGTCCCAGCTACAGGCAGGAGGCTTAGTTGAGCCCAGAAGTTTGAGGTTGATGTGAGCTATGATGTAGGCCAGTACACTCTAGCCTAAGTGATCAAAGATGTATAATTTTAATTTTCTCTGTGAATCTTCATGAGTGGGATCTGATTAGCAATATTTCCTGAAGTTATTTAAACCATAAAGTCCATATGTTTTCACAGAACTGGTAGGGTTAATTGAAACCTTCCTGGGGAGAAAATCCTGAGGAGTCGCTGCGATAATGGAAAACAAAGGGAAAAGATTCATAAACTCCAGGGCCAGTAGTGTGGTAAGGAGAAATTCACCTACCTCCACCCAGGAAGACTTTCTGAAGAATGTGTGGCTTCAGGGACCACTTGATGTAAGAAAGAGCAATCCTGAAGGCATTGAAGTCACATGAAATTTATCATATGAAACCGAACATGAACTTGGGGGAGAGTAACCATTCAGTAAAATGCCATAGATTTAAGTATCTGTTAAACTGGCTTGTATTAAGGATTTGAGAGAAACATAAAGAGGAAGTCAGAAGTCTAGGTCCTGCCTGGTCTCGGGTAGTTCCCAGCCCCGTAAAGGAAGCACAGCTGCTGCCTTGTAGGAGCTCCTAGCCCAATAGAGGGGTGTAAGAAACTATGGTTTCCATGACCCTGGACCCTAGGCAAAAAAGAACAGTGACATTTGAGAGACAGGAAACAAACAAATCCTGCTTTACAGTGGCCCCTTTTTCTGCCTTGAGAGAATTACTAAGCTGTGATGCAGAGGAGGGAAACCAAGGTAGGAGCCCAGTAGATTTTGTGAGGAGAAGCAACTGGAATTCTGGGGAGACCAAGGCAGCTATACAACACAGAATAGAGTACCCAAGAGGAGGGGTCACAGAGAGGGTGAACCCAGGAGATCTGCAGAGGGTTCTCTGCAAATATTGAGCAGAACACTGACCAGCATGTGTATGTAAGGAAAAAAGAAACCATCCAAAAGGTTAAGAAGAGTACCCAGAGCTCTCACAGGGTTGGGACTACTTTCTAGTACCACCAGTGAGAGTGGAAAAATTCATAATTTATGGGACGTTGGGTAGAGCACTCAGAAGGATATTGCTTCAGCTGTAGAAAACAACTAGCCTCAGACTAAATACTGCTTTATCTCACCTAAGGAATCTTAAAGACCTAGAATATAAAACTGTTTCAAGTTATTTATCCACATCCTAGAACAAAATTCAAGAATATTTGTAGGAATGCAAAAATATTGAGCATCCAACAAAGTAAAATACACAATGTCTGGTATGCAACAAAAATCACCAGGTATGCAAAGAGGTAGGAAACGCAACCCATAATGAGGAGAAAAATTAATCCTTGAAACCGACCCAGATTCTACAACGAGGGCGACCAACTATCCTGGTTGGCCCAGAACTCTCCCAGTTTTAACACTGAAAGTTGTGCATCCCAGGAAACCCCCCAATCCCAGGAAAACTGAGACCATTGGTCACCCTACCTACAAATAATTTCAGATTTAATGGTGAAAGACTGAATGCCTTGCCTCTAAGATCAAGGGTAACTCAGAATATCTACCCTCACCACTTCTACTAACATTGTACTAGAGGCTTTAGCAAATCGACAAGACAAAGAAAAGAGACACGGATTAAAAAGGAAGACTGTATTTATTCTCAGATGATGTGATCATCACTGAAGAAAATCTGACTCTACAAATGAGCCACTAACACTAATAAGTGAGTTTAGCAGGACTGCAAGATACAGGTAAATATCCACAAATCAATTGTATTTCTATATGCTAGCCATGAACAATCAAACTTAAAATAATGGTACCATCTCAATAGCATTAAAAATTGTGAAATAGGGACACATCTGAAAACATCTGTGAAAGACCTGTACACTGACAGCTACAAAAAAAATTAAAAAATCCTGCGAGAAAATTTAAATATCGGAATAAGTGGCAAGACATGCCTTGTTTATAGTTTGGAAGAATTGGAATTATTAAGATGTTAATTCTCCTCAAATAGATTCAACATAATCTTAAAAAAAAAAAATCCCTGGCTGGGCACAATGACTCACGCCTGTAATCCTAGCACTCTGAGAGGCCAAAGTGGGTGGATTGGCTGAGCTCACAGGTTCGAGACCAGCCTGAGTGAGATCCTGTCTCTAAAAATAACCGGGTGTTGTGGTGGGCACCTGTAGTCCCAGCTACTTGGAAGGCTGAAGCAATATAATCACTTGAGCCCAAGAGTTTGAGGTTACTGTAAGCTATGACACCATAGCACTCTACCGAAGGTGACAGAGTGAGACTCTGTCTCAAAAAAAATAATAGTCATAATCATAAAATAAAATAAAAATAAAGAAAACAGTGAGGGGGCGGCGCCTGTGGCTTAAAGAGGTAGGGTGCCGGCTCCATATGCCGGACGTGGCGGGTTCAAACCCAGCCCTGGCCAAAAATAAAATAAAATAACAAATAAATAAATAAAATGATTGAAAAAAAAAAAAAGAAAGAAAGAAAACAGTGAGGTATTTCTTAAATAAACATGTACCTATTGTAGGATCCAGACATTCCTCTCCTAGGTATTTACTCAAAAGAAATAAAAACATCGGGCAGCACCTGTGGCTCAAGGGAGTAGGGTGCCAGCCCCATATACTGGAGGTGGCGGGTTCAAACCCGACCCTGGCCAAAAAAAAAAAACAAAAGAAAGAAATAAAAACATCTATGTTTATATAAAGACTTCAACACAAATATTCATAGGGGTTTAATCTGTAATGGGCTCATGCTGGAAACAACCCAATTGTCCAACAGTAGTTGAATGGATAAACTAATTATGGTATATTAATATAGCAGAATGCTACTCAGTTATTGAAGGGATAAACCACTGATACATGTTAAAATGAAAAAATCTCAAAATCATTATGCTGAGTAAAAAAATATGAACTCAGAAAAAGTATATAATGTACCATTCCATGTATATAAAATTCTATAAAATAACATGAATCTGTAGAGATAATAAAGCAGATCAGTGGTTGCCTGAGAGTATAGTACTTGGGGGTTGGGGGTGCAGAGGGGAGGAAAGAATTATAAAGAGGCACCAGGAAACCCTTGGGGAAGGTGAGTATGTTTACTCTCTGGTGGTGATGGTTTCATAGGCATGTAGGTATTTCAAAACTTATCAAAGTGTACACTTTAAATATTTGATATGTATTATAGGTCAATTATTCCTTGATAAAGCTATAAAACAAAGATAAAAGCCAGTGTCTCCAGTGTTCCCAGCCATGCTGCAGCCACTGCATGAGGACGGAGGCAGAGGGAAGGAGTGAGGCTCTGGGGGGCTTTCCAGTCCTCACACCCAGGACCCCCCATCCACACACACACACTGAGTGGACAGCAGGCAGCCTCTCCCCAGCCTCACCTGCTCTGCTCAGCGGTTTGTCAGCCTCTCCAGCAGAATGCTCCCGGCTTGCCTGTAGGTTGGCTGGAGGGAAAATGAGGGGGAAATGAGGCCATTAGAGTACTCAGAGCAAGATCCCACCGGAGTTTGTGCAAATGTCAGGAAACATTTGGTCCAGCAGATGCTGTAAACCCCCTTGGAGTAATCTCCCTTCTTGCTTCATTTGTCCTTAGCACTGGGGGACTCTGCTCAGTGGCTGTCTCTCCCAAGTATGTACAGGTTACTGTACAGGGGGGGACAGTCCAGGCCTCTAGCTTTACAGGGTAGGACCCCGATAATGGGGTCTGCATTTCCCAGATTTTCAAGGGTATGACTTTTCTTCTTTTAATAACATTTTTTTATTAAACGCAATTATATTTTATGGCTTCATGAGACTTTTTATGAATATATGTTTTAAATTGCACAACAATGTGAATGTACTTAACACTACTGAACTGTATACCTGAAAATGAGTAAGGGGGTATATTTTATGTTTTGTGTATTTTACCAAAAATTTTAAAATTTTTTAAAAGAACAAACTAATTAAGAAAAAAAATTGCTGTGAGGGTCTACTTGACTAGCAGTTGAGATGATTCGCAACCATATTTCTGGAAACCCTTGCCGAAGGCCTTGGAGGCAGTTATCCTGTCTAAGACATTTAGAAATCTCTCTGTACTCCATCTATCTGGTTGGTGTCAAAAATGAGGTCAGCTCACTTTTTAGGGTTTTTTTTTTTTTTTTTTTGCCTGGTAAAAGACTCAGAAACATCAGCCTGCTGTGCATAAATGATCACAAATTCAAAATTAGAGTCTACATAATTGGGAAGCCTAGGCAGTTCTCCTGGGACACAGATGTTCAGACAAGCATTGATGAACTCCTCCATCTGGCAGGGTAGATTCCCCAGGTCCTGAAATAGACTTCCCTGCCCCCACACCACCTCTACATGTCATCCTGTTATCCCTGTCCCCTTCCTCAGCAAAGCCCCTCACTAATACACACCCTTCCTTCCCTGCTTAACCTGAAACATTAATAATAATAACAGCTGGCACCAGGGCACTTAGATGGCCAGGCTCCAACGGGAATGATCACTCAGCAAATCCTTACCACAGCCCCAAGGGGTAGATGGCCTAATTATTCTCATTCTACAAATATGAAGACACTGGGGCAAAAAGAAATGAGGTGAGGATACAGACTTTCAGGGTCTTTTTAAAGTTTTGAAAATTTTTCAAATTTTAAATACACATAACAAAATTTACCATCTTACTCATTTTTAAAATTTATTTATTTTAGAAACAGGGTCTCTGTTGCTCAGGCTGGAGTACAGTGGTACCGTGATAGCTCATTGAAGCCTCCAGCTCCTGAGTTCAAGCAATCCTCCCACCTTAGCCTCCCAAAATGCTAGGCTTAGAGGCGTGAGCCACTGCTGCCAGCCTCATCTTAACACCATCTTTAAGTATATGGTCTAGCAGTAAGTACATGCACATTGTTGTGTAACAGATTTCCAGAACTTTCTGTATCTTTCAAAACAGAAGAAACAACCCTCTACCCTTTAAACAACTCCCTGCTTCCTTCTCCCCCAAGCCCTGGAATAAACCATTCTACTTTCTGTTTCTATGAATTTGACTACTCTAGGTACATCATCTAAGTGAAATCACACAGTACTTTTTTTTTTGAGACAGAATCTTACTATGTTGCCCTCAGTAGAGTGCTGTGATGTCACAGCTCACAGCAACCTCTAACACTTGGGCTCAAGCAATTCTCCTAACTCAGCCTTCCCAAGTAGCTGGGACTACAGGTGCCCGCCACAGTGCACAGCTATTTTTTGTTGTAGTTGTCACTGTTGCTTGGCAGGTCCGGGCTGGGTTTGAACCCGCCAGCCCCGGTGCATGTGGCCGGCGCCCTGCTCACTGAGCCGAGCCAGTCACACAGTATTTCTCTTTTTGTGACGAGCTTTCTTCATGTAACATCCTTAAGTTCATCCATGTTGGAGAATGTGTCAGAATTTCCCAGAGTTACAGTTTTACCAAATGGGAAGAGCGCGGAAGAGGGATGGTGGTGATTTGCACCACACTATGGACATGGCTTAATACCACTGAACTGGACACTTAAAAATGGTTAAAGTGGTAAATTTTATGTTGTGTGTATTTTACCAAAATTTGAAAACAACAGCAGCAAAAATTGGTGAGGTGATTTGGCCGAGAGCACCCAGACAAGTGGCAGATCACGGCGGAGCAGAGACCCTGCCTTGCCGCGCTTCAGCACAGTGCTATTGGCTTAGACTATCTCCCAGGCAGAAGTCTCACCGAGAAAGAGCCTGAGTCCTTCCATGACATTACAGGTGTGGATTCGGGCTTAGGGGGTCATCACCAACATGAAGTGGCTGTCCATGGTGGACTGTCAGTGGGAGAGAGCAATCGGATCCAACCGCTTGCTGGGACGCTCCAGTCACAGAAGAGGAGCAGCGGTGTGGAGGGTGGGCCGGAGCCTGGGGCCACCGGGCTGAGGGGGGCCAAGCAGGGGAGGGGAGGGTTTTGGAAGTGTGTGTGGGCCTGGGGGTGCCACAAGCCATATTTAATGAGGGTCCTGGGTGGGGCCACCAGACGAGGGTGTCCTCTTCCTTTACCTCTGTGGGGGCTCCCCAAGCAGCATCTGACCCTCTTTCTGTGGGCAAGGAATAGGGAAAGAGGGTGGCAGGGACAGAAAAAAGGAAAAAGAACAAGAACAAAGGGTATCTCTGCAAGCCAAAAAGAGGTGTTTCTGGAAGCCGAGTGGGCACTATGGCCAGCGTGCCACAGACCCCCTCCTACCTTTTGATGTCTTAGTTATAACTCGTAGGGGGATCATTTTGTCCCCAGAATCTCAGTGTGCATCCCCCCACACTGAGATGAGAAGTAGACTACTGTTTTCATATAATCTGTCTTTTTCATAAAAATTTTAGATAGTTTTCAAGAATCCAAAGACATAGAAATAACAAAACAAAAATAAGAATGACCAGAGAGCAGCTGGGCGTGGTGGCTCACACCTCTAATCCTAGCACTCCAGGAAGCTGAGGTGAATGGATTGCTTGAGCTCACAAGTTCAAGACCAGCCTGAGCAAGAACGGGATTCCCATCTCTAAAAAAATAGCTGGTCCTTGTGACAGGCACTGTAGTCCCAGCTACTCGGGGGTGCTGAGGCAAGAGAATCACTTGAGCCCAGCCAGGAGTTTAAGGTTGCTGTGAGCTATGACTCCATGGCACTCTACCAAGGGCAACAAAAGTGAAACTCTGTCTCTGAAAAAAGCAAAAAAATGATGAGAGAGCATATTTATCTGAATGTAAAGTCAACAGGGATATAGAAGCTTTTCCTCCTTGTTGGACCCTGGCCTGCTATATTTTGCGGGGACCTTAGCTCAGACAGCCCATTTTGTGAGCCCCAGTGGGGAACCCAGTTGGGCACACCAGGGAATGTGTGGGCACCTTTGCTGGTTATCTGTGTGGCAGTGGGGTGGAGTGGGGTGGAGGGAGGGATCACAGCCCGCTGCAGAGGGAGACCTGAGTCAGGAGCAGACCAGGAAGGAGCCCCCTGTGCACACAGGCCCAGGGCCCTTCAGCCTCAATCACATCCCAACCCGCCCAGGGCCTTGACCCAGCAGACCAGGGCCCTGCTATGGTTTGAATTTGTCCCCCCCAAAGCACATGCTGGAAACTTAATGGGAGGCATTTCGGTCATCAGGACTCGACCTTCATGAACAGATTCTGCCCATTGTAAAAGGGCCCGAGGCTGCAGGTGCCATCTCTTGCTCTCTCCGGCCCTTCCATCTGCTGCCATGGGATGATGCAGCAGGAAGGCCGCGGCCAGATGCAGACCCAGGACTCCTGACTTCCCAGCCTCCAGAACTGTAAGAACCAAATCTTTGTTTTCTTACAGCAGCACAAAATGGACTATGGCTGGCTCGGTGCCTACAAGTGGCTAAGGCGCCAGCCACATATACCAGCACTAGAAGGTTTGAATCCAGCCCAGGCCTGCCAAACAACAATGACAACTACAACCAAAAAATAGCTGGGCATTGTGGTGGACGCCTGTAGTCCCAGCTACTTGGGAGGTTGAGGCAGGAGAATCACTTGAGCTCAGGAGTTGGAAGTTGCTGTGAGCTATGATTCCATGATGCCATGGTACTCTACCCAAGATGACTCAAAAAAAAAAAAAAAAAGGACTACGGCAGGCCCCAAACTGTCCTGTTTCCTTTTCTGGGATAAAATAACCCTGACGTCTTATCCTAGTGACTTGTCTGCCTCCCAGGGAATTCTTGGAAGGAGCTGAGAAAAACCCATTTCCGCCTCCTCTGATGCAGTGTGCCGGGGGCCCTGTGTAGGAGGAGGCAGGTGTGGCTGTGGCCCAGTTGCACCATTCAGTCAGCCCTAGAGGTCTTAATGATGTGGGAGGCCTCCTCCAGCATCACCCAGTTAAAATTTTGTGGTAAAGGAGTGGGGCCAAGCAGGATTTGCGTGTTCTGGAAATAGCTCAGTGCATTTGCAAATCTCTTTTGGTCTTTCTGACCTGTGTGGGCAGCTGTCCTGGGCAGTGGCGCAGCTGATTTAAGCTCAGTGCTTTATTACAGTTTAGATTAGAACAGTTTCCTATTTGGGTAGACAAATAGAGGTGCTTAAAGTGACAAAGTAAGCGGGAAGTCAGAGAGGCAGCACAAACACAGAATGCTCAGCAGCACTTGAGGCCTGGAGGCTCAGCTCCTCCTTGGGAGACTGTACCGGACTTGCTCCTTCACAGACACCTGTTTATTCAGCACCTCACCCTCCTGTGCTCTCTCTTCCCCACAATGCCAACACCCTCCTTTGTTTAGCTCATGCATGAGGCACTGAGTTTGTACCTTCTTGTGTTGAGATGACAGTTTGCATATGTAACCTGATTGTAGGCCACAGTTCCTGGAGCAAGTTCAGGCCCAGATTCCTGGCAATCCTTGTCCTCTAAGGCCTTGGGTTAAGGAGGCACCAAGCCAGGTGGCATCTCTGGCCTCACCAGTTTGGTTCAACTGGTAGCGCACACAGAGCCAGCCAGGCAGCCAGCGCAAGGGAGGTCCAGTCACACTGAGGTTTATTTGATAACCTCCTGATGCCCCAGTGTTTTCAGCAGGTGGGCCAGCTCTCCACAAACACAGATGAGAATCATCATCATGATAAAATAAGCACCAGCTAATGTTTACTGTTTATGCTAGATCCCAGGCACACTTGACATGCATTACCTAATGTAACCGTCACAATTTGTATCTCCTTATTAAAAATAAGAAGAATTAAGCCACGGTAAGCAAAAAGCCAGTTCTCAAACCAGGAGTATTCATCCCCCAAAGTATACTTCTGCCCTCTACCAGTGTTCTCACCCTCCTGGAGCATCAGCCTTCCCTGGAGGGCATGCTAGAACTGTGTGTTGGTCCTCCAGAGTCCCTGACACAGTAGTAGTACTGCTGGTCCAGGCAATAGTAACAATAGTACTACTGTTACCCTTTGAGTAATACTGCTCTGCACTATAATCGAGGTTTCAGGTCTCCTGCAGAGACTACCCGAGTCTCTCACAATTCTCTGGTGCTGTCACCATTTGGTCTTTATCCAGGAAATCCGGCCACTAAGGGGTATGGTGCATAGCTGCCACCTTGACCAGAGAACTCCTTCTCAGTTCTCAAGAAAGAATTTACAACACCCAAGAAGAAAGGAAGATCATTACTGGGGCACAGACCCACCTGGGCCAAAAACAGTGCTGTGGAGGGGACAGACACAAATTAATGTCCACATCTGTGCTCAAGATGTACAATGTTCACAAGTGGCAAGATGTTTAACGGTCTCATGAGGCCATCTATGCATCACTGGAGGGGTCCTTGTCCTCATATGGAAGCACGGGCTTTACAAACAGGCCAAGGCCAGCATCAGGGTTAGCTGGGAGATTAGATCCCAAGCTAATCACTCTTGGCATCCAGTTTTGGTCATGTGCAGCACTCTCCACTGTTGGCATTTGACATTTTTTCAGTATTATTTAATAGTGACATGTCCTTCCAGTATTATGGAAACTCCATGAGGACAAAGCCCTTGTCTGTCTTGATCTCCACTGTGTGCCCAGCAATTGGACCAGTGGCTGACTTACAGGATGCGGGCAAGAAAAATGTGTTGGGATGAATGAAAAAACAAATGAACAGATGAGTAAGCAAATAAATGGATAAGTGAATGAACATATGCAGAGAGAGTCATGGGAAGACAGTGGAATAGGGACAAAGTCAATGCTATAGTATAGGTATGGATTAACTTGGCTGAGAAACCAGAAGAAAGACACTCTTTGGAAAACTTAACTTTTCCTTCTCCCTTTTCAAAAGAGGCCCCTTGTGCACCATTGTGAAAGGTGTGAGCCTGTACGTGCTGCCCACACAGCAATCTGGACAGAGGTATATTGTTGGTGTGCTAGGGCTGTGATAACAAAGTAGCACAGACTAGGTAGATTTATTGTCTTATAGTTTTGGAGGCTGCAAGTCCAAGATGAAGGTGTCAGAAAAGCTGGGTCCTTCTGAGGCTGCCAGGGAGAATCTATTCCAGGCCTCTCCCTTAGCTGGTGGTTGCCGGCAGCCTTTGGCGTTTCTTGGCTTGCAAATACATCACTTCATTCTCTGCCTTCATCTTCACATGGCGAGCTCCCTGTGTGTTTGTTTCCAAATTTCCCTTGTGACACCAGTCACATTGGATTAAGGCCCATCAAAATGACCTCATCTTAACTACATTGTCAGTGATCCTGTTTTTCCAGGTTCTGGAGGCTAGGACTCCAACTTATCTTTTCTAAGGAGGCCACCATTCAATCCATAACAGAGTGTAGTTAGCAGATGTGCTTCCAGACATGATTGGCAAACATAGGTCCTTTTCATTAGTCTGCAAGGTCATCTGTTAACATGACTTTTAACTCAGTTAGAAAATAGGCTGGAAGCCGTGTGCAGGTGTGACCTGAGGAGGCCTGCTGAGAAGGTGGCCACTGGTACCTGTTCCCCATTGGCTGTGACCAGGCTGTGACTCTTTGCCCTCAGGCAATTGAGCTGAGGGCCTGTGGGGGTCAGGGTGAAGCCCCCTGGCCCAGGTGCTACAGGCGCTGCATACAGCGGTCCTGCTCAGGGGCTGCCCCAGCGAGCCTTGCCTACTGCACCCCTGGCCAGAGTAAAACCCACCCGAAGAATGGCTCCTGGCTCCAGCTCAAACTGCGAACTTCCCTTTTGGGTGTAAATTACAATACTCAAGAAAGCGTTTACAACACCTAAGAAGAAAGGAAGATCATTTCTGGGGCACAGACCCACCTGGGCTGAGCTGCTGCTTTCCAGTGCCTCCCGTCTTTCTTCATGCCTTAGGTGCCCATTTCAATCCCCCTACTTCCTCCCAGGCCCCCCTCTATAGGGAGGGTTCACACCAGCACAGGAGCCAGGGAGGGGAGGATGTTGTTCACTTGTTTCTATATGCTGATTTCCCTTCTCATTCAATCAGGCTCAAAAAACTCACTTGTACTGCCTTTACCAACAGCTCCTAATGAAAACTGCAGCCAACAACTGCTTAAATCATTTATTATTTATGATTATTGGGAGCTATTTTAGATCCCAGGCATTCCTAATTTAATGACTGTAGGCAGAATTGGGCTGTTTTTTTAACTGATCAGAATAGGAGCTTGGTGAAGTCAGGAAGACAGAGACCCCTCTCCCCACACACCCTGGTTTGCTGTTGTCTGCCTGTGACCCCTGTTCATCTCACCCAGCCCTCTAGGCTCCCCTGCACATGCCCCTCCATCCACCTCATCCACACCTACCTCTGTGGCTTTCACTGTCATTGCTGGCAGATGACCCTAGGTCTCCATGGTCTCCTCAGATCATCCGTCTACCACCCACAGGAATCTCCAAATCGGAGGGACAGGACTGACTGTCTCCTCCCCAGATTGCGCCTCCGTTCTTATCACAGGTGCCATCATTTACCTACCGGTTGCTTGTCCTGACAGCTGAATCTCAGAGAGGTTAAAACACTTTCCCAGGGGCATATAGTCTATAAGTAGTAAAGCCAAGATTTGGACTCAGGCCTCGTACTAGCACACTGCACCACCTTAATGATGAGGTGAGCATGTGAATTCCTGTCCCCAAGTCCTCCTTCTATACAATGTAATTGAACTGACAAACCGAAACTACTGCTTTGTGAAATGTCAGGCTGTGTTCCAGGTGCTGGAGATCCCAAGACACCTAAGACACAGACCTGCTCTCTAAGACTCAGCGTCTGGTTAAACTGAGAAAAAAAAAAGTGCAAGGCCATATAATGTCTCCAGTACTCTGCTGGAGGTAAGTACATGTGTTCAGGAAACATGTAAGAGCATTACCTGCCCCCCGACCCTGAGGATCAGGGAAGACCCCCCAGATGTGAGCCTCAAGTCTGGTTTTGAAGGTCAAATATAAGAAAGCCAGGAAATTAGGTCTGGGGTAGATGAGAAAAACAGTTTCTTTACACTCAATATTTCTGACACCAGAGGTATGCGCTTTTTCCCACTCTGACTGATTCTCTGATACCAGATGGGTGTCCTGCGATTCAATTCTGACACTATCAACCTGGAGTTAGCAACAGATCCCGGAAGGTAAGGGCTCAGTCTCACTAGACTCTCCCCATTGCAGATCGGAATCACTAATGGTCACACAATTAGCCGTATTTTAGTTCAACAGAGAAAAGATGCAATTATATTTCAGCAGACTTGATACATTATATACATACACATATATACATATATACACACACACACACATGCACACATATATAAATATATAAAGAGAGAGGATTGCTGTCACCCAGGCTAGAGTGCAGTAGTGTCATCACAGATCACTGTAACCTGTAACTCCTGAGCTCTAGCAAGCCTCCTGCCTCAGCCTCCCACGTAGCTGGGACTATAGGCCCACACCACCATGCTTGGCTAATTTTAAACTTTTTGTAGAGATGGAATCTCCCTATGTTGTCCAGGCTGCAATATTTTAAACTGACATAAAAATTGTCTTCTAAAACTAAGATAAAACAAATTGGGGTAATGATATTTCCTCATGGAGTTGTGGGGAGGGTGGAATGAGATAAATGTGCAAAGGGGTCGTTGTGCAGTGCCAGGCACCTAAAGTAGACACTGGCAGATGAGACTCCCCAGTGCTGGGACCACTGCTGGTCCAGGGCAGCCTGAGCCTCTGGTAGGGAAGAAGGCAAAATGAGCCTTCCTAAACTTCCTCCTCAGAGCTTGTAATATAAGAGCACGTTTGCACGAGTGCGTCCCCTTTAAGTTCTCAGCTGGTGCGCTGGTGGACAGGGACCGTGTCCACATAAGAGCACCACAGAGTCATGGCTCTGTAAAGCTGGAGCACAGCTCAGAGGCCCACTGGACCAACTCACCTCACAGGGAGAGGAGAACTAAGTCCCAGAGAGGGGACGGAATAGACCGAAGACATATTAGTCACAACATTTTGGGCAAGCTGGGACTAGAAGCCAGGCCTCCTGACTTCCCACTTCCTTTACCTGTCCCCACCCCTGTTCCACCACTGCCAGCTCCCAGCTCCTTGGCTGAGGGACACACCACTAAGCCCCAGAGGGCACAGGGAGCGAGGATACAGGAGGAACTTGCACAGCACTTCAGGAGAAAAAGACTCACAAAAAATGCTCACCATCCCTAATAATCAGAGAAATGCAAATCAAACCCACCCTGAGATATCACCTAACCCCAATGAGAATGGCCCACATCACAAAGTCCCAAAGCTACAGATACTGGTGTGGAGGTGGAGAGAAGGGAAGACTTTTACACTGCTGGTGGGACTGCAAACTAATGCAGCCTCTATGGAAAGAAGTATGGAGAATCCTCACAGAACTCAAAATAGACGTTCCTTTTGATTCCGTAATCCCATTACTAGGCATCTACCCAGAAGAAAAAAAATCATTTTACCATAAAGACATTTGCGCTAGATTGTTTATCACAGCTCAATTTACAATCGCCAAGATAGGGACTCAACCCAAGTGCCCGTCAACCCACGAATGGATTAATAACCTGCGGTACATGCATACCATGGAATACTATTTAGCCATAAAAAGATGGAGACTTTCCAGGGTGGCGCCTGTGGCTCAAAGAAGTAGGGCGCCAGCTCCATATGCTGGAGGTGGCGGGTTCAAATCCAGCCCCGGCCAAAAACTGCCAAAAAAAAAAAAAGATGGTGACTTTCTATCTTTTGTATTAACCTAGATAGAGTTGGAGAACATTCTCTTTAGTAAAGTATCACAAGAATGGAAAAGCTGATACCCAGTGTATTCAATACTAATATGAAGCCACTAGACAAACTAATATACAGAAGAGAAAAACTCCATTTAATTCCAGTTGGGAGGAGGGTGGGGGGGTAAAAGGGAGGAAGGAGGAGGATTGGTGTGCTCTCAGCTAATGGGCACAACGGCAGGGTTTCTGGGCACGCCTCCTTGAGGGGCACAACTACAACAGGGACTTCACCTAACAAATGCAAGGATTGTAACCTAATCGTTTATATCCTCATATTAATCTCAATAAAAATAAAAATCTTATTTCTTAGAAAAAAGAAAAAGTCTCACAGCCATGGAACGCACCTTTGCCTCATCTGAGCGCTCCTCAAAATCAAGCCATAGCAGGTGGGAGGGAAACTGGATGAGCAGAGAGTGAAGGACTCAGAGCGAACCACTCCCAGGCCCAGGAGAACATGATCCAAGGCACTTTGGGGAACATCTCTGTCCATGAAAAGCTACAGTTTGCTGTTACCGTTTCAGTAACGGGGTCAGTATTTCTATACTTGGACAGTGTGCAGTCTCTAAGCCTCTCAAGGCTTTTGAGTTCTCCAGAGTCCAGGCTCTAATAATCCACATCTCACTCTACCAGCAAAAAAAAAAAAAAGTCCACCGGCCCTAGCAGGTGGTAGTGGTGGTGGTGGTGGTGGCGTCCTGCAGGTCTTTCTTTCCTGACAGGAGGAGAGGGCGCCTCCATCTGGAGACAGGCAGAATGGCAGAGAGAGGGCAGTGCTGAGCAGAGGTGCAGGATCCTCTACTGATGCTTCTTGCCCCTGGATACCCCTCAGAACCACCTGGGGGAACTTCCCCAAATTACAGAAGCCTTGGTTACCTTGTGTACATCCTGCAAACCTGAGCCCTCTGAGCCTTCCCTGTGACTGTCACCCTCACCAGGGTCCCTGACTCAGGAGCTCCCAAGTGTGGCTCAGGTATTTTTTTTTTTTATTAAAACAAACTCTATTTGGCTTCATATCAACACTCAAGCTGAGACTGCATTGTATTGAGATCAGAGATGAGGTGTCACAAGTAACTTCTTGGTGATAATAGTTAAAGTGCCAACATTTGCAAGTCATTTGTTTTGTTTATTTACTTAGTTTGTCCAATTTCTGGCAGGGGCAAGTACATTTGTCTTTCTTAATATATAAACCAGAGCAGATTTGAGGCTGTTGCTCTAACCCCCACTTTGTAGGATCTCAGAGAGAAAAGTCTGGCATAGCAGCTCCACCAGGCATCCTGCAAACCTGAGCCCTCTGAGCCTTCCCTGTGACTGTCACTGAACCTTGCTCACAGTTGGGATGGTTTCAAATTGGTCAGGCTTTACCAGCTTCCCAAAAGCTTTGGGCTAAGTTCAAATGCAGAAAGCAGATATTGTGCAGATGTGTTTCTCAGCAGGAAGCCACGCTCTGGAGCAGCTGTTCTCTACTTGACAATCACATGTTCCCTGGGGTCTGTGCTAAGGAGCAACTCAGATTCAGGAGGGCCGGGGTGGGGCCCTAGCATGTGAATTTCTAACAAGCCTCCTGGGGATGTCTTCTTGCCTTCCAAGCACCTATACCACTTACCAGCAGTGCTGGTCTAGCTATGACTGGCTTCCAAAGGGAACATGACCGTTTGTCCTGGTTTGTCTAGGGCTGAAGGATTTCCTGAGATGAAAAACATATAGTGTTGAGACCTGGGACAGTCCCAGGCAAATGAGGATTCTTGGTTACCTTGTGTACAGCCAGGGCCCAATACAATTAGTTTGGATGAAGTCTTGAAATAGATGTTTGAGAAAGGCTCAAGAAGGTTTAAAAAGGAAGAAAAGAAGGTGCCGTAAATCAATGTAGTGTAGGAAAAAGTATTTTGATTTATTTATTGGTTAGAGAGGAGGTCTGGCTTGTCACCCAGGCTGGAGTGTGGTGATGCAATTGTAGCTCACTGCAACCTTGAACTCAGCTTAAGTGATCCTCCTGCCTCAGCCTTCTGAGCAGCCAAGGACAATAGGCGTGAACCACTGTGCCCCGTTCAACTTTAAAGCACTAAGGGAGAGTAATTAAACTCATGGTCATTAGTAAGTGGGTTTCTTGACAGCTGAGCTCTTAGTGGGATGGGAAGGAAAAGGAACCTGAGAATGATCCAGGACGGGGATGAGGGGAAGGGTTCCCATTCCTACACAGTGCCTTCGGTTAGTATTGATTTCACGCACAGACATTTCATCTGAAATGTCATCGTGCAAGTTTTCAGATACAGAAAAGTCAAGAAATGTAAAATCCTCCTGGACAGAAACAAATGAAACCCTCCCAGCAACACTAACAAGCCAAGCAAGTTGAAACTGCACAGGTGAATCAGAATGGATGCTGTCCACTGTGTTTCTTGGAAGTGACCTATAACATAGTCTGTCTCAAAACTTTTGTAGTGACCCACATATCGGATCTACCAAACCATTATAGTTATACTTGAGTATGTGCCAGTGTATTTGTAGTAAATCCTCATATCTTTTAGTGTAGGCCCCTCTCTTTCCCATGCATGTCAAGACAGCTGACCTGGCCCTGCATGAGTTGCCCTGGGCTCCCTACCCAGGTTGGTGTCTACACAATGTCACACAATACAGAGGTCTGATGGCCTCACCTGGTGACTGCAACCGTGGTGTGGATTTGTTCCTGTCTGCGTCCTGCCATATGCCACGTGACTTGGGTAGGAAGGGAGCCAGTGTCTGCCTGACCAAGCTTGTCCTCTTCCCCTTGCAGGGATGGTTGAAGTGAGAAGGCTCTGACAGCTCTGGAGACACAACGGAGCTGCCCAATATTTAACAGAGTCTGTTCTGAGAGGGTAGTTCACAACAAAGACTGTACACAGTATTTATTGGAGTGCAGCCATGCTCTGACCTAGGGGTTTGATTCCAAGAACTCCCAGAGTTGTGGGTTTCCTGAGGATGTAGAATCCTGAGATGTGGTTATGAATTGTATCCTTTTGGGATGGGGTATGGGAAAGCTTCCTGATCATAAAATGTATCAAAATAGTGCAACTTTGTTTCCTTAGCACTGGTTAAGACTTTAACTTGGGAATCAGGTTGAGCTAGTGCAGCTCTGGCATTCTCTTACCCTCTAGAGCAGTGTTTTTCAACCTTTTTTACCTCATGGCACACTGGAACCTATGGTTAAACTTCCATCAGCACACTAAAATTATGTTGATCAAAAAAAAAAAAGAGTTTAAAAAAGAACATACTTGCTATGCTGTGAATTTCTTTAAAAATAATTTAAGTAATGATCTTTAAAAATGTTTGTGGCACACCTAAGATGCTCTCATGCCACCCCAGTGTTCTGCAGCCCCCTGGTTGAAAATCACTGCTCTAGACCCTTGGTTCTTCTCATCTGTGAAGTTGCAATAGTAATAATACGTCCTCTTCAGGGCTGCTGCGCTTTGGCTGGCTCACAGTCCGTGACCCCAGAGCAGTGGCTACATTATCTTTACTGTCACAGAGTGCTGGAGGAGGGTCACCTGGCATGAGCCCTGCTGGGCCTCCTTTATGGGACCACTTGTCACCAGCACACTGTTAGCAATTGGAATCTCCAGGCTGCTGCCAAACTGCTTGAAAAGATGTGTTTGAAATCAACATTTGGTAGAGAAAGAAATTCTCAAATCATGTAGCTTGAAGAGCAGTCAACTCTTTTCTTTTGGGGGGGTTTTAAGAAACATTTTATTTGTGAAGAGACTTAGGTATCTGGAAAAGCTGTAAAGATAGCGCAGAGTTCCCATCTCACACGCGGAGTCCTGCGCTCCCTGCCGGCAGGGCTGGCTGTGGTCAGTTGTTTGGTCCTTGTCTGGCTTCCTTCTTTTTTTTCTGTGCTGAGGGTCTAACCTATAAGCAAGCTATGGGGAGCTGAAGATTTTCTGTTGGTAAAAAAGGACCCTGGTGCCCATCTGCACCCCTTGCCTCTGTGCGCACATGCACACACAGGCCTGCCCGTAGCGTGTAGCCATCCAGAGTGAAGAGCGCACTGAGCCAAGCTTGGGTGACAGTGACTGGTCCCCCTACAGGCCCACGGTCTGACCAGAACCCTTGCAGGAGTCCCAGCACTTGTGGGAGGTCTAGAGGTAGGTTTTGTTGGAGATTAGTGAGCCAGACCTCCAAGAATCTGTAGGGTAGGTGGGCACATTTGGGCTTCCTGTTTTTCAGATGAGAAGTAGTGGTGGCCTGAGGCTTAACCACTATGAACCTCAGTTTTCTTTTTTTAAAAAAGGAGAACAACACTGCAATCCTGGATGTGTAGTGAAGAATGAAGGAGAAGAGGGAGAGGCCCAGAGCCTGGCATGGACGACAGGGTGCCTTTATCATTCCCGGTTCCATCGGCCACACCAGCCATACCAGGTGTAGCTGTGGCCTCAGCTCACCAGATTCTCCAGCCCTGTGCAGCGCCCAGTGTGAGGGGCAGTGTGAAGGGGTCTGTGAGCCTGAATAATTGTATGTATGACAGTCACCAAGATCTCCTGAGCTTAGGTCTTCTCTTTACTTACCACAAAATTCCTCCAGAAAAAAAAAAAAGTGTAAGAATATCTTTTAATTTAAAACCGGTTTTAAGGGTGCTCTGGAAGACAGGTATTTAAAGTAATCAGTACTAATCAGTACTAATACTTATCAAAAGTGACGAGTTGCTTGTGTCACAGATAATTCCCTTCCCTGAATTACTCTGGGTGCTCAATTCTAATTTTGTTGTGCCTTGGGTTTAAGCTATGTATTTGGGAGAAAGATGTACACGTCACTTTTCATACTACCCAACAAACAGAACTTCGAGAGAACATGCAGGAGTCTGAAGTTACTGGAGGCCAAGAGGCAGAGCTCTCCTGAGTGGTTGGTTTCCAGATGTTTCCTGAAACAGAGGAGAGGAAGAGAGAGGTCTCTGTGTTGTTTCTCAGATCTGAGTGAGACTTGCAAGGGACAGAATGAGGTCTGGAGGGCCACTGACCAGGCCTCTTCTTTCCTAGGCTGCCTCTCTGGCCTGGATGGGTAGCTGAGGAGGAAAGAGAAAGAACAGAGGGAGCTCAGGGAAGAGCAGTGGCAGGAGGGTGTCATAGGGGAGTGGTTTGCATCAGCTTATCAGTGGGAAAGTAGATCTGAAATCAGCCAGAAACACTCCTGCCTCGGCCTCCCTTCCCTTCCCTTGACAAGTTATTGCTGTTGTTGCTTCTATCTATTTAATTTATTTTAGAGACAGCGTGTCACTCTGTCACCCTGGGTAGAGTGCCATGGTGTTGTAGCTCACAGCAACCTCAAACTCTTCGGTTCTAGCGATTCTCTTGCCTCAGCCTCATGAGTGGCTGGGACCACAGGCACCTGGCACAAGGCCGGGCTAGTTGTTTCTATTTTTGGCAGAGACGGGGTCTCACTCTTACTCAGGCTGGTCTCAACCTCTTGAGCTCAAACAATCCACTCACCTCAGCCTCCCAGAGTGCTAGGATTACAGGCGTGAACCACTGTGCCTGGCCCTATTGTTGCTTTTTAAATCCCTTCCAGCCTAAACTAAACTGGCTTTCAAGATCTCGGATCCCAGGCAGATCCCAGCCGGCCTTCAGTTTCTAGTTGCCACTCACCACCTGAGTCAAATATTAAACGTCTTTGTGACTCAAGATTTCTCATTGGTAAATTCCCTGTGGGCTGTTGTGAAAGTGGATGGGATGATGCTTACTCAGCACCTGGCCTGAGAGCTCCGCATCCAATGGTCCAGAGAACTAGAGGGAGCAGGCTGTAGCTTTAGGCCTTCTCTTCCCTGTTAAAAGGCAACATCACAGGGCAGTGCCTGTGGCTCATAGGAGTAGGGCGCCAGCCCATATACCAGAGGGCGGTGGGTTCAAACTCAGCCCCGGCCAAAAAAAAAAAGCAACAGCACAGGGATTGCTCTTCTTATGGGCTTTGTCAAAGGACTAATTCTGAACAGCAGCAGCACTGTGGAGCTCTTCTTTCTGCACTGAGTCCACAGTCAGCTTGTTGCTGACGAGAGGTACCTGGGAGCTCATAATGTGCTTTTACTGTAGAACTGGTGCCTAAGCCTTTCGGGGTTGTCCCTTGAAAGTCAAAACAAAAGTTCCTCCCCCAACTTCCTTCTGAACTGCCCTCACACTAAGTGAATACACAGCATGCTGCCCACCTGGTCGCCCACTTTCCCCACTCAGCCCTTCCTGAGGTCTGGGCTGGATTGCATTCAGATTGGCTGTAGTCACTGTCTTGACGGGTGCAGCCCACTGGGGACCTCCTTGATGGCTGATTGGGGAGTGCGTGTGCTGTGAAGAACCATGCAGTCCTATGAGGTAACATGTCATGAATGTGTGACATGAAATAAGCTGCAGGCTGATGACATGTGAAGGGTGCAGATGAGGGTGGGAGTCCTCTGGAGCAGGACACTGGTTCTTCTGGGGCACGTGAATGAGGTGCAAACAGGCAGAAAGGCAGCACCCATGGCTGCCCTGGAAGGCTGACTAGGGTTGTCCACACACACACTCCATCAGTCTCCCTCACCATCTGGTCCCACGGCAACCCCGGCAGGCTGACTTCTGCCCCACTTGATTTGAAAATGCTCTTCATGGGAATCACTATACTCTTCAGATGAGCAAATTCAGTCTTTGTATTTCTGCACTTCCCTTATTTACTCTTTCTGCAACATCTGGGATATGGCCACTCCAGCAGTTTTGAAGCCATCTCCTCTATTGAAACCTGGGTTCCCAGTTATTTCCATATTCTTTCTTGCCCCCTCTGGCCACTTTCCTTGGTCTCCTTCACTGACTTTTTTTCCTCCTTCTGCACAGAATAACCTCCAGGCTCCCTTCCCATCTCCCTCTGCCCCTGCCACTCTTAGAACATATAAATCCCCAGACATGCCACTCTTGGAACATATAAGTCCCCAGACATAGTTGGCTTCTGTCACCACTATTCCCAGATCTGTCTCCAGCCTAGATCCCCTGTTGAGATCTTGTATCCAACTGCCCATTAACCAGCTCCCCACAGGCTCTTGGGCTAAGCATGAGCTCAGTAATACCTGCCCCCAATTGCTCCTCCTCCAGCATTTCTTCCTGTGGTGAAGGACACTGCCATCCATCTGGTCACTCAAGCCAGCAATTTCCCTCCCTATTTACCCCATGTACAGTTGATCACCACGTCTCACCTAATCTACCTCCTACGCATTTCTGGACTCTCTCCCTCTTCATTCCCACAGTCATTGCCTTAGTTTAGTCAGATCATCACTGCCTGGGGTGCTGCCTTAGCCTCCTACATGGTATTCTTATGCCCCACATTCATTCTGTGCCAGAGAAAGGTCTTTCTAGAGCTCACATCTGGTATGCCCATCTGCTCAAAGCTTCTGCTGGGACTCTATCCCCTTTAAAAGATTGCCTCAACTCTTCTGCTCACCTGTCCAACCACCTGTCTCACAGGTAATAAACCACATGCATTCTTTGGTCCTCAGCCTAAACGGTAGGTCCCTGCAGGACTCCATGCTTTTATCCACAGTTCTCCTAATTTCAACTCCTCCTTTAAATGTGGTTCAACTGTCACCTCCTCAGGAACATTCACCCTGACTTGCATGCCCTGCCATCTTCATCAGGGTCTGCCTGCTCTCCTTAACATTTTAGGAAAAGCTCCAAAGCTCTTTTAGAGAAGTTATCATACCACACAAAGAGAGGCTGACAGACACCTGTTGCCCCTATACAGTGGGACCTCTTTGAGGTCGAGGGCTGGTATGTCACTTTTCTATCGCCTAACAGTGTCTGTCACTCAAGTGTTGCTGGTAAAAGTAGAGAAGGAACAGAAGGGAGTTGAAGAAGCTAATGCAGACACAGTTACTTAATAAAAACTGTCATCCAGGGTCAAACCAAGGGTAACACAGTCTAGTGTTCTCGTTCTGACAGCAGTTCCACTGCATGGTTTGAGTGGGGAAAGAATTATAACATTTAATGCTGGAAAAGCCCTTTCAGGTCATCTAGTTAAACACCTAGAGAGGAGAAATGGATTCCCAGGTCACACAGTTCATTAAGACAGAATTAGAAGAGCCTGGGTAGCTAGACCTCGGGCCCACTGCTCCTCCAATTTCACTATGTTGGCTCCTGATGGGAAAAGTAGGTATGTTCTCTAAAAGCTCTGAAAGTCTCTTAGAAATACATTATGCCCTTGTCTTAGATTATTCAGGCTGTTATAACAAAATACCTTAGGGCAGGCAATTTATAAGCCACAGAAATTTACTGCTCATGGTCCTGGAGGCTAGAAAGTCTAAGATCAAGGTGCCAGCAGATTCTGTGTCCAGTGAGGGCCCATTCCTCACAGAGGACAAGGTGTGCCTCACATGATGGAACGGGCTAATAAGCTCCATCAGGCCTCTTTATAAGGCCACTAATCCTATTTGTGAGGGTGGAACCCTAGCAAGCTTCATAATCAATGATTGGTTTTTTGGTTTTTTTTTTTAGAGACAGAGTCTCACTTTGTTGCCCTTCGTAGAGTGCTGTGGCGTCACAGCTCACAGCAACCTCCAGCTCTTGGGCTTAGGCAATTTTGCCTCAGTCTTCCAAGTAGCTGGGATTATAGGCACCTGCCATAATCCCTGGCTATTTTTTTGTTGTTGTTGCAGTTTGGCTGGGGCAGTCGTTTGAACCCACCACCCTCAGTTTATGGGGCCGGCACCCTACTCATTGAGCCACAAGTGTCGCCCAATCAGTGATTAGTTTTAACATTCTTTCTTGGGGGTGGGAATAGTCTCACTTTGTCACCCTGAGTAGAATGCTGTGGTGTCATAGCTCACAGCAACCTCAAACTCTTGGGCTCAAGAGATCCTTTTGTCTCAACCTCCTGAGTAACTGGGACTACAGGCATGTGCCACCATGCCCAGCTAGTTTTTCTATTTTTTTTCTTTTTTCTTTTTTTTAGTAGAGATGGGTTCTCACTTTTATTCAGGCTGGTCTTGAATGCCTGAGCTCAAGCAGTCCACCTACCTCAGCCTCCTAGAGTGCTAGGATCACAGGTGTGAGCCATCACACCCAACCAGTTTTAACATTCTTATTATTCAATTTATATGAATATTATATTGAGTTAATATTCTTAGAGATAACAAATATCCTGAATTTAAGTTTGTTCTTATAATGAACAGAAATTAGATTTTCCTTACTTGTACCCTTGTCTGCAAGTTTGAAACTATACCTCTTTAAAATATGGTGGAACTCTGAACACTATTTGGTTTCAAAGATAAATTTCTTCTCATCATATTCTTCCATCACCTGCCTGCTATTAAATCCAAGGCTGTCCTTTAGTCTGCATCTTGTCTTGTTTATATCAAGTGATATGTAGCTACTAAGAAAAGCCTAAATCACTCTTCGTTCTTTCTTTAGAATGTGATTATTTATTGATCACATATAATGTCATGCACCTTTTAAAAATCAATGTTTAAGGCCAGGAAAGTGGCTCATGCCTGTAATCTCAGAACTTTGGGAGGCCAAGGTGGGGGTATTGCTTGAAGCCAGGAGAGTTTGAGACCAGTGAGCAAAATAGTATGTCACTGTCTACCAAAAATTAAAAAAAAAAAAATAATCCAGGTGTGGTAACTCACACCTGTAGTCCTAACTACTTGAGAGGCTGAGGTAGGAGGATTTCTTGAGCCTGGGAGCTAGAGGTTTCAGGAAGCTATGATTGTGTCATTGTACACTAGCCTGAGTGACAGAGCAAGACCCTATCTCTAATAAAAATGTTGGGAAAGAAAACTCCAGATCCATCTTTTAGCTTCAGATTGTTATAAACAAAGAATCTTTCCTTTTCTTTTCTTTCTAGAAATCATTAAACGCTTTAACAAGTTTCCATAATCCCTAACTTCAAGTTGCTCCAGGTAATTATGGAGATAAGCTTTATTTAAAAAAAAAAAAATGTCTGACTGTAAATCCTCAAGTATGCAAATCTTGGGATTTCCTATAAGGACAGGCCTCTGCAAGACTAGGCCAGATAAGCTGGCTCCTCGTTTAATATGCAGTGATGTGCAGCCCTCTAGTGGGCCTTTCGTGTAACATAAAAAGGGAAGCCACGGGCAGTGAGGTATGGCTTTGCTCATTCATTCCTTTATTCATTTATCCATTCGATGTACAAATGCTAACTGAGTGTGTGCTACGCTTCAGACACATTTTAAGTCCTGGGGACCCTGCAGTGAAAACAACAATAACAACAACAACAAAATCAGATGTAACCGTCACTTAGGACCAGAACAAATGTGGGACAAAGATCAGGAGCTTGATATTGGACATGTTACATTTGAGGCGTCCATTAATAATTTTCCAAGTAGCTTCTTTTAAAAATTAGTCTGTGTCTCTGGGGACATTTGTAGAGCACCTGTGGGCAGAAAACACATAGACTGTCACTTGAGATTTCACCAAATTTAAATGAAAACTGACAACATGGGCACATTTAGTAAGACAAGTGTGAAGACAGCAAAGTAGTCTATTGGAGTTCGTGCGGGGACAGGGGTTACAGAGAAGGTGGAGGGTTGGCCTCACTCTTGACGAGCTGCTCATCTTAGCCCTCTTTTTTTTTCTTTTTAGTTTTTTTAGTTCTCTGTTTAAATGTCACTGTCTCAGCTCTTTGTTTTCTTCCTAATTCTCTCTGCAATTTGTCATGGCTGAATTTCTCTGTATGCTTATGCCACCTCTGTCTCCATCATCTCTAGGACTGTATGTCTGTTCTACTTATTGTGGTATCCGCTGCCTCTGGCACCTGCCCGAGCCTCTATTTATATTTGTTGAAGGATGAATTTTTGACTTAATAAGTTAGATACGATAGATACACATGAGAAGCTACTAAGATAGCCTAACATAATTTTCAATAAGTAAAAAGCACAGTTGATTACTCTTGGGAGTAATTAAGAGATCAGAATGGGTTAAAGCCAATCAGAGAACATTTCAGGGAAGAAATTGAGCATGAGCTGAGTTTTAAAGAATGAATGAAATATGAAGGAAGGAAGGAAGGAAAGAAGGAAGGGAGGGAGGGAAGGAGGGAGGAAGGGAGGGAGGGAGGGAGGGAGGGAGGAAGAAGGAAGGAAGGAAGGAAGGAAGGAAGGGAGTGAGTTTCCTGTAACGTGTCCCTGGTTGACTCCAACATGCTTGCCAGTCCCAGTGTCTTTCTCTATTCTCCTGGGCTGTCCTGTCTTCCCCCCATCCTGTGGGCTACTCTGGCCAGTTTATAGGGTTTGTTACACCTGCCTATGTCACTCTTTCTTTGTTATTGTCCTTGTGCCTCCATTGTCTCTTTTTCAATGAACACTCAGCATATCAATGCCTATCATTACACCTAGCCCATAGTACATACTCAATATTTGTTGAAAAAACACGTGTGCCTGGGAGCTGTTCTCCATGCTTCCGGGATCACTCTTTCTCAGATATTTGGTCTCTGCCATAGAGACTAAGCATGTACTCCAAATCCTTGAATAATAATTTTTTTTTTTTTTTTGGGGCCAGGGGTTGGGTTTGAACCTGCTACCTCTGGTACATGGGATCAGCACTCTACCCCTTTGAGCCACAGACGCTGCCCCAAATCCTTGAATAATTATTAACAAGTGGTTCTCTAAGATTTTTACTTAACAAAGCTTTATTGCATGTCTTCTATATTATAGGACTTATACCGGCTACAAAGGACGAGTCCAACTATTGTGAGACCCATGTTAACACATAATGGTAAATAACAAGTTTTGATTTATGTACAAAGTGAACACTGTGGATGGAAAATTGACTGTCTATGTGTGTTAGAGAGGCTCCTCAGAGTAGAGGGGAGAAAGTTAGAATTGAATCTTGAGGGATAAGTTGTGTCCTCGGGACAGGTTGGGGTGAGGGAGTTTTTAAGGGAGTGGGGTGAATAGCATTTCTGATAAATGGAATAACAGGGGCAAAGATAGTGGTAGTGGAGCTGAAACAGTACACTGGGAGCGCAGCAAAGAGTAAGAGCAGAGGAGTGCTTGCCCCAGAGAAAAGGGGCAAGACTGGATTTCAGGGAGGATAGCTAAAGAGCTTTGTTTTGGTCTATTCTATAACAGAATACCAGGGACTGGGTAAACGATAAACAACAGAAGTTTATTTTGCTCTCAGTTCTGGAGGCTGAGAGCCCAAGATCAAAGGATGACATCTGGCAAAAGCCTTTCTGCGGGTCATAACGTGGTAAAAGGCTTCATATGGTGAGAGAAACTGCAAGAAAAAGCCAAGCTCACTTTTTAACCAACCATCTCTGGTGATAACAAACGTACTCCTGTGATGCGGATATTAATCCCTTCATGAGGGTAGAGCCCTCATGACCTAATCACCTCTTAAAGGGCCCATCTCTTGACACTATTCCATTAGGGATTGAGTTTTCAATGCATGAACTTTGAGGGATACATTTAGATCACAGAAAGCTCTCATGGATACCAGTCTGTAATAGGCATTAAAATAAAAATTTGATGCCAATTAACTCGGCCACTTGTAGTACATGACATAAACTTGAAACCAAAATTGGTCCTATTCCCTGGAGGTAAAACAGTGCCCTAGAATGTTAAAACATTCTCCTGGCTGGCAATTCTAATTATCTGATGTTATATTCAGCGCATATAATAAATTCCTTTTTTTTCTTTTTTGAGACTGAGGGTCACTCTGTCATGCTGAGTAGAGGGCTGTGATGTCGTATTTCACAAGAACCTCAGACATGAGCTCAAGTGACCCTCTTGCCTCAGCCTCCCAAGTAGCTGGGATTATTGGTGCTCACCGCAACACCCAGCTAGTTTTTCCATTTTTATTTTATTTTATTTATGTTATTTATTCATTTATTTATTTATTTAGTCTCATTATGTCGCCCTCAGTAGAGCGCTGTGGCATCACTAGTTCTTCTATATTTAGAAGATATGGGATCTTGCTCTTGTTCCAGCTGATCTTGAGATTTGCAATGCTTACTAATAGAAAATCAGGTTCCTTTTGAACCCATCCTGAATAGATATTTAAAGAAAATTGACCAGTTGTGGTGGTTTATGTGAGCCTGTACTCTTAGCACATTGGGAGGCCACAGTAGGAGGGAGGATCATTAGAGCCTAGGAGTTCCAGACCAGCCTAAGCAACATAGGGAGACCCATTGCTACAAAAATTAGAAAAATTAGTCAGGCACGGTGGCATGTGCCTATAGTCCTAGCTACGCAGGAGGCTAAGGCAGGAGGATCACAAGAATTTGAGGTTGCAGTGAGCTATGATTCTACCCTCGTCTGGGCAACAGAAAAAAGAAAGAAAACTGGCCTATTTATGCATTGTCCATTTACTAGCTTTTTGGTAATGCACATATTCCTCCAATAAGCCCTGTCAGGAGGACTCTAGGTCCCCTCTCCCATCTAAACATGGGACTGTTCCATTTACCTAGGTAAGTTGAAAATATTGCCTTGTGTGGGTGCCCCAAAGAGTCTATGATAAGTAAATATTGTTAATTAATTATGTGTTCAGCAACCCAGATAACCTATTTTGGTACTTTTGAAAAAACTTTAAAAAATTTTTAATTATTATGGGCACATAATAGTTATACATCTTTATAAGGTTCATGTGATGTTTTGATACAGGCACATAATGTGAATTAATCTGATCAGGGTACCTGGGGTATCCACAACCCCAGGCATTTAACATTTGTGTTAGAACACTTCATTTTCCCTTGTTTAGTTATTTTAAAGTATACCTGAACTTGTTGATTATAGTCATTTTGTTATGCGATTTGGTAGTCTTTTCTAATAATTTTTGTCATTGTTGTTAGGAGTTTTAAAGGTAAAACTTGACTGTCCCTGCTTCAGAACCACCATAGTCTCCTGAATATTCCTAAACTTGGGAACTTTCATATTCTGCCCAAAGGTTCTGTATACATCTTCTGTACATTGAACAGGCTTTAAAATTGGTGTTCAGAAATATAGTCTATGAAGCCAGGTATAGGTTGTGTCTCATGCCTACAACCTAGCACTCTGGGAGGCTGAAGCAGGAAGATCCTCTTTCAGGCCCAGATTTCAAGACCAGCCAGAGGAAGAGTGAGAAAAAATTAGCCAGGTGCAGTGGTATGTGGCTATAGTCCCAGCCTCTCTGGAGGCTGAGGCAGGAAGATTATTTAAACCCAGGAGTTTGAGGTTGCTGTGAGCTAGACTGACGCCACAGAACTCTAGCCCACGTGACAGAGCAAGACTCTGTGTCAACAGAATTATAGTCTATGCCAGCAACTCCCTAAAGTAATGTGTAAACTTTAAACCATTACTGAGATGGGACACTAAAGGTCCTCAAGGGGGATGGAGGCCCAGCCTGCAGAACCAGGAAGTCTGGAGGGCACATAAGAATGTGGGTATGAAGTGACCTAGATAACCAATGACCAGAAGAAGACAGCAATAATTTCCGGAGTTGCAGAGAGGCCAATGAAAGACTTGCAACCAGTTTCATAGGGAGAAAAAGAAGGGGTATTTATACCTCTGAAAAGCTTTGCAGCTCTCTCTCTCCTATTCTCCACCGTGAGACGGACGGCTTCCAATTCTCTTTCGAAGTGCTCTAAACTGTTTCTTTGTTCCTCTTAAATAAAAACTTCTCTTTGTTATATTGAAACTTGTGCAGGTTACTTTTACTTTCTTTTCACACACCCTGTGCTACTTCATTTTATTTTCTTTTTCCATTCATTTTTGCTTTCAGTTATCATCGGGCCTCGGTTGAACTTTTTAGCTCAGCCGAGTCATCGACCTGGGTCAACTGGGTTCGGGAACCGGGACCCGCCCCGACCCCCAACAATTACTGAGTATCCATTAACTTTGCATTGCTTCTTTTCTTGTCTGTTGGACCTAAAACAAATGATTTACCCTTTCTGTGCTTCCGTTTCTTCGTGGGGAACAGTAATAACACGAACTCCTGCTCTATAAGTGTATTGAAAAATAAATAAGATAATGCACGTAAAGTGCTTAGCGCAGCCCTGACACCGCAGCAAGCGCTCCTGGGGAGACGCACCGTGTTCCTCATCTGCGCGGGGCTCTCACCTCGTCTTCAGGGTGGCCCCGCCCAGGTCCGGGGCCCCGGAACCTGAGCGAGCAGGGTCTTGCAGAGGAGAGTGGGTAGTGAGAGGGGTCAGAGGGCAAAGGTCAGAAGGCAGTTGGTTGAGGCAGTGCGCAGAGGAAGCTGAAGCGAGGTCCCTGGAGCTCGGTTGCCCTGGCGACCTCATCCACACGGATCGAGTAGCGGGAAACCTCCCTGCGGCCTCTTCCTTTCTCCCGCCCTCCCTTTGGTTTAGTTCCGCCCCCTTCCCCCTAGAGGTGCGCAACAGACGCCGACGCCCACGCGGTTGCCTAGCGGCACACTTTTCCCAAGATGCCCAGGGTGTTGTGTTCCTCTTAGCCAATCAGAGAGGCGCAGCCGCCTCACCTCCTGCCAATAGACTGCGAGACCAGGCCCGCGGCGGTTAAACCGGGCCGGAGGCGGCTGCGGCGGGTCTGCGCCGCTTGGAGGCTGGCCGGGGACCCGCATCTGGAGCTGTGCGGCGCGACCTGGGGAAGGTAGCACGCGTCCGGCGGCGGACCCAGCCATGCCGTCCCGGGTGGAGGACTATGAAGTGCTGCACACCATTGGCTCAGGCTCTTATGGTCGCTGTCAGAAGATCCGGAGGAGGAGTGACGGCAAGGTTAGCGTGGGCTGGGTCCCGGTCTCCCCCTGCTTCGGTTTCGTCAGCCCAGGGGCGAGCGCCCTGCGCTGCGGAGAAGAGCCGAAAAGGCCTGTGGTAGTGGGTGCCCGGAGGACTCCGCCATCTCCCCTGAGTACGTGTCTGACAACCTGCCCTTGGTCGCTCACGCATCACCTTATAAAGTGAATACCTTATAAAGATGTACAACTGTTACGTACCTGTAATAATTACAAATGATTTTTTTCAAAGTTTGAAGAAAGTACCAAATAGGCTATCCGGGTTGCCGAACACATAATTAATTGACCATACTTATTTATCATGGACTCTGCATCATTTACTCAAGGGATGGGGGACTGCGTCTTTTGATTACATATACATAATCAAAGATATATATCCCCCCCAATCTATTTCCGTTTCTCTCCCAATTCCTCTCCTTTTCCTGATTTGATTTATGCTAAGTGCCTGCACTTTGTGACAGGTAGTTAAACTCCTGGACTATTTGCAGAGAACAGTCGCCCTCTCAGACGAGAGAGAGGTGGCAGGAGCACCAGAATCTGAAGCTTTGTATCTGCTGTTAGAGCTGATTTTAAATACTCATTATTCCAATTATTGGATTCCCGCTTCCGGATATGTGGAGGTAGATGTTTTACAGAAAGAAACATTGGAGAGGAAGTGGCCTGGCTGCTGCTGAAGAGATCTTTACTGAGGTCTCTTCAGTAAAGAGACCTTAAGTTTATTGCATTCAGATGATAATGACCTTAATTGTAAGATATGTTTAAAAGGGAGGTAATTTTTAAAATTTTGAAATTTTTGTCCTTTGTTTTTGAGCATAACGAGTTCACTGGGAAAGCACCACTGGTGGGAATGGTCAGGGATTTTGACCACCTCTACCCCAGTTTTGACCAAAGTACCTTTTTGCCAACCTCCCACCAAGCGACTGAGGATAGGCGTTAGGGAAGGCTTCATGTGCCTCACCCCCTCCACAGTGGAAAACACTCAGGGCTCCTTAAGTTTATTGCACTTAGATGATAATGACCTTAATTGTAAGATATGTTTAAAAGGGAGGTAATTTTTAAAATTTTGAAATTTTTGTTCTTTGTTTTTGAGCATAACGAGTTCATTCATGCCTTGGAAATTTTTATTTCAGATGTTGGTTTGGAAAGAACTTGACTATGGCTCCATGACAGAAGCTGAGAAACAGATGCTTGTTTCTGAAGTGAATTTGCTTCGTGAACTGAAACATCCCAACATTGTTCGTTACTATGATCGAATTATTGATCGAACCAACACAACACTGTACATTGTAATGGAATATTGTGAAGGAGGGGATCTGGCTAGTGTCATTACTAAGGGAACCAAGGAGAGGTAAATGTTTTTTTTTTGTTTTTTTT
>NW_003852573.1:2137277-2142863 GCF_000181295.1 Otolemur garnettii | reverse complement strand
GGGGATTCGAACCCGCCACCTTAGGTGTACGTGGCTGGCGCCTTAGCCGGTTGAGCTATAGGCGCCGAGCCTAGATACTTTTTTAATATCTTAATACTAAGCATTCAGATACAGGGAAATTGAGTGTTTTATTTGTTTAGTAATGTCTTGTAGCCAAGAATTAGCAATACTGCTTCATTTTACGTTTATATGCTTTTTCCACATGGGCCACCAGACCATTTAAACTCCTCTATATCAGCAATTCAAGTTTTTATTACCGTGTACTAGTCTCTGGGATTACAAAGATGAAATGAGTTTTGTCTTTGTCCTCAAACTGTAGGTCATCATCATCTGCATCAGACTCAATTGGAACGTTTGTTTCAAGGGCAGTGTCCTGAACACCAAACCCAAATCCAGTGAATTTGGATCTCTGGGCAGGTCCCCGGACTCTAATGGGATTGCTAGATCAGAATAAGTGTATTTCTGGCACCTCACTTTTATTTGGCCTTTGCATTTAACTGACCCTGTAACTAATTCTTATGCGTGGAGTTTCTTGGGCTCAGGAAGCTCACTTACTTCAGATAACATTTTTTATGATGTTAACTTTTGTATATACATGTTCTTTTTTTGTTGCTTTTTCCTGAATGCTTCTGCAGAGTCCACCCACTTATCTGTTTTCTGTATTGCTGGATATTTTGTTTCCAAAATTTTTCATCATTATAAGGAACACTGCTCGGCTTCTTTGTGTAAATTATTCTTCCCTTTTGGTTTTTTTCTTAAGAGTATGGCTCATAAGATGAAATGGCCAAGGTAAAAGGCATGAACATTTTGTGGATATTGTTAGGTATTGCCTGTTGGCTTTTAAAAACTTCAGTCAGTAGTGATAGCACCAATATGTTAGTGAATGAAATCTGAACAGATAAAGATGGAGAAATATTTATTCATTTTTTTAGTAGTTTACATTTCTAGGATTTTCCAAAGCTTTATAAATTAAGTTAACAGATCTGACTGTAGGATAAATCTTTGTGAATTAGTGATTTTGTTTTTGACTAAAATCAGACATGGACAGAACAGTGCCGTTTTTCTCACTGTATCAAATTCCAAATAGAAAGCTCTTAAATAAAGGAAAATTATCCAGTAGTGGTGCTTGGAAAATTTGAAACCTGTGTGATTCCTTTTCTCCTTTTCCCTGTTGCCCTTGTAATTAGATCAGTTCAGCTTCCCTAAGCCATTAATTGTCAGAAAGTGGTATTAGACTCACCTGTTGGACTGTGAAACAATAAGCAGCTTTCTGGAGATTTTGGTGGTACTTGTCTCTTTTCCCTCTGTTGGGAATAAGAGCTTTTGGTAGACTTGTTATTGTAGGTGGGGAAGAAAGGCAAACAATTAGAATAATGATATTAGTTATTGCAGTGGACTAAAAAAATATATAAATGGATATTTACATATTGGCTATTTTTGTATCCATTTAGATAGAGTTTTCTGAAAATTTTTTTGGTTCCTTTTTTTTTTTTGAGACAGAGTCATACTCTGTCACCATTGGTAGAGTGCTGTGGTGTCATAGCTCGCAGCAACCTCAAACTCTTGGGCTCAAGTGATCCTCTTGCCTCAGCTTCCCAAGTAGCTGGGATTGCAGGAGCCCGCCACAATACTCAGCTATTTTTTGAGATAGGGGCTCACTCCTGTTCAGGCAATCCACCCGCCTTGGCCTCCCAGAGTGCTAGGATTATAGGCATAAGCCACTGCTCCCAGCTGTCTCTGGTTCCCTTAAAATTGTTTTCTTGATTATGAACACCTTGAGCGTAGCGATCTCTCATAGTCACCTACGAATTGTTAGTGCATAGCCCATAGTAAGCACTTTCATTTGTGAGTGAAAAATAAGTGAATAAATTATATATGACAAAGTATATTGGGAAAATATAATGCCTTTTTTGCATTATAAATTTGAAGATAAAATATAGGCTAAAATCTTGGAGGCAATAATTTTCTAAGTTTCATAAGTTTTAAAACAATATAAACTCTTAACTCCTTCCACTTTTTTACCTTTTTCCCCTGTTTAGGAACAAATAAGTCGCATGTCCTACAATGAGAAATCAGACATCTGGTCACTGGGTTGTTTGCTGTATGAGTTGTGTGCATTAATGTAAGTATGATAAAGATGGATTCCTAGTCTTAAGGTTTGCACTGCTACATTTCACTAGATTCAGCTTTCTGAGTATCCATGCTAATGAATGCATATTCAAGTCTGAAAGAACTAACAGGTTAAAATTAAGGTAGATGGACAGGTTAAAAAGAACTATTTACAAATTAAAAATATAATCTATGAAGCTGGGTTTTTACTGCTTGATTATCTTGATTGATTGGGTGTTTTCCTGTTAGACTGAGGCTTAGCTCAAGTGGAGAGCGCATAAGTCAGACAGGTAGGGTAAAGCTACTGTAAAGATACGGAAGAAATGAAACAAAGACCAGGGGGAGAGGTCTGGGGCATCTGGAGAACAGGAAAGAGCTCCAACTGGTTCTCTTTTTTTCCTCTTTCCAAACTATTCTGTAGTGCAGTATTTTTCAACCAGGGACAGGGAGAAGCAATTTTGCCCCTCATGGGACATTTGACAATGTCTGGAGGTATTTTTAGTTGTCACAACTGGGAATGCACCTAGCATCTGGCGGGTAGAGGACAGAAAGGCTCCAAAATATCCTACAATGGACAGGACATTTTCTCACAACAGAGAATTACATGAGCCATGGCAGCAGTGCCAAAGTTGGGAAACAGCTATAGAGTAAAATCCCAGAATTAGAAACATAAATACAAACTGGAGCTTAAATGATGCTTTTGATTTGGTTTCTACTATGTATTTTCATTTTTAAAATTTGAAAATTTCTTCTTTTTTTTTTAAATTCCAGGCCTCCATTTACAGCTTTTAACCAGAAGGAATTAGCTGGGAAGATCAGAGAAGGCAAGTTTAGGCGAATTCCATACCGTTATTCTGATGAATTGAATGAAATTATTACGAGGATGTTAAATTTGAAGGTAAAGACAGGGTTATATACATTGTCTGTTTCTAGTGCTCAGTTAAGTTCTAGAGTATATATTCTCTCTTCTAGAGCAATGGAGGCTGAAAAAACATTAAATATGCTTTCTTTGCTAAATATACTCTGTTAACACAAGTGAAAACATATGTAAATTTGGCAAATTGCACATCCTTGCTGGCCTACCTTCTGTGCTTTCTTTATTTCTCTTCCCACTCTTCTGCCACTCTAGCAGATGGTTTGTAGCAAGGAAAGATTGTAAAAAGAATCCAAATCCTCAGTTCCCCCTTGTCCTTGACTACCTCAAAATGGTAGATAGTAGGGGAAGGGGCCAGAAGTAAGACTTTCTTACTCTGTCTCTAGTTCTAATTGAGAAATCAGAGACCTGAAAGGACAGTCAAAAAGAACAGAGAGAAAATAATTTGCATAGAAAGATTATTTGGACAAACTCTGGCTATGGCATGAGGAGGGAGATGTTCTAGGGATCAGGTTGATTAAGAGCAGAAGGAAAATGATGTAGGATCACAGAGGATACAGGTAAAGTAATAGAATTGAGGGTTGGTAAGAGAATATCCTGCTTAATGTAGTTTAGAGATGCAAGGAAGGTCCTTCCTCTAAAATGGACCCTTGCAATGCTACCAAACACCCCCACAAGATGTACCAGAGTAGTTCAGGAGTTAGCCTTCTTAGAAAGGTAAAAAAGTCAAAGGAGGAAAGAGGTAAGTTAAAATCTGTATTACCTTTTAGACCCAGAACTTCCTGAGTTAAAACCACTGGTGGTTTTTCCAGGCATTTAAGACCTATCATAAAGGAGTCCTTTCTTTTGCCTTGGAAATACACATACACACACACACACACACACACATACATACATATACATATCTACACACATACATACATACACATATACACCCTTTATTGTCATTGCTCTCTTAGGACAACTAATCTGTTATGCAATCTGACTAAAACACTAAGTATTTTTTCCCAGGATTACCATCGACCTTCTGTTGAAGAAATTCTTGAGAACCCTTTGATAGCAGACATGGTTGCAGAAGAGCAAAAAAGAAATTTTGAGAGAAGAGGGCGACGATTAGCAGAGCCAGAAAAGTTGCAGGATTCCAGCCCTATATTGAATGAGCTGAAGCTAAAGGAAATTCAGTTACAGGAGAGAGAACGAGCACTCAAAGCAAGAGAAGAAAGATTGGAGCGTAAGTCTGAAGCAAAGGAGAGCTACAATGGGTTATTTTGATGTGTATAAATATCTATTTGAAAAGAATATTTTATGTGTTCTCCTTCTTCTTATAAACACTTGATAAGCCAGAATATGTTTTGTAGACTAAATAATAAACTTGCTGGCATGTTGGATTTCTTTGAGATCAGATGCTAGTCAGTACATGTTATTCGGCCTTAACCATGCTGGCCTAACAGAGTAGCCATTATACTTTTACTATAGAGTTACATTTTTGCTTTCTCATCTTTAATATAAATACCCTATTTCTCCACAGTAAAGGAAGGTCTTAAAATTAGCTGTCTAGGCTGGGCATTGTGGCTTATACCTATAGTCTAGTACTTTGAAAGACTAAGGTGGGGAGGATCACTTGAGCCCAGGAGTTTGAGACCCCCTGGGCAATATAGGGAAATTATGTCTCTGCAAAAGTTTATAAAAATTAGCCAGACATGGTGGCAGGCACCTTTAATCCTAGCTTCTCAGGTTGTTGAGGCACAAGGATTTCTTGAGCCTCAGAGATTGAGGCTTCAATGAGCGTGATTATACCATTGCACTCTAGCTTGGGTGACAGAGCAAGGCCCTGTCTCTTAAAAAAAAAAAAATTGGCTCAGCGCCTGTGGCTCAAGTGGCTAAAGTGCCAGCCACATATACCTGAGCTGGCAGGTTGAAATCCAGCCCCAGCCTGCCAAACAATAATGACGGCTGCAACCAAAAAATAGCCAGGCATTGTGGCAGGCGCCTCCCAGCTACTTGGGAGGCAGAGACAGGAGACTTGCTTGAGCCCAGGAGTTGGAGGGGCGCCTTTTGCCCAGGGCGAAAGCTTGAAGCTCTGTCTCAAAAAAAAAGAAAAAAAATTGCTTGGGAGGCTGAGGTGGGAGGATCTTTCGGGCTCAGGAGCTTGAGACCAGCTTCGAACAATAGTGAAACCCCTTCCCTACTAAACCTAGAAAAATCAGCCAAGTGTTGGGGTGGGCACCTGTAGTCCTAGCTACTCAGGAGGCTGAGGCAGGAGGATTGCTTCAACCTGGGAATTTGAGGTTGCTGTGAGCTAGGCTGAGGCTATAACACTCTAGCCCAGGTTACAGAATGAGATTCAGTCTCCAAAGAAAAAAAAATTGCTGCCTCCCATAATGAAAGCCCTGAATTTATCTTCTGAAATGGCTGTGCCAAACACACCAGGTTTAAAACCCTATAGTATCTGGACTAGATATATTCAGGCAATTCAGTAGATAATATAGGAACAAGATGTTTTAGGTTTGTAAATAGAGTGGACCCTCTGTAAGTTGACTACCCAAGGGACTGTAACAAACTGGTCAACATAAGGAACTAGGCCTACTGTACTGATATGTACA
>NW_003852573.1:2101254-2136449 GCF_000181295.1 Otolemur garnettii | reverse complement strand
GGAGGTTGCTGTGAGCTGTGATGCCATGGGCACTCTACCCAGGGGGATAGCTTGAGGCTCTGTCTCAAAAACAAAACAAAACAAAAACAAAATAATAACAATATTTTGATGGGTATTAATATTGACTTAATGAGTATTAACTGATTAGATGCTAATTAGTTTTTGATTCACTCAGATGAGAGCCATTACTAAGGGTTTAGGATCATGCAAGGTAGGAACAGCAGGGAGGCTCTTTACTTAAACTTTTGGATGTGAGACAGGGCCATGTCTGTTTCCTACCACCCTCATGACTCGTTTTGTTTCATTTTGCAGCTTTACACGCAATGTAGACTTCACATTTTTTTTTTTTTTTTTTTGAGACAGTCTCATTTTGTCACCTTGGTAGAGTGCCGTGGCATTATAGCTCCCTCAGACTCCTAGGCTCAAGCGATTCTCTTCCCTCTACTCCCAAGTAGCTGGCACTACAGGCACCCCCCACAATACCGGGTTAAGGTGGGGTCTCACTCTTTTGCTCAGGCTAATCTCAAACTCCTAAGCTTAAGAAATCCACCCTCCTTGGCCTCCCAGGGTGCTAGGATTAAAAGTGAGAGCCACTGTGCCCAGCCGTTACATTTTTTCAATTTAAATATGCTTATTCAGTGCATTTGTTCATATTTTACTTCCTACTGATAATGAAATATTGCTTAGCCCTGTGAGATATGTTTACTGTGTAGGTATAACCTGTGCTTACCTGGAAAGCTTTTTTTGGCTCCTCAGAGGAAAAAGTTCTGTAAAAGACGAAAAACAAAATTGAGAAAAAAAACTTTCTCCAGTGTTTTGTGATTTCATACAGCAACTGAAACATGAACACTTTCTGAATTCCAGGTCCCGAATAAACAGTAGCTATTGTTGCTAATCTAAAGAACTACTTTCTAACTAACTTGTGGGTTTTTCCCCCTTTCTATTTGGGATCTGTCATTCAACAAAAAGAAAGATTTTGTACTGTGAGGCCAGACCATGGCCTAACTGTTGCCTATCTTCAATGGAGAACAGAGATGGCTTTAGTTTTTTGTTTTCCCAACTGAGTTGCTCCCACACATGACCAAAGGTTGAAGTTAACTTTGTACTTTTGTTTAAACAAGCCTTTATAAGAAAACCTAAGATAGCATACAACCTACTAAAACACTGAATCAAAAACTAGCACAATCAGGGTGACTGAGGTATAAAGTAAGAATCCTTTCACAAAACATGCTAATCAGTTGTTGGGCACGCTAGTCTTTGTGATAAGAAAAAATGATAAAATTGCCAATATAGATTGTTTTACAGCCAAAGTCATTTGTCATTTTTTTTTCTTTTTTTTCCCATTCCCCTTTTAAAGAGAAGGAACGTGAGCTTTGTGTTCGTGAGCGACTAGCAGAGGACAAACTGGTTAGAGCAGAAAGTCTGCTGAAGAATTACAGCTTGCTAAAGGAACAGAAGTTCCTGACTCTGGGGAGTAGTCCAGGTATGAGAATCAACTCACTGAATGAGCTGGTGCCGCAAGTGAAGAAATATGCACCAATGTTGCCCCCAGGGTGGCTTGTGTCGCCCTTTTAATTTACAAAATCTCATATTTTAAGATCGTAGATTTCATTGACTGTACGCATTCAATGAAAATAAAATTCTATTATAGTAGTGATTTATTTACTGAGTTCATAGACCTGATGCAACGAATCATGATTTCATCATTGATTTATTTTTTATATTATCAAATACATGTTTAGTATTTGATATTTATTTCATATCTTTCAGTGGAAATAATCAAAACTACCACTCTCTACATTTTTGAGCAAACAAAATCTGCATTTTAATACTGCTACACCTCATCTTTCAAAGAAAGCAGGACTTGCAAGGCATGAGACCCAACTGCAGAGTAGGCTGTCACTTTTGGATTTTCACTAAGACCCTTTCAAGTTGAAGCACGTGTTTGTCAGAATTGATTGTTTAATATCTATATATGCTTTCTGTGTTTCTTTATTCAGAGTCTGGTATGTAGGCAGTCAGCTTTCCTAGGGCCATGCGTCTATGTGGTATTGTCCTTTCACTGTGCTGTAGTGAGTTGTGGTTATTGTATGTACCAACAAACCATTGTCTCATATGCTTTCTCTATGTTGTGGAAACCCTAAATCTAATTTAATCTACTCTTTAGGATTATAGAAAATGCAAACTATTAAGCATATTTACTCTTGATTTCTTCATAACACAGCTTGTTAAAAAGTTTTTTGTTGGTTTTGAAAATTGAGCAGTTGAATTATCAATGAAATTTATTCAAAGTTCAAAAGTAAAACATATCACCCTTATCCAGCTATATTTATCCCTTGTTCTTTAAATGGAGGCTCTTCCAGCTAAAGAACAAAGGATGAAAATAGCTGGATAAGGATAATGTGCTTTACTTTATAGAATACATAGATAAGTATGGGAATCTACCTGTATGTGAATCATGGCAAATATTCTACTTATTTTTTTTTAATTACCATATATATTTATTATTATTATTTTTTATTTCAGATTAATGTGAGGGTACAAACAATTAGGTTATAATGTTTGCATTTGTTCGGTAGAGTCCCTGTTATAGTTGTGACCTGCATCCAATGGCAAATATTTTAAATGATGCAGAGGAATCAAACATCCACTTGAGTTAGGGAACATGTTAGTACCGAGTACTGAAGGCAGTGAGCCTGTCAGAGCCATGAGATAAGCAGCATAGTAGTGCGGAGCAGGTGCCATTCTGAACTCAAAACAAGTGGAAATACCTTCTCCTTATCTTGGGCTACGTTCAGACATGGGAAAGACATCACAAATATATCAAGAGTGTCATAGCAGCAGCAGCCTTTTTAAAGCAGTTCTTTGTCTCTTTGGTAAAATGCTCATTCTTTTTCTTCTATTTAATGAAATTCTAATTCCTTTTCTAAACACTTTTCTTTCTTATAAAATTATCCTATTAAGTGCCAGGCATGGTGGCACATGCCTGTAGTCCCAACTACTGAGGAGACTAAAGTAGGAGAATTGCTTGAGCCCAGAAGTTTGAGTCTGTAGTGTGCCATGATCATGTCTAGGAATGGCCACTGCACTCCAGACTGGACAACAAGCAAGGCCTCCCCAACCCCCCAAAAAAGACAAAAGCAAAATAAGACAAAACAAACAGAAGCAAATAACAAACCAAATTGTTTTGTTTGACAAAAGCAAATTAGTAAAACAATGTTGGTTTACAAATGTATAGGTATTTGCGATAATAAAAGTTGGATTTGTTCATTTATTTATTGAGACAGTCTCACTATGTCACTCTTTAGTAGAGTGCCCTGGCATCACAGCTCATAGCAACCTCAAACTCTTGGGCTTAAGTGATTCTCTTGCCTCAGCCTCCCAAGCAGCTGGGACTACAGGTACCTGCCACAATGCCCAGCTGTTTTTTTTTTTAATTGTTGTCATTGTTTAGTAGGACTAGGCCAGGTTTGAACCCACCATCCCCAGTGCATGTGGCTGATGCCCTAACTACTGAGCTATGGGCACCAAGTCAAAAGTTGGATATATTTAAACAGTGGAGTTAAGGTCTACAAGCAATCCAGTGTGCTTTGAAACAGAAACAATGTATGATGTAGGAAGTCACAGGACCTTTGGAAGGTGGTACTTCTGTGTGCCAGCCTGCTCCTCCCTCCGGCCTTTTCCATTACTTTAACCCGGAGTACTCGTCATACAGAGAGCCCCATAGCTTCTTATGTCCTCATGTGCATGAGGCCTTTGCTCAAAATTTACCTTCGAGGCTTTCTCTCATCCCTGTAACCACCACCCAGCATGTCTTGACCCCTTTCTCAGTGTTTTTTCCATAGCACATATCCCTATCAATTATTCCCCATCTGTACTTGTTTATTTGTTTATGGTCTATCTCTTTCTACTAGAATAGGGCCTTTGTTTAGTTAACAATGGCTCATACTTTGAGCTCAGTAAATATTTAATTGAAGAAAGGAAGAAGAAATAGATTCTGGAATTTAAACCTGCAAGTATCTAAGTCCCAAATAGTTCTGTCAGTAGTTAATAGTGTTGCCACTTTAAGCAAATTTGATTATTATTTTTAAAATTGTTTTCCATGAAAAAAGCAGTTTACATTTTTTGCTACTCATAGTTGACTTCACCTTTTTTACACTGAATTGTTTAGGTTCTTTTTGAAAACAAGTTTCTAGTCAATTCAGCTGCTTTGAACACTTAACCAACACTGTTGGGGTTCTGTGTAAGGAAGAACCTTTACCTGCATACTTCCTGGAAGTAATGTGTTCTGCATAGAATGGCACTTATATTCAAGGGTACAGACAATTAGCATTGATGTCCAGAAGTTGTATATTGTAGATCATAATCCTCAATGCCTTTAACCTTAATAGAAAATTTAATTATTAAGAGAATAAAACATATGCTCCTTGATTTTTGGCACATTTCAGATTATTTTTTTCAGTGTTGTAGATTAAAGGGCTGATTGATTTATGCCAGCCTCATCACCATAATCACCTATCCCAAAGATAATAAGAAGTCAAGTACCTAGATTTCACATGTGAACTAAAAGAAGATGTACTCTGTTAAAGTAACTCAAAACCCTTTTTCTTTTTCTTTCCAAAGAACTTCTTGATCTTCCATGCTCAATAATTAAGAAGAAAGTTCATTTCAGTGGGGAAAGTAAGGAGAACATCATGAGGAGTGAGAATTCTGAGAGGCAGCTCACCTCCAAGTCCAAGTGTAAGGACCTGAAGAAAAGGCTTCATGCTGCTCAGCTGCGGGCTCAAGCTCTATCAGATCTTGAAAAAAATTATCAACTAAAAAGCAGACAGATCCTGGGCATGCGCTAGCCCTAGGGAGGCACAGACCTGTTTACCGTATTTAATACCACCAAGCTTTAAAGATGGATATTAAACTGCTGTAGCTTCCTCTACTTGGTTCCGTGAGCCATGCCTTCTTATATAGTAAGCATGATATTTTGGAACTGCCTTTGCTGTTCCTCAGCAACAATTGTACAAAATGTTCACACCTTAATTTTTCTTTCTTTTAAGAACACTTTATAGAAAAAAATGATACTTTCTTGGTTGATTGGGCTTTTAATCCTGTATGCAATTACTGCTAGGAACATGAGATGTGACATTCCAAATCTTAGGAGAAAAAATAATGTTAGGAAAGAGTATTTACCTAGGAGTAGCACTTACTGTAAAGTTTTAAATGCCTAAGTCGTGTGCTTACAATTGCCTTGTCTAAATTTAAAATAAGTCTGAGGTTTTAAATGTTTTTGCCCTTAAGAAACTTAATTGGATACAATTGGTCACTAATACAGTGACTCTTGCTTGTAAGTATTTCATTGTTCTGTAGTACAAATCTCTTAGCTTTGTAAAAATTCATCACTGTGATGTCTATATTCTTTTTTCCTTTTTATTCTACTTACTAGTATATGAGCTGGCTGTCATTTTCCCACTTCTTGTCCACTAAATAAAATAGTCTTTAGTTTTCTTGTATCTATGTCTCCTGCATTTGTTTGTGTCTGAGTTGGAGGAAGTAGTGCTAATGATTTGTAGGCGTTCATTGTAGGTTACAGGCTAGGGATGAAAACCTGGATCTGATGCTCAGGAGAGCAGCCTTTTGCTTTTAAGCCGTGTGGTGCTTTACCACCCAGCTCATTAATCCACATAAGCCAGTGGCCCTTAAATGGGTAATTTTGCTCCTCAGGGGACATTTGGCAAAGTCTGTAGATGTTTTTTATTATCTTGATGGGAGCAGGATGCTACTGGCTGCTAGTGGGTACAGGCCAGGGACCAAACATTCTAAATGTACAGGGTAGCCCCCCACAACAAAATGTCAGTGGGTCTTTATCATCCCAAAAGACACAATCCCAAATGCCATAATCCCGTGTTGAAATCCTGAAAGATTAAAATTCCAAACATTTAAAATCCTCAAAATCATAATCCTGAAAGATTAAAATCTCAAATGCTAAAATCCTGAAAGCTGAATTCTGGGGAGGGAATTAGTGCATTTCACTTGTACACAGGATGGTTGCATCATGTTAGGTGGAACTATTACCTTGTTATTATCTTTATTTGGAAATTAAGTATGGTGTAAGGAGATGTATGTTGGTGCCAAGTTGACAAGGGGTGGATGTGTGCATTTAATTTTAGGTATCAGCTTGACTGGATTAAGGAATACCTAGAAACCTTGGTAAAGCATTATGTTGGGTGTGTCTGTGAGAGTGTTTCTAGAGATTAATGTGGGAGCCTGAGTAGACTAGGTGGGGAAGATCTGCCTTCCATGCTTAAAGGGTTTTGAAGATCACAGAAGTGAAAATGAAGGAGAAAAATACAGGAAATCTTCCTGCTAACCTATTGGATCATGTACAATTTCTGCTTCTTCACACAGCACCATTCCTGCCTTCAAAGAAGACGCCCTTCAGGGAATAAAAAGAATTCCACACACTCGATGACCCTCTGAACCAAAGACACTTGCTGATGTGAAGGTTCCCCCAGTGTTATAAAACACATTGAATGATTACTCTTGATTAGGAATTTGTCAAAGAAGACAGACTTCTTATATTTACCACTAAATCTAACAGAAAAGGTAGCACATGCTTCACTTTGGCTGATAGATGCCCCTCCCCCCTTTTTTGAGACAGAGTCTCACTTTGTTGCTCCCAGTAGTTGCTGTGATGTTACAGCTCACAGCAACCTCAAACTCTTAGGCACAAGCATCAGCCTCCCAAGTAACTGGGACTACAGGCACCCACCACAACACCTGGCTGTTTTTTTTAGAGACAGAGTCTCGCTTTTGCTCAGGCTGGTCTCAAACTCTTGAGCTCAAGGGATCCACCTGCCTTGGCCTCCCAGATATGGCACTTTCAAAACTATCCCTACTGGTTTTCATCAAATATATACAAATATACAATTCATGCCCCAATTGGATCCAGAAATTCTAGAACTTACCCCTTCAGTTTATATATTAATGACTGGAAAAAGCAAAGCACTTTATAAAATGGTTGTTAACTAAATCCCCAAACTATAATGGCAGATTTGGAATTAGGTGTGATCAAGGCTTCTAAAAGAGAATTTCAAAGTGTTACCAATGAAGTTTGTTTTTTTCATTTGGCCCAATGCACTGGGCAGAAAATTCAGATGAGTGGATTAACCATAAGATATGGCAACAGTAAAAACTTCAGCTTAGGATACATCATTTGCCTGCATTGACATCCTCCAGCAGATGACATTCCAGGAGCTTTTAATGGATTAAAATTGCATTTTCCCAAAGAAGCCAGCAAAGTTACTAACTGGTTTGAAAATAAGTATGTGTGTGATAAGATAAGAAGACACTTATGCAACGATGTTCCTTTTCAGTCATCCATGTTTTTTCTTCCAAATTCGTGGTCTGTGTATGAATGCATGGGGAATGGATTTCCATGTACCCAAAATGACATACAAGCATGGCACAGGAGATGGGTAAATTTAATAGGGAATGCTCATCTCAGCATATCAAATCACAGAAGAATTTCAAAAGAGCCTTACCACGTAAGAGAATGAATGTGAATGTAGTCTCTGAGGAGAGCCATGCCCTAAAAGAGAAAAAGCAGCTATTTATAGTGATGCAAGTCTTTAAAATATAGTTGATCATCATGAAAGTTGGCCAGCCCTTAAGGACTATGCAATAGCTCTATGCAATTGCCCATAATTCATTCCTGTAATACTTCTCATGTCGAATTTTCTTTTTAGGGTTTTTTTTTTTTTTTAGCTTTTTCCTTTTTCTTTTAAATTGTCAGCACTACTTTTTTTCTTTCAACTCACTATGCTATGTATTTCATCTCTGCATCATTTTCAAGACTGGAGGTATAAATTGTGTAGAGTCATTGGAGAATTCTAATTCATTTTATACATTTTTTTGCAAACTGGACTTCATGAAAGAGCATTATCGCAATGCTGCCTTTGTATATAAGCATTGTGCATGTACACAAAAACGTTGACATTTCCTCAATAAATGAAAATGAAATGTTCATTTCAATAAATGAAATGTACATCTGCATTTGTGAAAGATAAAATGTCTCTACATCCTAGCTCTTTGGGTGATTGCACATGTGTTGGTAACCAGTCTCAGTTTTTGATAGATTTGGTCAAAAGACTTAGGTTGTTCGTCACAGTGTTTCGGATGACTGCAGTTATAAAGCTAGCACAGAGCACAATTATCAGCCATGGTGATCTGTGTTTCTACATTGCCCCTTTTGACCTATTTCTCTATGAATATAGTTTGCTCATAACTGATATGCCTGTCAAATTGTCATTAGTTTACCCGAGTGTTTATGCTTACAAAATATGTCATTATTGCCTATTTTTAAATGTAAAGTGGCTTATGAAGTATTTTTTCTGAAATAAATCCCCTTTTAAAGTTGTAAATAAACATCCTTTAAAGACTTTTTAAATTGTTTTTTCCAGAATTATATTTTTGGGGAGTTGATCTTCCAGAATAGTGATTTTAGGGGTTTTAGATATTAAGGATTTTGATCTTTCAGGATTTCAACATTTGGGTTTATGGCATTCAGGATTGTGTCTTTGGGGATGATGATTGATTTGCAATGTCAATAGTGCCATTTTTTTTTTTTTTAATAGCGCCACTCTTGAGAAACCTAATGTAAGCTCAGATTTGCTGGGATATACCTCATTCTTGAAGGAAAACTTTTTGGATTTTGATGGATTTTTTCTCGCAATATGTTTAACTTTTTTTTTTTGTTGAGACAGGCCTCAAGCTGTCCCCCTGGGTAGAGTGCCGTGGCATCTCAGTTCATAGCAACCTCCAACTCCTGGGCTCAAGCGAGTCTCCTGCCTCTGCCTCCCAAGTAGCTGGGACCACAACTCCCGGCTATTTTTTGGTTGCAGCCGTCATTGTTGTTTGGCGGGCCCGGGCTGGATTTGAACCCGCCACCTTGGGTGTACGTGGCTGGCGCCTTAGCCACTTGAGTCACAGGCGCCGAGCCTTGTTTAACTTTTAATATGAATTAGTTTCTGCTATGCCCAGGTGATGTTTTCCTGATAATGCTAATCCTTTTAGCTTCATGAATTAAGACCCAATTATGAAGGGTTAATAGGAAAAAAGAAGAAATAGCTCCTTCATATCTGTGGGTTTGTAGTTTGGTAATGTAGTTTCATCAAAGACATATGATATTGTCCAAACACAATCAGAACCTGTTCACCATGCCTGTGTGGTATATCGAGAGATTAGTCCTAGTGGGACCACCTTGATGTAAGTGTTGAGCACAACTCTGAGCTATATAATTTGCAATGCCCAGTACAAAATGAGAATGTGAGGCTCTCATTTAAAAACTAGGAAACAATCACCACGAGGTACCTACAAAACTTTTTCTTTTCTTCCCGTGTTTATCTGTTTATTGTGGGGTTGTTAGCTATTTAATGTTCTAAGTAGAGAAAAATTAAAATTTTAAATTGCAAGCATAACTATACCATTCATTTTTATATTGTACAATGCCGATTTTAAATGCAAATAGCAGAGCATTTAGCTCATAGATGGAGTTTCAGAAATGATTCCATTCATAACTTATCACTCCTCCCCAGTGAGTTCCTCAAGCTGGCCAGAAGAGACAGACACATCAGACCCTCAGGCATTTGGGAACCTGTGATTCTGGCACTTGCTTGGTTCTTCCTCCCTTAGGTCATACCTACTAACTGCTGGTCTGGAGCAATCAAGCCAGGCCTCTTCCTTTCCACAGGCCCACCCACTGCCCCAACTCACGGCAGCCAGGCCACCCCCAAAGATCTTTAATCTTCAGGCTGGATCTTTGTACCCAGATCAGGGTATCTGAATGGAGCTGCCAGCTGGGGCAGGAGGGAAATGGGTTGGGGCCAGCTGCTACCATGTCATGTCCTGAGGTGTTCTGGGGCTTAGACACCTAACATTGACCCTTTCCTTGCTTGTACCCAGGCCCTTGTTGGGAGCAGAGTGTGGTGCAGTGGTCCGGGAAGGGGAGGCTTGGGGGCTTCTGTACACTAGGGGCACAGCAGCTCAGAGAACCATGCTGGGGTGTCTAGGGATGACAGGAGGCAGGACCATGAGTGAGCAGACGTGCTGAGCACCCCCTGCACACATACACACCATCGTCCCATTGGACTTCATTCACAAAACAGAGATTCAAAGATACAATCCCTGTATTAAGAGTTTCAAGATTGCAGCCACAGATCATTAGACCTCAGCTGCTGGGCCCTTCAGAATGCCTGGTCTTTCTTCATGCAGGGTCCTGGCCACTTGCCTGTGAAACAACCCTTTCCTTAGGTAACTCCCTGCCTACCTTAGAAAAGTTTCCATTTTGAAATGGCTGGCGTGCTGAGTAGTGCTAGTCCAATTTTCCCCATCCCAGACTCCACCTTTATTTTCATTTGTTCTTTGATTCAATCTACAGTTATTGAGCATCTGCTATGAGCCAGGCACTGTTTTAGGTGCTGAAGATACAGCAGTGAGGAAACACGGAAAGTCCTGCCCGTATTGCCCATTCAAATGGGCAAGACAGTAAACAGCTAAGGACCACGCAGGGCGTGTCAGTGATGAGCGTGGAGGAGGAGAGTAACGTGGGAGGGGCAGGGAAGGCTGGCTGACCAGCTTGGAAGGGGTGGTGATTAGGGGTGCAGCTAACAGTGGGAGGTTGGGGTGCGGATGGGGTGGCGAAGAACAGAGAAAAGGGTGAGCAAACAGGGAAAGCAATAGGCAGGATTTGGGGGCAAAGGCTTAGAAACCAAGCAGACACATTTTTAATGTGATTGTGCATCTCTTCTCTCTGCTCTGAAGCCAACAAAACCTTGTTTCCTGTTCACGAAAGCTGGAACATCAGGCGTGTTTGGGCGGTGATGGTAGATTAGAGGGGCATCCCTCAGATGGGCCCAGGAGCAGCGGGTTCCTCCCTAATGGTGTTTCTTCTGCATCACTTAATATCTTTCTAAGATGTTCGGCTGGACACCAGCACCATCCTTCCCCATTACCTGCTTAAGCAATGAGTTTAACCACCCATACAGGCGATTGGACAAGGATCCGCGGGTGCGCTGACAGACAAGACCACAAGGTGGCGCTGAGGTCCTGTTAGCCCAGCTGCCCACCCCGCCCGAGCAACCTGGCTACCCCACGGGGGTCGGACGCGGCGCCTCGGCTGGACGCCTGCACCCTTCACCATACCCCTGGGAAGCAGGTATCATTCCTGTCACATCTGGCACCGGGAGACCGACTCGGAGATCACAGCTCTCCAAAGCTTATGCTCTTGACAGTAACCCTTAGCTGCCTGACTCCACGAGACATTTAAAGGTTGGTTTTGCTCCCCAAACCGTGTACTTTTCCGCGTCACAGGTTACGGGTGATAATCTCTGACTTGACTCAAGACATTTGAGTGACTGAGGAAGGTGACGCAGAGCCAGGGTGTTAAGCTCCATGGACTGCCCAGATCTTCATGTAGGAGAGATGGTGTAGGGTGGGGAAGGGAGGAGTTGTCAAGGGACTCCAGTAGGACCCGGTAACGGTGGATCTAGAGTGGCTCCCAGCTCTGCTCAGCATTGTCACAGCAGGGCTTCCTAGTTCCCCCAAAGCCCAGGCAGGATGCCTGTTCCCCCAGGGCCACCTCACTTAGACCTGCCCTCCCCGGAAGAACTTTATGTTTCTGGAGGACCTTCCTCCTTCCAGGACAAAGCCCTTTCCCTTTCCCTTAGGAAGCTAGTTCCCACAAACACTTATGGTTATGAGATGGGTGCCAGCAACTTCATCACCCCCGTAAGATGGATACCGCCTGCGACCGCCCTGCACCAGGGGGCTGTGTAGGATAAAAGATGAAAGCACAAAAAAGATGAGACCATCTTGACTCTGAAATGGTGACAGGCACCATTACTCTCAGATCAGTCCGGATCGGGCCAGAACAGGACAAGAGAAGAACCAATGGGCCAAGTACTGTCATAATAAGAGTTAACGAGCAAAGTGCTGAGACAAATTGTTTTACTTATCCCTTAGTTGCTAGATCTGCATTATGTTACTTTATTGTTATCTAACTGCCCCTTATGTTACCCTTTGGCTAAACCGCTAAATTGCAAGGTTTGTTTCTGTAAACAAGGCCATCGTGACCCCATGCTCACTTTTTGCTCCTTTTGCCACCTTCTTTTTGCTTCTAATTGCTAACTTTCAGACCACCTGTTCAGCCTGTTGCCAACGTTTAGAGTAGAAAAACCCCAACTTCAGACCCCTCAATGCTCTCTCAGTCTGCTTTAGACTTTGCTGAGACAGTCCCGCAGTTAATAGAAGACTCCTTTTGGAAATTCTAATCTGAGTTGGTGGTCCTATATCTCTCCCCGTAACAGTTACCTTCCTAGGCTGGGCTTGGGATGAATGCAAACGGTGATAGGAGGCAGTTGTTTAAAAAAAGAGAGAATCGAATTTGTATGTACCAGCAAGAAATGACTACGGTTCATTGTGAGTTGATGGCTGGGAAAATAGGGATCCATGCTGGATTGATGGATTTCACAGCAACTGGAGGATGAAGCCAGCCCTCCGAGAGGGGTGGGCTTGTTGGTTGCCAGCTACTGAAATGTAAGGCTCGTCTTTTCTCTGCCTCACTCACCCACCTCGGACCCCTCCCTGCTATCCTGGAAGAGCAGAGGTCAGCTGCTCAGGGCCCACAGGTTCCTCACTTATGTTTCTGACGCCACGACCACAGCAGGGGCTCTGGGGCTCCACAGCTCTACTCAATCCTGGACAATGGAGCTGATGATCATGTGACTCCCTATGACCACCCAAATCCCTGCTCTAACTTTCTCTGAGACAACACACTGGCTGTCTTGATCAACTGAGTGTTCACGGGAAATGTTTACAGCACTGATTTTATTTACTACATTAAAAAAAAATCAGTCTTTCTTTAAATTATGAAGTGATAGGCCCGGTACAGTGGCTCATCCCTGTAATCTTAGCACTTCAGGAGGCTAAGGTGGGAGGATCCCTTTAGCTCAAGAGTTCAAGACCAGCCTGAGCAAGAGGGAGACCCTGTCTTTACTAAAAAAAAAAACAGAAAAATTAGCTGGGTGTGGTGACAGGTGTCTGTCATTCCAGCTACCTGGGAGGCTGAGGCAGGAGGATTACTTAAACCCAGGAATTTAAGGTTGCTGGGAGCTTGGATGCCAGCTTGGATGCCACAGTACTCGAGCCTAGGCAACAGAGGGAGACTGTGTCTCAAAAAACAAAACAAAAAAAACCAACAAACCAATTATGATGTGATAACATTATTGTGAAAAATTCTAACAATATGGAAATGTACAGTGAAAATTGAAAAGCAAATTCTCCCTCACTGTAACTTCTCTCTCTCTCTCCTTAGTAGCTGTTAATAATTTGGTGTTTCTTTTCAGGCCTTGTGTGTGGAGGGGCTAGGAGTCAGGAGGGGTGTCGCTGTGTACAGGCTCTGTGTGTGTCTATGTATTCATGTGCCTGTGCATTGAAAACACACTCACAAATGGGATCTTAGTACACATACTGTTCCTTAATTTGCCTTTTTCAATTAAAAATCCTTTCCTTTTGGTACATGTAAATTTCCTTCATTCTTTTCCAAGCAGTTGTTCTGTGGCATCCCTGGCCTTCCTCCCCTGTCCATTGCCGGAGGCAGACTTACCTCCAGCCTTTATCTAGAGCTTCCTTATCTAGATCAGCCATCGAGGTGGGGGATACACATTGCACAACCCCACAAAGCAGTTCACCTGCTCCAGTCACAGAATCGCTGGCCCCCGCTCTATTCTTCAGAACCTCGTGATCAGTTACCTGGGGATATGGATACACATAAAGAAGGCTCCCAACCAGGGTTTGGCTGTCTGAAAGGCTTGTGTTTGATTGACACAGAGTCTTAGGGCTTGGTTCAAATCTGACCCAAATCTCCCCTCTGCTCCTTCTCCACACAGAGCTGGCCTGCTTGCTGTGAGGACAGTGGTTCCTGCTGGGGTCCAAACCCTGAACACAGAATGGAGTCGCCCTGACTTTGACATCCCGCAGCTTCCCCAGAGCTGGGCTTGTTTGTTCTACCTCTCTGAACTTTGGCTTACTCATCTGCAAATACGGTAACACAGTGATAAAGCTTAAGCAGGATAAACTGTAGTGAAGAGCCTAGAACAGTACCTGCCTATAAATTAATTCTACTTGACTTTAGGAAAGATTTAAAGTGGCTTGTAAGAATATGGTTATAATATATATAATATATATGGTTATTATTATAACCATAAGAAAATGTGTACACAGTAGAACCTCTGTTAAGTTGACCACCCAAGGGACTGTAACGAAGTTAAAAACATACAAAGGAGGTCAACATAAGGGATACTGTACTGATCCATTCATGTGATATAAGATACTGATCCATTCATGTGATATATGTCTGGTCTATGTAAATTGGGTCAACTTAAAGAGGTGGTCAGTGTAGGGAGGTGGTTAACTATGGAGGTTCTGTTGTACTAAAATTAAGGGGGAAAAAGACAATTTAGTATGAAGCCAGGGATCAGTTGAACACAAGGACTTGGATGCATAATTACGTACTTGTTGAGCTACAAACTTGACTCTAAGTTTCCTAGTGGCCAAAGCAAAAGGGGCAAATGGTTAGTCATTCCCTACAGCAGTGATTTTCAACCTGTGTGCCATGGCATACTAGTGTGCCGTGAGAGGATCTTCAAAACACAGGAAATATATTCCTTTTTTTACTCTTTTTTTTTTTTTTGATCAACATAATTTAAGCGTGCTGTGGAAGTTTAACCATAGGTTCACGTGTGCTGTGAGATAAAAACCACTGCGAGAGGCCCATAACATGAAGCCAGTGTACCTGCTCGGGAAATGTCGAGTGACTCTGGATCCTGAGGCAAGAGGGTTTCTCTCTTGCACCCTTATGCAGAGGACATTGTATGGGGGAAGGAGTGCCCATCACCTGGGACTCCCCTTCTTCCTGCCACCCTCCACACAGCCTGCCAGCACCGCCCCAAGCTCAAGTCGGCAAAAGCTATTGTAACTTGGAGAATATTTTTAAAAATATGTTTGTTTTTCTCTTTCACAGTTCTGTGTATTTCCCTCTTTCTCTACCCCCAGGTCCAAGAAGTATGCCTTGAGGAGATTAGGATTGTTACAGCAAGAACGTGGAGAGAAAGAAAAAGTTACTACTCAGCTGGTGACATCCACGGCGCTGAGGCAAGATATGTGTGTCTGCGGCGTGTGGAAGCTGGGCTTTGATGAGAAAGGCTTTCTGACGGGTAGAGGAGGGGTAATTGGTGGGACCACACCTACGGTGCATCTTACAAGGGTACATGCAAAATTTACTAAATGTAGAATATAAATGTCTTAATACAATAACTAAGAGGGTACCGTGAAGGCCATGTTAACCAGTTTGATGAAAATATTTCAGATTGTATATAAAACCAGCACATTGTACCCCATGAGTGCATTAAAAATGCACACAGCTATGATATAATAATAATAAAAAGATATGAAGAAAGATGTAGGCCTAGAGGACCAGACCATGGAGTCTGACATGAGGCAAGGAAGAAAGCCCCCAGGATGGGATGGAATCTCCCCTGACTCTAATGTACTCACTTATCACCTGGCACCATGTTAACAAGCAAATTCCAGTTCAGCACGTCCAGCCTAGGGCTTGAGTGTCTAATAAGCTCCCAGGCGACACTGGTGCTGCTTGTCCGAGGACCACTGTCTGGCAGCAAGTGTGTTAGGGATATTGGGACTAAAGTGAAAGGGATAAGAGCCCTCTCCAGGGATAAGGCCCAGGGGATTGCAGAAGGAGAGGGATTGAGATGGGGCCCTGGGTGGTCACGCTCATGTGTGCTAACCTTCCTACTCCAGGCTAAAGTCCCAGGATGGGGAGTAGGGAGAGTGAGGAACTGGGAAAAGTTGAACAGGTTGAGGAAAAAGGCAAAAACAGAGGTCTTCTGTGCCCTGACCCCCATTTAGAACTCTGGCACGTGGGAGGGGCAGGGTAGGAAAGAGCACCGTGCTGTGGAGAGAGGGAGTACTTGGCTTGACATTCCCAAGATGCCATGTAATGTGGAAGGGACTAGAAGACACTCAGCTTCCCACATGTCCCCATGGGGGCTTTCCAGTGAGAATCTGGCTGGGGACACAGGGCTACACGTGAGTCTTGGGCCGACTGGGAGTCATGACCATGCTTTACAGATCATCAGAGGTTTGGGGAACACAGGAGGTGTCCAGTGGGTTGTTTGTGCCAGGGAACGAGCTAGAGATTATATCTATCATGGATGCCAGTGGCAGTTGTCCCCAGGATGGCCAGGGACAGACTGGGTCAGTCCAGCTCATGTATCAGACAGTCATGTAGAGCAGAGAGCTGTGGGGACCCGTCCCCACCACTCCCTTGAGCAGTGACATGAGGACTTGGAAACTTACCAGGAGGGCCCAGGAGGGGTGAAATAGCTCATTAGAGTTGAACTTTGGATCCACTGAATATCCCAGACCAGTCTATTAATTAGCCTATTAATGTTTCACTAATCAGGTAGAGATTGTGGCAATATTAGATTCACTACAGGAAACAGAAACCACATCTATGCTTATCTGGGCAGCGTGTGTGCATTTTTTTGAGACATAATAAAGGTAATCTTTTTTTTTTTGACGGAGTCTCACTATGTCACCCTCAGTAGAGTGCCATGGTGTCACAGTTCACAGCAACCTCAAACACTTGGACTTAAGTGATTCTCTTATCTCAGCCTCCCAAGTAACTGGGACTACAGGCATCTGCCACAATGCCTGGCTATTTTTGGTTGTAGTTGTCGTTGTTTGGCAGGCCTGGGCTGGGTTTGAACCTGCCAGCTCCAGTGTATGTGGCTGACCCTCTAGCTGCTGAGCTACAGGCGCTGAGCCAAATTTTTATTTATTTATTTATTTTGAGATAGGGCCCCAATCTACTGCCTGGGCTAGAGTACAGTGGCATGATCATTGCTCACAGTAACCTCAGATGCTGGGCCCAAGTGATCCTCCTGTCTCAGCCTCCTGAGTAACGAGGAGTATAGGCCTGAGCCACCATGCCTGGCTAATTTTTCTATTTTTTATAGAGATGGGGCCTTACTATGTTGCTCAGGCTGGACTTAAACTCTTAGGCTCAAATGATTCCCCCACCTTGGCCTTCCAAAGTGCTGGGATTATAGGCATACGCCACCATGTCTGGCTGATAAAGGTAATCTGTAAAGCTGCTTAGTAAACTGTCCTCACTGCCAACTAAGACAGTGCACACCCTGAAGCCCCTTGATGGGATCAGCAAAGATGAAGAAACATGGAGCTACAAATCTGGGGAGGTGGGGGAGTTTCAGTGGAGGCAACCCTGGAAGACATTTGAGCAAAAGTTGGAAGGAGAGGAGATGGTCAGATTGATGGAGAGGGACCAGAGGAGGGATGTGAGAAGGCTCAGGCAGAGCATGGGGGAAGGGCTCCTTTATTTGTCCGAGTCTTTTATTAATCTCCTATTGTGTACCTGCCACTGATCCAGGAACTGGGAAGGAGAGGCTGAAAGGAGGACAGTGCACCCCACCTGCCCTCCAAATGGGAGCACTATAGGCAGAAGGCTCCGAGAGCCAGGTGTTCAAAACACTCCTGCACATCCTACCTCTGCCCTGCCCTTGGCCTGGGAGCACGGAAGACCAAAGCAGCATATCCCCAGGCAGATTTGTCCCAGGGAGAAGGAAGCAGCTGTTCGTATTTAGAAAGAGGTTCCCAGTGCCATGCTTTTTTGCCCTCTTCCCCCAGCACACAGAGTTCACACTGGGGTAGGAGGACAGGTGGCAGCTCCTACTGGGAGCAGGAGGATGGCAACTCGGAAGGCCTTTCAGATCTCTCTCATAAGGCACATGGCTTTATTACTACATTTTGCAGAAGTTTTCAGTTGCAGATTCACTTCCATTGAATGTAACCCCTCATTTCAGGGGAGAGCCAGTGGGTGGAGGGCAGAGAGGAGGGCTGGCCTGTCAGGCACTTACCTGGCAGCTAGTCCCTGCTGTCATCACGCTGAGGCTCCTTAGCATGCAGGGAAGATTAATTATTAATTTTTATGACAACCAAGAAGCATATCTGTGTACCACAAGCCCCGACACTTTTTCCCCCAACATCCAGCTATTTAATTGTGGTTTTAGCTTAATCGTCCCACAACCTGTGCATTCAGAAAGGGAAGTGACCCACCTAGTGTAACACAGATTGAGGACCTCTGTCCTCTGAACTTGCCCCCATTTCTCAGTGCCACCCACCCAGCAGAATCCTTGGCTGAACCATCGTCTTAAGTCAGGGATGTTAATTTAATGCAAGGGTCCTTGGGCTGTGTTTTGGAGCTATTCATAAATCTTCTGGAAATATGGGCAGCAATTTGGGCATTTTTCTGAGACAGAGCCATAGGGTTCATCAGATTTTCCCTGACTCCAAAGAGTAAGAACTATTGCTTTCAGGCTCAGGGCCTGTGGCTTAAGCGGCTAAGGCTCCAGCCACATACACCTGAGCTGGCGGGTTCAAATGCTGCCCAGGCTCGACAAACAACAATGACAGCTGCAACCAAAAGATAGCCAGGTGTTGTGGTGGGTGCCTGTGGTCCCAGCTACTTGGGAGGTGGAGGCAGGAGACTTGCTTGAGCCCAGGAGTTGGAGGTTGCTGTGAGCTATGTCATAGCACTCTATCCAGGGTGACAGCTTGAGGCTCTATCTCAAAAAGAAAAACAAACAAACAAAAAAACTATTGCTTTCAAATCAGTGGTCCAAACTCCTACTGGCCCATGACCTATCGCTGTGCCCACCTGATGGGGACTCCTCTTGTTGGTTTCTGGGGTGCGAGGCAAAAGAAGTGCCCTGGAGCTCAGGCAGGCCCGAGACCTCGGTGCCCTCAGGTACTTAGCTGCCCTTGCATCTAGATTTGTCCAGGCAGCAGACATAAAGTCAGCAGACCTCAGTCTGAATAGACATGGCCTTTGGGGAGCACAGGCATCTTCCTTCTGATGGAGGAACATGGTTCTGACACAGCCACATCCTGGATATCTCTAAGTTCGAGTAAGAATCTCATATGGAGCGATTCCCTCAATTTCTCTTCTTCATCTGTAAATGAGAAATGCTACTATTTCTTTCATAGCTTTTCTACACACTAGTGCTAACCAGTCAGAACATGCAATGCAAAAAGATCCCGTTTATAATGGTGACACCAAGGAATAACATTTACAGGAAATGTGCAGCACTCAGAATAAAAATCTGCCAAACTGCATGGAGGGACATAAAATAAAAAGCAAATCACACCTCACACGTGGAGAGCTCTTAGCACTGCAAAATGCCATTTGCCCAAAGGTATAAGTTTTATGCAACTCTAATAAAAACATTTAGGGATTATTTTTAATCTGACAAAATGAATTCACTTGGAACAATTCACCTGGAAATCAGTTTATGTGTGAGTCAAATCACAAAATTTCTGGGTAAAAAAGGGCAGCGCTGCTCCCGGACATTGAAATACATTATAAATCTTCAAAGATGAAAATGTTGTGAAATGAAAAAAGGCCAGCAGCTCAGTGGAAAAGAAGAGAAAGCCCAGGAATAGCTCCAATGTATAGAAAGAAGTTGCCACTATCGGGGAAATGGGGTGTCCGATCAGTGGGAGAAGTTGTTTTAAAAATGACATTGGAGCACTATGGGAAAATAAACCTAGCTCCCTCCCTCTCCCTGTGTACCAAGCTAAATTCAAATTTTAGTTTCTTCCTGTGTAAGAGGGGTTAAACATTCTCCTTCCGCACCATAAATGTAGAGGTGAAGTGAGATAAAGCACGTGAAGTTCTTAGTCCTGAGTCCGACTCCGGGGAGCCAGATTCCCTCAAGTGGAGTCTTGCTTCCTAGAAGCTTCCAAAAGAAACAGATAAGTAAATGAGCCCCAAGAACCTGGCAGGTGGCCGGCTGGGGGCTGGATGCAGGGCGCTGCATGGCAGAAGCACAGAAGAGACCAAGGGCTCCTGCCATACGGGCCTGTTGGGGCAGCTCCTTCACAGGGATCCTGCCATGCTGACCTGCTGGGACAGCTCTCTCCCAGGGATCCTGGGCGCCTCTCAGCAGCTGTCCCTTCTGGGCAGAATGAGGTGCAGAAAATGGAGATGCAGCCTGCCAGGGGGAAACTTGGCTGGGCTTGGAGCAGGCTGGACTTGGAAGGGAACTGAAGCTGTGAAACTGGCATGCTCTGTGCAGGGGTAAGGCTGGGCTCACGTCAGCTGCCCGCCCAGTGCCCAGGCCCAGGGAGATGACTGGGAGTGTGTCTCATGGGGGCAACCTGTGACTCGGGCTGCTGATGGATGCCAGGGAATGGACACCCAAGTGCCACGCCTTCACCTAGCCCATACTTTCAGGGACCACTGAGTCCACAGATGTTAACCCACACCAAGGAAAGAGGCATGTGGGTCAGTGAACTTCCCACAAGCATGGTCCTACTGTCATTATGAGCTGCACTCTTGACCTCAGCTTTGTTTATAAGGGACTTGGTGAGGACAGCCTTCCTGCAGGGGAGAAGGCAGATTGGGGAGGCCACAGGACAGCAAGCATTCACTGAGCTCAGATACTGGAGGGTAAACATCCATTTTTTCATATTTTGAATCATAATTGCCAGATTATCTCCATTTCACAGATGAGGAAACTGAGACTCAAAAATGATTGGTGGAGGCAGTAGAAGGTCACATAGCCAGTAAATTCTTGCTGGAGGTAGAAGGATTCACACCCGCATCTATGAGATTCCTGAGCCAAGGAGTTGCATCTTTTTTTTTTTTTTTTTGAGACAGAGCCTCAAGCTATCCCCCTGGGTAGAGTGCCATGGCATCACACTCACAGCAACCTCCAACTCCTGGGCTCAAGCGAGTCTCCTGTCTCAGCCTCCCAAGTAGCTGGGACTACAGGCGCCCGCCACAATGCCTGGCCATTTTTTGGTTGCAGCCATCATTATTGTTTGGCGGGCCCCGGCTGGGGATTCGAACCTGCCACCTTAGGTGTATGTGGCTGGCGCCTTAGCCGCTTGAGCCACAGACGCCAAGCCAGGAGTTGCATCTTTATAGAACCCACTGTAGACCCCGGCCACTGGCACCCTCCAGGCCCCTGTCAGGCCAAGGCTCCCTGTGGTCCCTGCTTTGTTTCCTTGGTCCAGTCCCCAGAGACTCTGCTGAGCTTCCCCTCTTTGGGAAAGCTGGCACTCCCCTGCTTGCCAGAGACACGGCTTGGGGGGGGGCAGAATACTGACTTTCCCTCTCTCTGCCTTCAACACAGGCTCATGAACGAACCCCCTCCCCATTTTCTGAGCTGGTTCTCCTCTAGGAAATCAGGCCAGCAATCATCAGCATAGCAAGCATGGGCTTACAAAGCTTCAAGAACCAAACTGAGCTCTCTTATCCTTCCCTGGGAGGTGGCCCCTGACTCCCTCTGGAAAGGATATTGGAAACCCAGGTGCATTTTCAATACTGCTTTTATTCCTGAGAGTTAAGTTCATTAACCTCCCCCTGATTCTTTCCTTTCCCACTGTCCCTTGCTCTGGTCTCCTCCAGTGGCCAGAGGTGGCCAAGGCAGGAAGGGGTGCCCTTTCTCAGGTGGGCTGTTTGCGTCTCTCTGGTTTTCCATTCCATCCTGCTTCCTAAGGAGGCCAAAACTGGGTCATTTGATTTTGCCCTCTGTCATCATCTTTTATCTTAGCAGGAGCAATGCCCTGATCCTATGTGACCTAGAGACGGAAGCTGGCCCAGGCTCCACAGGCAGGGCCATACTTTAAAAACACAGAAGATTGGAGTCTACTGTGTTTGTTTTCTATACTAAACCAAAGATCATAAACAATATAGTTCCCTCTACATAGTGAGGGACTGTATGGGTGGCAAATAGCTCACAGATGCTAAGCCACACAAATGTCACCCACAGCTGTGTGAGGTCCAGCAAGGGGGCTCAGAGCTGCGAGAGTGGGAAGGGGATCTCCATTTTACAGAGTAAACATAAACAGCACTGAACGAATGTTAGCCATGATACTGTATAATCATGATACCGTGGGTCCCTGGCCATTTGTCAATCAATATAGCCATATTCATCCACAGGAGGAACTGCAAGAAGGAGGCACAGTACAGGGCAACAGGCAGGCAGTGGTGGCAAGACCTTGTTGGAAGGTCTTGGAAGGCTCTCGGAAGTCCAGTGGGAAGACAGACAACAGACAAGGAACTGCATGTGGCATGAGCCCAATAAATGTTTATTGCAGTATGTAAATTGCAAAAATAGATACGTGGCGAGTTTTTGATGGAATTGTGCAAAGTGTTGTGTGGCTGGACTCAGGATCTAACCCTGCCTGGCCTCCCTGGGAGGGGAGGATGAGAAGGATTTGGCCAGGTCCTTCTCAGCAACTTTCAGTGGGCATTTTCCAAGAGCTGAGTCAGGCTCCAGGGTTAGTCTCAGTGGTTATGAGGGTAAACCCCTCAAATATCTGCGGATGGAGCAATGGAGAAAAAAGTGTTGGTATATACATACAATGCAATAGTATTCAGCTTCTAAAAAGAAGGAAAGCCTGCCACTGTGACATAGATGAGCCTGGAAGATACTGTGCTAAGTGAAATAAGCCAGACACAGAAACACAAATACTGTGTGACCTCACTTATGTGTAGGATCTAAAAAGTCAAACTCATGGAAGCAGAGAGCAGAACTGTGATTACCCGGGGTGGGGGGGAGGGAAAGTGTTGGTCAAAGGGTACAAAGTTTCAGTTATAGAAGATGAATAAGTTCTAATGTCCAGCATGATGAGTATAGTTAACAATTCCGTATTATAGACTTAAAATCAGCCGAGAGGATAGAGCTTAAGTGTTCTCATTGCACAAACACACACCAAGATAACTACATTTAGTGATGGCTATGGTAACTAGCTTGAGGTGACTCACAGTGTATACATATATCAAAACATCTATTTGTGTACCTTAAAAATATACAATAGTTACTTGTCATTTATACCCCAATAAAATCATTTTTTAATTTTAATTATAAAGAAAGATTTACTCAGTATTTCTTTACAAATACACATAAGGCCCAGAAATTATTTTCCAGGACTGGATAATTTCCATTCTTTTGCCAGTAACTTCTAGTGGAAGGAAGGATAGTCTCCCTACCACCCCTCCACCCCTTCCCCACTACCCCCTCATTGAGCCTCTGGTCTCAGGCGCCCCCTGGATAATCTTGATACAGCCAGGTATTACCTCCTGGCGGGTTTGTTTTTCACCAACCCCTCCTGGCATTCATATGTTCAAATTATTTTATCTTGCCTTCAAAGCTTGTAGTGATCAGAGGTATTAAACTCTGGAGCTAGGAGCTAACATCTGTTGAGCAAGATTTCATGCCATGTTTGTGATAATCCCATGAGAGAGGTACTCCCACTATCAGCCTGATTTGAAGAACAGGAAAGGTAAGCCACTTGCTTAAGATGGCATGGTCGACAAGCTGTGTGGCTGAGAGTCAAATTCATATGTTTGACTCCTGACTGCTTGCTCAGGTTTAACTGCTGAGCTGCTCATCTCTCAACAGACGCAGTGGATCAGTCCGCTAAAGTTGGAGGAATTTCCCTCCTTCGCCTCTGAGCTCACATCCAACCCCCAAACACTCAAGTCCTCATAATTGTCTCAAGAGGCAACTAACTTGCAGATACAGAGAGCTGAAAGCTCACGTCTTACTGACACATCAGGATTGTCCCCCAAGGAGAATGTAAAGAGTCCTGCCTTTCAAGAATAGACGATATGAGAACAGACAAAATGTAGCTGAATGATGGTGGGTGGGTTCCAATGAAACATTGTTTATCACAGTAGCCCGTGGGCTGTGTTTGCTCCCCCTGCTGCAGCTTAAAGATGATGATTTATTTCTCTTGTGTTTAACAATGGTGAAGCGAGTGACCCTGGTTTGTGGGGGCAGATGTTTGGGGACCCAGGTTTCTTCCACTGACTTGTTCTACCATCCCTCAAAGGCCGTGTGACTTCATTGTGGTAGAAGTTGTAGGGAAAAGGAAAAAGAACAAGAGGGTGGCAGGTCCACTGACTTGGGGCTCAGGCCTCAAGGCAAAGCACATGCCTTCCACTCACATTCCACGGGCCAGTTCCTAGTCCTGTGGCCACACACAGCTGCAAGGAGGCTGGGAAATGTCGTCTGGTTGTGTGTTCTGGAAGAAGGAAGAATGGGTGTTGGCAGAGGGCCTGCAGTCTCTGCTACCACTACCGGCTTCCAATGTCTCTCCCCATTCTTTACGTCCATTGTTTTGTTCAGAAGTCCACCTGTTCCTAATGCCCCAGGCTTCTCCCCTCTCTCCCATGGTGCAGGGGAAGTTGGCCCTACCCCTGTTGTGGTGTTGGCCTGACTACGAGTGATCCCAACCTTTTTGTTGCAGTAATTGGGTCAGGAATCTATGCCTAAGCCTGTCAGCGTACAGCGTGAGTCTTGGCCACAGGAATGAGAGAATGTGACCCTAATGAGAGGGTTGATTTGTTAGGACCATCTGGAAAAGAAACGTCTTTTCCCTTAAAGAGAGTCCCTTTCAGTGGGATGGTGGGAACACTGGGGCTATGATAGCCATTTCTTTCTAACATAAAATTTACCATTTCAGTTCTTTTTAAGTGTAAAGTTGAGTGGTGCTAAGTACACTCGTAATGTTATGCAGCCCTCGCCACCACCCATCTCCAGAATTCTTATCATCTTCCCAAACTGACATTCTGAACCCACTAAATGGTCATTGCCAACTCCTCCCAAAGTGAAAGTAGGATGATTGAAAGGCAGAAAGTAGAATCACCATTTCACTTTTTGTCTTTGTGAATTTGCCTACTATTGGTACCTCACGTAAGTGGAATCCTACGGTCTTTGTCCTTTTGTGAGTGGTTATTTCACTTAGCATGATGCCTTCAAGACTTATAGGTGTTGCGGCATGCATCAGAATTTCCTTCCTTTTTAAGGCTGCATAGTGTTCCACCGTATGTATACACTCTTTTTTTTAGAGATAGGGTCTTGCTATGTTGTCCAGGTTGGAGTGCAGTGCCTATTCACAGGTATGATCACAGCTCACTGTAGCTTTGAACTCCTGGCTTCAAGTGATCCTCACACCTCAGCCTCCCAAGTAGTTGGGTTTGCAGGTGTGTGCTCCACTGCACCCGACTGTGCATACCACTTTTTTTTAATCCATCAATTGATGGACACAGGGGTTGCTTCCACCTCTTGATTAGTCAGTGAGCCATTTTGCTCCCACGTGATGAGCCAGTATGAGCATGAAGCAAGGGGTGGAGGAACACACCTTTGGGGGAGCTGCTGGGAATGGGGCTGAGCCCCTCCCTGTCTAGAGCTGATCCTAAAGTTTGACCTTCAGGGTCCTCTGGGTTAGCAGATTGGAGAAACAATGAATTTCCTCATTGTTGGATTCAGTTTTAGGTTTCTTATACCTACCAGCCACCTAACTGATGCCTGTCCTGAGAGATTGCTTAATTTCAGAACTTCAGACGAAAATGAAAATGAGCAGAACCACAGAAAAATGGGAAATGTTTTTTGCTGATGTAAATGCTGGAAAAAAATTGTAAAGCCTGTTTTGTACAAGATTTTTGTCTATGCAAGTCACTTCTCTCCTGATGCGTGGGAGTGACTCATGCTGTGAGTGATGGAAAAACTGAAAAGAAAGACAAATTTGATTAGGTTCAAATGTTTTGTTACATCCTATGTATGTCATAAATCTCTTATTTCAAACTTTCAAGAAAGACTTTTTTTGCAGATTTTGGCCAGGGCTGGGTTTGAACCCACCACCTCCAGCACATGGGGCTGGCGCCCTACACCTTTGAGCCACAGGCGCTGCCTCAAGAAAGACTTTTTTGAAAGGAAAAATAGTTTTCTTACACTGTTGCTGAATAAATGCTGTGTGGATATTTACAGAGGGAGAACCAAATTATAAGCCTGCCCAGGGCTCTCACAGGTCCCTGTCTGCCTCAACCAGGGGATGAGCTGGAGGTTGGGGAAGTCCCTCTCTGAGCTGTGCCACCATTTGGTGGCAGATACCTTGAATGGAACAGCAGCCCTGGGATCTTTCCCAGTTGACTGTCTCTGGGGCAATGTTTTATAACTTCTTTAAGCCTCTGTTTTCTCATCTATAAGCTGGGTTTCTTAATACCTACTCTAACCATGCCACAGGGTTGGTAACGAATGACGAAAGCCTTTGAGGCTGAGAACTGTGCAGATTTAAGCTTTCTCAGGGAGAAAATATTCATCCATCTTCTGTGCAAAGTTTAGCAGCAGGACCTGGAGTGGGGAGAAGGAGTGATCCCTCTTACAAAGAGCCAGGCCAGTCCCTTAGACTCAGCGTGGTGGCCCAGGCACCAGGCCAGAGGCTGAGCCCTCTGAACGCCTGGGGCAGCAGCTGATCTACTCATGTCTCCAGGGAGGAGATGGTTTCCCTTCCCGGGGTTCCCCTCCTAAAGAGGAGGATTCTGACACTGGGATTTGTACACTCATACATTTCAGTTCCTACAGCTGGGGTGGGAATAACTAAGGCTCTAAGAATTGTGCACTACTCAGGGCCATGCAGCTTGTCAGTGGCAGAGCCCAGGCTCCAAGAACCCCTGTCTTGGTCTCTGGAATCCCCCCATTCTTTCATGCTACCTTTGTCCCCTAAGCTTGGAATCTTTCTCCTTTCACATTCCCAGATCTCTGAGTGTTCCCCCACCCTGCCCCAGGTCTCTGGTCTGTGGCCCTGTGCATTTTGGGGAGGGAGTGAGGTGTCTAGGAGAGGGACAGACCCTTAGGAGTAGAGACAGGTTCTCCAGGGACACGCATTGGTAGTCCCAGGGGCCACTGCTCTGTGCTCTGTGCTCTTGCCCCGCACTCTTGGTCTGCCTTTGGAGCTGCGCATGGAATAAATGTTGACACGGAAGAGCTTGGAGACATGAGAGTTTTTTAGTGAAATAATTTTCCATTTGTTAGTCCCAAAGGAAGAAGTCTCCCGGTGGGAAAGGCACCCAGAAGTGTGAGTTGCCTGTCTCCTAGGGACCCCGTGGGTCAAGACCCCTTGACTCCAGAGGCAGAGATGCTACCCCATTAACCTCAGTGTCCAGAGCCTGCCAGATGCCTGGTACACAGCTGGCACTCAGTACATGCTTATTAAATGAGTCAGTGATGACTGCTGTGAGTGATCACCTCACCTGCCTTGCTTCCCTGCTCTCTGCACCTCCAGCTCTCACTTTCTCCTGCTTAGTGTCCCTTACAGTCCTCCACCCACTGGCCTCCTGACCCGTCTGAACTCATCTCTCTCCTCCTGCCGTGCCCTATGCATGCCCTTCCTCCACCCTCAGTGGCCTGCCCTGTGATAAGAGCTGTTTAGCTGCCAGGGCTGAGATAATGTTCCTTTCTGGCCCCTGCTCCTACTGAGTTCCCTATCCTGTGACTTTAGTAGGTTGGCCAATTTGGTTCAACCTTTGTCCTCCTTGCAAATAAGACAAACCTCCTTGAATTCAAGTCCTAAATTCAAGGTGGGTCCTGGAGGAAGACTCTAGTGATAAGCATTTCAGAGGGAGTAAGAATGAAAGATACTGTCCCCACAGTGATGCCTGAGCCTTGCCCAGACAAGGAGGTGTCATGGGTCTCCCAGCTATTGGTCTCCAGGAGACAGCCTGTCTAGCACTTTATTCTCTAAGGTGGGAAATCTCAATGAGGGGGGTGCAGAAGAGCCTTGTGGGCTGCAGAGCACTGTATGTAACTGTTCCTGCCTCACTGGCTCCTGCCCTCCCACCCAGCCCGATCCTCTGGCTTTCTGCAAAGTTCCCATGACTATTTCTGAAAGTCCCAGGGATGGCTCATACTCATATGCATCTCAAACTATTCCCATCTGCACAGTCAGTCACCTGCCCTCCTCCCACTGCTGTCCCCTAGGCCTCCTCACTGAGCTACTCCTGTCACCTCCCAAAGGGCTCCCACCGTTTCCTGCATCCACTTCCACTGGGCTTGACACTGATGGAGGACTTGTGGGCTCCCAAGCTTGGATTTACTCAGACATAGTTCAAACTGGGTCTCCCTCCCACCTTCATTTTTGAAACAGCTCAAAAAAGTGGAGTAGATTTAAATTTAGCTATGCTGACTGAGCACCTACTCTGTCTTCACCACTTTATATGAGTTTTCTCAGTGAGCATTCACCAGATCCTCAAAAATCACTTGGCAAAGTGGCTACTACTAGGGTCTTAAGGGAGAAACAGGAACCCACTCAGACCAGCCATGGTAGGAGGAGAGGTTTATAGAAAGGATTCATCACAGACACTCCAAGGAAAACATAAAGCAGGGTCACAATAATGCGACTCTGTTGTGGTTACCATCAGCACTGCCCCATCCCACTTGCTGCCTTATGTGTGCCTATGAATTTGCCTTCGCTTGTAGTGGTAGCTGCATTCCTAAATCAAGTGAATGAATTTATAGCCTGGCCTCAGTGGTAGGATTATTTCAAGACTCTGAAATAAGAGTGTGGTAGACAGAATAATGACCCCTCCAAAGATGTCCATGTCCTACATAGCAGTTCTACTTCTAAGTAGAAACTGAAACAGAAATGAAAACAGATGTCTGCCCCAAAACTTGTATATAAATATTTAGTGCAGCATTATTCATAATAGTCGAAAGATGGAGATATATAAGATATATGTAATATATCTGAACCATATAATGGAATAACATTAGACCATAAAAAAGAAGAAAGTGCAGGACTGATAAATGCTACAACTTGGACAAACCTAAAACACATTCTAAGTGGAAATCAGATACATATGATTCTGTTCATATGAAAATCTAAAATAGGGAAATCTGTAGAGACAGAAATAGCTGAGCAGTTGCTTAGGGCAGGGAATGAGGGGTGGGTGAGAGCTAAAGGGTTTAAGTTTTTTCCTAAAGTGATGAGACTGTTCTAAAATTGACTGTGGTGATGGTTGCACATATCTGTTAGTATACTAAAAACCATTGAATTGTGCACCCTATGTGGGTGAATTATATAGTATGTAAATCATATTTCAATAAAACTATTACAAAACAAATAAAAAATACGTCCAGGTCCTAATTTCTAGAACCTCTGACTAGGTTATTTTACATGACAAAAGAGATTTTGAAGATGGGATTAAATTAAGGATTTGAAGACGAGAAGATCTGGGGAGGGGGACAATGTGATCACGAGGGTTCTTATCAGAGGGAGGCAGGAGGCTCAGAGACAGAGAAGAAGTAAAGGCAAAGGTGGGAAGAAGGGGGTGGGAAGAGAGATTTTCAGGACACTACTCAGCTCTGAAGATGAAGTTCATGGCCTTGAGCCAGGAACTGCAGGCAGCTTCCAGAAGCTGGAAAAGGCAGGCAGACAAACTCCTCCAGAGCACCCAGGGGAAATTCAGCCCCTCTGACACCTTGGTTTTAGTCCAATGAGAGCCATTTCAGACATCTGACCTCCGGAGCTGCTAGATACTAAATACGCGGTGATTTGTTACAGAAGCAAAGGAAACAAGTACAAAAAGTAACAGAGACAAGGTTAGGGGGTAGCGGGTTTTGGAGCCAGGCAGTAAATGCAGGAAAAACAACATTGCCTCCTCCAGGAAGCCTTCCCTGAGCCCCTTCTCCCACCATATGCTATGTTGGAGGTCTCCTCTGGGATCCTGTGACACCAGAGCTGTCATCATTACTGCATAGCAATCCTTCATCACTTACTAGTATCTGTCAGTCACACGGAGATTCCCCAAGGGGGAACGATCATGAAGACTCAGTTTTATATCCCCAGTGCCCAGAATCATCATGCCTGGCCCAGCCTAAGTGTTCAGAGTTTTGGTGACCAAATGGATAAGGCCCCTGAACCTTAGTGATGATAAACAATAATGACAACCACTGGTCGTTATTGAGCTCTTACTGTGCTAAGTGCCTCGTATTTCTTTACTTACTTAATCCTCCCATCAATTTTATGAGGCAGGTACCATTGTGATCTCCATTACACAGATGAGAGGACAGACAGGCAAGAAAGAGAAGTCTCAGGCCCCACCTGACACAGATCTGCTCAGCTCAGAGCTTTGTTCTAAATCAGGCTGTCCAATAGCCACTGACCCCATGTGGCCACTTAAATTTAAATTAATTAAAATGAAACATTCTATTCCACATCTCAAGTGCCCGACAACCGGTTCAGTGTGGCTAGCGGTTACCATAGGCGGCAGAATGCATAGAAAAGATTCTCATTATCACAGAAAGTTCTACTCCACAGCACTGCTACAAACCACTGAGCTATCGCCTGTCACTGTGTCAAAGGAAATATATCATTTGAATCCTTGTTTGTCTTGGGAAAAAAAAAACCAAACAAACAAGAGCAGACCCAGTTCTTTATCTTTCCAAGGCAGGAGTGTGAGTTCTCAGCTTGCACCTCTGGGTCTCGAGAAAGCTGGGGTGCTCTTACTGGAAGAAGCAAGATGGTACAGGCCAGCTCTCTCCTGCACCTGAGTAGATCTAGGAAAATGGCGGCTCCTCCAGGGAGCACTGTGAGGCTGGATCAGGAGGGCCTTCTGCGAAGCTTGTGCCAGCTGACAGCGCTCCCTCTTGGAGGCCCTGAGAGGGTGGTTCTGGGCCCCATGCTTCATCCCTCTGATAAAGCAAGTCTTAAACATGTCCTGTGCTGTGTTGTAATAAGCCCAACAGAAGCTTCCAGAAACACAGGAGGAGAGGACAGCAATGACAATAATCTAATGACATTTAGTGAGTGCCTGCTGTATATGAGGCACTAAGAGCTGCTTTATAAGCATTCTTTAGTAATTCCTTGCAAGCTGATATTCCTCAATTCACAGATGATGAAGCTGAGACCTGGTAAGCCTGGGTGGCCTGCCCCAGGTCACACAGAGGAAGTGTAGAGCTGAGATAGGAGCTCTAAAGGGCTGGGCTTCGTGCCTCCTGAGCCCGGCCACAGGCTGGAAGGCCTTTCCCCAGATACAGCTTTTCCTGGAAGCTTCTCAAGACGGAGGTGAGGGAAACAGCCGGAAAACAGCAAGCATGCTGCCAGTGCTGAGTGTTCTCCAGCCAGGCACAGACCCGTGGCCTTGGCTGTATTCCTGTGTGGGAAGAGATGAACTGCAGGGCTGAGTGAGCTGCCAGCAGCGAAGTTCCCACCTGCCCAGCCCCGGGGGGCTGCTCCCTCACTGTCTTCCTTAGGGACCAGGCCACATGGTTCTGCCTGGGCATGGGTGGGAGAGGGGACTCTCAGGGGACTCCCTCTGATCGAAGACTTTGCAGCAAGAAGGGAAAAACCCAGCTCAACGGAGGCTGTGGTTTCTGGGGAAAACCACAGAAAACTCACACTAGGGATGGCAAAACCCACAATCCCCACGACTCAGGTATGGCCGGTGCAAGGGTACCTATATTGGCACAAGACTCCTCTGGCAACATCTCCTGCTTGCAGCCATTAGCTCTTTGTCAGGTAAGAACCCCTGTACAGGTGGCTGTGCTATTCGTGGCCCTTGCCAAGGAGAATTTCACAGGACAAGAAACAGAAAGCTGTTTTCTGGTACCTCCTCTAGCCTCTGCTAGCCCCTGGCCAGGCCGATTTGATCCCTCGGCCCTGGAGTAGCTCTTCTGACCTCAGCTCTCAGCTCACCCGCCTTGGCAGGCTTCCCACAATGGCCTGGGGCCCTGCCTTTCCAGGCCTCCACAGCCCCAGGGCTGGCTGGAGATGATAGACCTGCCCCTAAGTATTCCCCCACTTCTAAGCATTCGAGGCTTGGCTGCACTGCTTGGCAGCCGCCCTCCTGAGCAAGGCCCCGGGGACTGTGTGGGACTTGTGAGGGAGTGAGGCCACGGAGCTGTGTTTTGGGCACCTCGGCTGCTGGTTTCTGTGGTAGCCCCTGCTGGTAGGCCCTCAAGGAAACCCTCATTATGCATTTCCCCTCAAGCCAACAATGTGCTTGGAGTCCATTCCTCAGCCATTAGCTCACTGGACAGTCTCCAGGAACTGGGCCCGATGCTGCTTCCTCCCATAAATCAAAGCTATAAGCTGTTGCTTCTGTCCTCCTCTGTCTGCAGTCCCCGCTGCTCCCAGTGGGCACACCTCCCAAGGCCATGGTCAAAACTTACCAAGGATGGGTGGTGCCTGTGGCTCAAAGGATTAGGGTGTGGCCCCATATACCGGAGGTGGTGGGTTCAAATGTGGCCCCAGCCAAAAAGTGCAAAAAAACAAAACTTACCAAGGAGCCCAGCAGCTCAGCAGGGAACCCTCTGCAGGCTGCATTTTGTCACTTCCCCATCTGCCCAGCCTGGGGGAAGGATGAGGAAAAAGCAAGGAAGGGAAATCCTTCTTCTCATTCCTAAATGGGGAAACTGAGGCTAGCTAGTGGGACAATTTGCCAAAGCCTTGCACCACGTTAAGGATCACATATGCTAGCTCCTGTGATTCTTACATCTCTAAGTCCCGTGTCTCCTTGTGAATATGCTAGTTTTGTAATTGAGGAACCGGAAGCTCAGACGGGCAAGTGATTCTCTAGAGTCACACAGGTTGAAGGGGGCAGTAGGGGTTCCACCTGTGGTGAGTGACATCCTGCTCCCTTTCCTGCTCTCTTCCCCTTGGGCTGTCACCCAAATGCTTTGAAAATGGACCTGAACCCTGATCATAGATACCTTCAGCTGAGCACTGCCAGGAGAAAGATACTAAGAGGGTGGAGTGGGACTAGTTAGCTCTGAGCTCATGGCCTGGCTGAGAGAATGATTTTCCACCTAAGCCTCACTCTCTTCATCATTAAAGCGAGTCTAATAATTGCTCTTATGGTGTAGTGTTGTTGTAAAGATTAATGAGGCTGTAGGAGAAGGCTCAGTGTCGGGTGTAGGTTTTGTGTGTCTCAGCTTAGGAGCTGTCATTGTTAGCATTGTTATCCCAAGACCCAAGGCAAGGCATCCTGCCTCTCCCAGTAGTGCCTTTTTAGTTACAAGGAGACCGGCCATGTGAGATGCATTAGAAGTTTAGGCTTTGACACCAAATTTGACTTTACAAGTGTGTCTCCTGCCTCAAAGGTGGCCACCTGTCTCCTTCTCAGGGCTTTGTGGCTGAGCTCTCCAATCTTCTGCCTTGGCCTCCCAGCCCAGGACAAGGGAAAGTCATTATGATCTTGAGACAAGGGTGTACCTGCCCCTTCCTCCTCTTCTCTGCCCTCTGTCAGATGCTGGGGGGGGCACATGGCTGTCGAGGGTGAGGCCAGGTCCTGGCTCAAGGGCAGGAGTTACCAGTCCTCAGATTTGGAGCTGCAAGCAGTAGCTGTGAGCCCAGCCAGCCTGGCTCCCAAGACAGACCAGGAGAACGTGTGGTGGGCTCTTATAGTTTCCTTTCCTAACGGGGCCTGAGAATTTACCTTCCCACATCTGGATCCCACTGTGAACGCTTAGGCCACAGTGAAGACAGACTCGCAGTCAATAACTTCCTCTCCTGTTGCTGACCCAGCAAAGTCCCCTGAGTCAGACTGAGGGAAGCAGTGGGGGAGAAGCCACTCTGACTGGGCCCTGGAGTAGCTAACTGGGAGCATGACAGGCAGGTCTGGAAGGAAGAAGGGCGCTTCTCTCTCTCTTTCCACCCTTTCAACACCCGGGCTCGAGTGGCAACATATATTAGGGAATTATTATCATTATTATTTCCATTTGAGCTAATTATAGCAGCTCCAGGAGCAAAGCCTCACACTCTCGGCTCTACTGGGGAAGTTCAGTGTGTAATTACATCATGGAGTCATCCCATCCCACTCTCTCCGTTCTCTCTCCTCCTCTCCCCCCAGCTCAGCCCGGCCCAGCCAGGCTCGACACCAACAGATATTTATGGGACTGCTCTGGCTCCCAGCCAGGGAGATCCTTTGGAATCCCTCCTCACCCCCACCACCGCTGGGAGCTCCCTGTTTTAGCTGCATTCATCACCAGGCCCAAACCAGCCACTTGTCTGGTGGGAGCCCTGATGGTGGAACTCACTGGTCTTGAAGGGCTTTGCTCTGGATTCTCAGCTGAGGGGTACACAGATCCCTAGCAGCCAAGGGACCAGCATCCATGGCTGGGCAGGCTTGAGGAGGTACAATGACCTGGGAGTGCAGCAGGCTTTGGAGTCAATTCTCTGCCTGGGCCCCACCTCCAGAAACTCCCTTCAGCTCTGCAGTCCTCTGGGCACAAAGAAGGCAATTTCAGCGATGCTGACCAGGCACAAAGAGGACCTCAGGCCACCCTCTGGCTAGGAAGCCCAGCCGTAGGCTCCTCTAGGAGCTGTCCAGTAGGGAGGGAAGGTGGCTTGGTTATGCACTGGCCTCCTGGCCATTTGTTGTGCATGCTGTGAGTGGATGTGGAGATAAGGTGGTGGCCTCCCCACCGGCGGGCCCCACAGTGGAGATACCATAGCCTTCTTATCCTTCTGGAGGTGGTGGCTCATGAGAGAAGCAGGGTGGGGAGGGCGCCTGCTGCCTGTCTCTCTGCAGAAACACATCCCAGGAATGCCTGCAGCTTAGGAAAGGGCTGTGGGACCTGGTGGGAAGGTTGGCCACCCTCAGTCCAGAGGCCACATGACTCCCACCAGGATTCTGATGGTGCAGGGTGAGGCCAGCCTGCTGTCCCCTGTCAGCTGCTCCACTATTTCCAAAATTCTGTTATGGTAAGACTGTTTGATATCTACATCTTTGAATCTCCTTTTTCTTCCCACTGAGTGTACTTCTGTTTAATCAAATCTCTGGGGGGATTCAGATCACCTGTAGGGAATCAATACTTATAGGTGTGGGGTGACACAACCTTGAATGATGGACTGAGCTGCTGTTGGTGTTTAGTAAGCCATCTTCTCTTTTCCACCATTCAGAGAATCTACAAAGGATTCAGTAAGAAGAGTTCTAATGTAGTAGACAGGGGCAGTACATACGTACAAAATCTAAAACATTTTCTTTATCCTCTATACGTCTGACTTTTTCTTGCATCTATTCTCAACACTCACAGTTCAATGTTCTGGGCACTGCCAGATGCTAGGGGTGTTAAATGTTGGGTTAACCGGCTTGGCACCTGTGGCTCAAGTGGCTAAGGCGCCAGCCACATACACCTAAGGTGGCGGGTTCGATTCCAGCCCCGGCCCGCCAAAACAATAATGATGGCTACAACCAAAAAAATAGCTGGGTGTTGTGGCAGGCGCCTGTGGTCCCAGCTACTTGGGAGGCTGAG
>NW_003852573.1:2097288-2101133 GCF_000181295.1 Otolemur garnettii | reverse complement strand
GGTTAACCTATGGGCAAGGGACATAGGGAGACAGGAGGGTGAGGGTATGTGAGGTTGAGTATGGGAAGGCCCACAGGCTAAAACAGTGAATTCTAGCTGGGGTGGAGTAGAGTACTAACGGAAGCTCCTAGAAGTGACATTTGGCCTTGGCCTTGAAGGATGAGAAGTTCCTCCAGTGGACAAACTAATGGGGGCAGGCTGGGCCCAGAAAGACTTGACAGAAAAAAATACAGACTGCCAAGCTAAATTTACTTCAGATACACAGTAAAACAATTTTAGTACATGTCCCAAATGTTGCATGAGACGTGCTTATACTAAAAAGGTGTTCATTATTTATCTGAAATTTAAATTTAACTGGACATTTTGATTTGCTAAATCTGGCCATCCTAAGTCCAGGAAACCACAGGAGCCAAGACAGAGATGGGGCATTTGTGGGAAGGAGGAGTGATGAGGCTGGTAAACAGCCGCAGAGTCTTGAGCTGTCAGCAGTGTGATTGGTGTCACTGGCTGGTCCTAACTTAACTCAGTGTCACAGACCACCTGCCCACAAATGCCCACACCCAGGCCATTGCTCTTAGCTACTGCTCCAGCTCTTTCTTCCAGGACCATCTTGCCACCAGCTAGAGAAACCCAGTTGCAATTATTTACGTTATCTTCTTTTCTTTCTCAAGCCTCTGTGTTCAACCCCTTGACTGGTTTGTTGAAAGCCAGCCATGTGCCAGGCACTGTGCTTGGCCTGGGGATACAGTGGCATGTGCACAGACATGGCCCTTAACCACATGGAATTTACAACATATACCTTTTAAACCTCTTTTGACAGTTAATGTGATGGGTGGGCATAGAGAGTAAAAAAAAAAAAAGCACATGTAAACACAAATACAAACTAAATTCTCTTTTTTTTTTGCTGTTTTTGGCTGGGGCTGGGTTTGAACCCGCCAACCTCCAGCATATGGGGCTGGCGCCCTACCTTTGAGCCAGAGGCGCCGCCCAAAACTAAATTCTCTTACCCTCTTTTTAAAAACATATATATACGGGGAGGGTGGAGGGAAGGGGGAGGGGGGAATGGGTGGAGGGAGGAGGATTCGAGGGTTCACTTCTATGGTTTATCTTACAAGGGTACAAGTGAATCTTTCTATGAGTAGAATATGAACGTTTTAACACAATAACTAAGAAAATGACATGAAGGCTATGTTAACCAGTTTAATGGAAGTGTTTCGGATTGTGTGTGAAAACACCACACTATACCCCAGAAGTGCATTAATGTACACAGTTACCATTCAATAAAAAATAAATAAATAAAAATATATATAAATATCTATTTCAGAAAAAGGAAATTTCTGAGCCAGAGACCTCTCTGGAATTCTTAATTCCTTCTGCGTTTCTGGCCTGGAGCTGGAACAATTGAGTTCTTGAAGTTCTTGCTGTCATTCTGTCTCCGGCACTGGACTGAGAGGACCCTGGGAAGAGGACGCTGTTGGAGGACACAGAGGAAGAAGGAAGGTGCCAGCTCCAGCCCCTGAATGCTATCTGATGAGGGACACAGAATATACACTAAAAAAAACACCCCTCCCCACCACCCAAAACCACCTCTAATATAAACACTTGGCTAGAAACACAAAGTTAACGATGGCCCCAACACACTTCTACATGCATAGACTCGTTCAGCATGTGCCCCTGGACAAACCTGTGAGTTTGATACTATTATTAACCCCACTTGACAGTGGGAGAAATGGCAGCTCAGAGAAAGTGGATCATTTGCCCAGAGTCTGATAGCAGGCAAGTGGCAGGGCCAGGATGAAGTTGGGGCTTTGAAACTGCAGACCATATACACTTAACCACAATGCTAAAGACCTAGAGGGATTGATTATCTGCCCCACCAAAGTCTGAGTAAATACAAACACGTGTGCATTTTCACATGTGCATGTGTGGTCTCCATTAGGGAACTGGTTGTAGCCAACCCATTCACTGACTAAGGGCAGTAATTGCTAAAGAGTGGAGATGTAACCTCCCCTCATATTTCCCTCCTTCCCTGAAGAATCACGCTCTGGCATGGAATTTCCAGAGTAGTAATTCTTAAAGTGTGGTCCCCAGACCAGCAGCATCAGCATCATCTGGGAAACTTGTTAGAAATGCACCATTTCTGGTCCCTCTTGTGATTTCTACCGAATCAGAAACTTGGGGTGGGGGCAGGGTAGGTCTCAGCCATCTGCATTAACAAGCTCAGGTGATTCTGATGTTCTAGAGGCAGCATCACTTTCCAGCTACCACAAAGTTCCTAGGGCCTTTACCCTTCATATGAGGCAAGAGGCAGCCCTTAGGGGTTTGTGGCTGGGACTAGAGCTTACACAGTCTAGTGCTTAACAAGTGACAGATACTTAATATGTATACTTTGGATAAATGAATACATGGCACTCAAGATTCAGAATCTCTTAACCACGTCAAGAGAGGAGCATCACTAGTATTGTACCTTGGCTCAGCTGCAATACCAGAATCCTCAAGGATTCAGGCCAATGGGAAGCCACCTGAAGTGCAGAAGGGTGAAATTGTACTGCCATTCAAGTCTCAGGATGAATACAGACCACAAGAGGGGCTCACCATCCTTCTGATCTTTTTGGAGTTTAAAGGAGAAAGTGTCAAAAGGGTTAAAAGTTACTACAGAGATGACCTGCTTCTGTAGTAGTGTGCTGATGAAATACCACTCTGAGTAAAAGGCCCCGGCTTGTAGCATTTGCCAATTCCTATGGTGTAAATACTCCACCGTGGCCTTTGCAGTTGCAGGTCATGAACCCTCTCCAGCACACCACTGGCCCTGTTAGCCTTTGCTAGCAACTAGTTTAAAACTAAAAGGCTATTTATTTTTAAAGCATACAAGTTATATATGTGTATGGGGTAAAAATCAAACCGCACAGAATGCCTTAAATGAGAAGTAGTCCTTAGCACCCTCAGTCGCTCCTCCACAGGAAATGTCTTCAGTGGTTTCTGGCTTTAGTACTACTAATAGTCCCTTGCCTAGCTCCAAATGGTCAGTTTAAAGGAACCATATATTGGTCGGTCATCCTCAGGGTCCACTGATGCCATAGCTTAGAAGACTAGCACCACCCACTCGCCCCCAAGCCTCTGCCACACTGTTCCATCCATCTGGTTATTTTTATTTTTTAAATTAATTTATTTATTTGGCCAGGGCTGGGTTTGAACACACCACCTCCGGCATATGGGGCCGGTGCCCTACTCCTTTGAGCCACAGGCATCTGGTTATTTTGATGATACTTGGCAATTCTTCTATTGGTTATTTTTAGTTCTTTACATAATAATAGCAGTCACTCATCTAGTGTTAGTTCTTAGAACTGGGGCAGTTGTAAGCACTTGAGATGCTTTAATGATTGAATCCTCACAGTAGCCCTCTGAGGCAGGTACAATTTTATCCCCAGTTTATAGATGAAAAAACTGAGGCACAGAGAAGTTAAGAAACTTGTCCAAGCTAGTAAAAGGCAGAGACAGGATCCAAACCCAGATAGTGTGTCTTCAGAGTTTTTAATCTCCCAAGAAATGTTCTAGAAAATTACTTACTTAGTATGAGGGCACAGTTGCAGAGAGAAAGTCACTAGGAATAGAAATCAATCAGCCAGCTTTAGCCTATTTGCTTTTATTGCCCTTAGAAAAACCAAGTCAAGGCTCGGTGCCTGTGGCTCAAGTGGCTAAGGCACCAGCCATATACACCTAAGGTGGCGGGTTCAAATCCAGCCTGAGTCCCGCCAAACAACAATGACGGCTACAACCAAAAAATAGCCGGGCGTTGTGGCAGGTGCCTGTGGTCCCAGCTACTTGGGAGGCTGAGGCAGGAGACT
>NW_003852573.1:2081574-2096436 GCF_000181295.1 Otolemur garnettii | reverse complement strand
AACTTTTCTTCTTCTTTGATTATTCTTTTTCCACAACAACCTGTTTTTGGTTTATAGACACAGTCCTTATCTTCTTGAATCACTCTGAAGTTACACATTAAAATTATCTTATTGTTCCCTGAATTAGCTCCATTTCCTTTGGGGACAGTTGTTCTGGTTTTTTATCTTGATTTGCCTACTTCCTGATTTTTGGTTCTTTGAAATCAGCTGGTATTCAGCATTCATTTGTTCAAATTACTTTCGTTGAGCCTGTACTCTGTCTCTGTGAGGCGCTGTGCATGGGGTGGGAATACGATCACGAAAAGTCCTTGTCCTCGTGGAGCTTTCTGTTTTATAATAGGCTCTGTTTTGACAGATCAGACTTTCTAAGCATTGGAAAATTGTTACTGTACTTAACACTTAGACTTCCTGTCTGCCAGACCCACTGGACTGTGAACAGTGGCTTGAGAACAGTGATTGTGTCTTATTTATGTATTGAATCCCAAGGAGGCCCTTGGTAAACATGTGATAACTGTTGGTTGAATAGAACTGAACTGAGCTTTGCAATTGTTGATTTACTTATAAACACATTCACTAATGTTACAGATGTGTATTAGGAGCTGTTGGAAGGATGGCAGAGATTAGAACCAAATGACATTCTTCTGGAAGGTTTTGTAAAGTGTGAGAATGAGAGTAACCCCAAGCCCACTGCCATTCCTGCTCCCCATCCACTCACTTTCTCAATAAACATCAAGGCCACCATTACCTCTTCTCTCTCACTTTGCCTATAGTTTCTTTGCCACATAAAGCCTGAAAACCCACAATTCCATAATCATAATCATTTTTTTAAAGGGAGGTGGACAGGAATACTCCCTGGTGCCTCCGTTCTTCTTCCTATTCTCCCAGAGTTGGAGGTCTCCTTCCAGAGAGCATGGGCCACACATCCAGAACTGTAATTCATTCATTTGTTCATGTCTGCTCTCATTTTTTCATTCAGCTATCATTTTTTTTCCTTTAAAAATTTTTTTCGAGGCAGGGTCTTGCCATGTTGCCCAGACTGGAGTGCAGTGTCTGTTCACAGATGTAACCACAGCACACTACAGCCTCAAAATCCTGGCCTCCAGGGACATTCCCACCTTAGCCTCCCCAGGAGCTAGGACTATAGGCACTCACCACCATGCTCAGCTAATCAATCCCTTTCTACGGAAACCTTGTGTGTGAGATTTAGAGGTAGGCTCTGGAATGTCTTTAGAAAATTAAATTGGTACCTACCTTCTGAGACTTCATAGTCTAGGAGGCTATCAATAAAGTTTTTGACATTTTTTCCAGGAGTGAGAAACATGACCTCATCTTCCTTGCCTGCCTCAATCCTGTGTTTCTGTTGAATTTGATCTCACTTCATGGACTTGTCTCCACACTAGACTACTGTGCCCTTAAGTAGATACTCTATAGATAGGTGTTGGTTGAATGAATGAGTAGCATTGCCTAATGTGGTGGGGAATGCCCAGCTTCTGCACCCCACATTCCTGGCTGGCTGTGTGATTGCCAGTAACCACCCTTGGGAAAGGAAGGGAAGGCCTCGGCTCAGCAGGCTCCCCAGCCCTTAAAATCTGCCCTCCACTCCTAGAGTCTCTACTGTGCTCAGTTCCCTGCAGCTTCTTCATAAAGGGGATCCGTTGCCAACTCCCAAACCATCATGGTATCCCTATAAGAGTTTGAGACCCATAACATGCAAGGAGGGACCCAAATTCTCTGTAAACCCTCCTACTTCCTTAGCAGCACTCACTTCAGGGGAGGAGCTAGTTCCTAACCCAGACACTCTGCTATGGAGGAGTGGGCTCACTAAAATCTGGATTAAAGAGAGCAGGAGAAATGCAGAGTCTCATTAACAAAGGGCTGGCCAGGCCAAAGGAATGAGGGGATGGTGCGTGGCTGAAGGAAGGCTCTAGGTGCAAGAAATTGCTGCTAATATGTTTCAGGGTTAAAGAAAGAAAATCACATATTAATGTTCGGGCTAGGACCTGGGCTCTGTGACACCTGTTCTGATGCTGGAGCTGTGGAAAGCCTGGAGGTGGAAGCCCAGACTGTTCTCAGGGCATTCTGCCGGGTGTGGTCTTGGAGCTGACTGAGCTGTGGAGTCACGGCCAATGATAGGTGTCCTTGGAATTCCCCATTTCCCTTGTCAGAAGCAGCTGGCCTGCCCCTCCCCTGTCAGAGTGCAGGTTCTGCCTACTGCTTCCAAGGAGTCTGTTTGCTCTGAGAAGTCATCAGTCCTCTCTTACCCAAGCTCTTGTGCAGGAGAGTTGGGCTGGAGACTGGAGTTGGGCTGTCTGCCAAGTGGTCATGGCAGGAACCCAGAAGAGGGACCTTCTTCATCGAGGATTTATAAAGACGCTGCAGGGAACTGAGCACGGTGGGGCTCTAGGAGTGGAGGGCAGATTCTGAGGGCCGGTGAGCCTGCTGAGCAGAGGCCTTCCTTCACACTCCCCAGGGTGGTTAAGGCAAGCACACAGTCAGCCAGGAAGGTGGAATGATGGGAGGCTGTGCAGGCCCAGATGTGGGGGAGTCTGGCTAGGACTCAGGCCGTACGAGCATCCCTGGACCACGAAGGTACAAGGGTCCTGCTTGTGGGGCGATGGTGGCTGGGCCTGGGCCCCCATGCCTCAGAGCATGCCAGTCCTGCATGGATGAGTGGCCTTGGGAAGGGGTTTGAGGAAAGGGGTCTAGAGGGTAAATGCCAGGACCTGGAGGCCCAGGTGCCTCACAGACAGCCCAGGAGCACCCGCTGCTCCAGGTGCTGGAGACCCCAACCTCATCTGATGCTTACAAAGCTATCTATGGGGGGCTCAGGCTGATCAGGTTGGAAAACCTGCTGCTGACTCATGTTTGGGGTGGGGCAGTGTGACCATATTGGGGGCACAGGGATGTTGCTCCCCCAGAGACCTGTGGCGAATCAAGAACGTCTTCGGGAAAAGAGCAGCAGGTGGAGGAGGTCTTCTCATCCGCGTGCTCTTCAGAATCCCCTGAGAAATCAGCTCTTCCCCTTCCCTAGCACCCTCGGGCCCTCTTGCCCTCTTTAGCAATCCCACCCCACCCTGACCAGATGGGACTGTGGTGATGTCCAGCAGGGGTCCAAGCATCAAAGAAGAAGGAGGGGTCCTTCCTGAGACCCTTGTGAGGGTGGCCCAGGACAGGTGCCCCGCTGCCTGGTGTGGGGAAACCTTCCTGGACGTTTCTCTGCCTCCCTTTGTCTCTGCCTATCTCCAAGGTCAGGAGGGGGCAGAGCCCTACATCCTGCATGCTCTTGGACACAGCAAACAGACGAGGTCCTGTGTGGAGTCCGTGTGTGAGTGGCCGTGAGTGGTGCGTGTGCTGTATGTGTGTGCGTCATGTGAGAGAGAGAGAGAGAGAATGTGTGTGAATGTGCGTGGGCATGTGGATGCAAGTATGTGAGTGTGTAAATGAATGTACATATGTCAGCATGATGTGTGTGTGTACACATGTGTCAGTGTCTGTAGTGCGTGCATGACAATATGTGAATGGGAGGTGAGCCTGTGTGTGTGTGCTGTGGGTGTAAATGGGTGGTATACATGCGTGTGAGTGTGCAAGGAGGCTCTCCAGCCTACTGTGCTCTGTATTTCCCATAAAAGACCCTTCCAGTTGTTCCTGGTGATTTCCCAGAGCAAGGGTTGGTGGGATGTGGAGATTCTGTTTCTGGAAGGTCCAGCATTGTGCTTCTGGAGATTTTTCCAGTTCCTAGAGAGTGAATCCTTTTTGGCTAAAAGGACTGATGCTTTCCAGCCTTTGTCATGCCCCCTCTGACTCCAGCCTATGGGGGTGTGTGTGTGCCTGCCAGTACATACAAGCACACTGTGTGGGCACTGCCCGTGGGAGTCCGCAGGATTCTGAGGAGCTGACCCAGGCCCCAAACTTTCAGTCTGGACGGTCTGTGTATCTCACTGTTGTGGGCATGGTGGGTATAGGCAGTTGCCAGAAGTTTCTCCCTCTGCAGATGAGGAGACCTTTTCATCCACCAGGAGGATGCTGGGCAGAGCCTTGGAGACTGTCAGGACCTTGAGACCCTGCCAGGCTCCAGCAGAAACATTGGCATGTGGGCAGAGTATGGTCCTCTCAGGTTGCTAAGACCTCTGCTTCTTTTAGCCCCTCATGGGGGACGTTTGGGCTCTGGGATTGAGGAGGGCTGGACCACAGAGCCATAGCCAGCTATCTTTCTTTCCCCTTTTCTATTTTCCAGCCAGAAGCTCCTGCACCCCAGTTTTCATGGGCCTAGGTGGATCCAGCAGCTGGGCCTTTGGCAGGAGAATAGAATCCCTGCTGGGCTCAGATAGGGTGGAAGGATCATCCTGGTACCAAAACAAACATTCAGCCACGTATGTCCCTGGGGGCTCAGCTCAGCCTCACCGACCACACATGGCAGAGGTGAAGAACTCAGCCTCTGGAGTCACAGATTAGGGTTCCATTCCTGGGTCTACAACTCACTGTGCTGTGGGACCTTGGACCAGTCACTTTATCACTCTGAACCTCAGTTTTTCATCTGTAAAATGGGTGTAATACTATTTACTTCACAGAAGTGTTGTGAGTAGTCCATGTTTGGAAGAATCTAACAGCTGGGCATGGAGAAGTCACGACTTGTGAGAACTGTGGCAGGGGCGGCCTGGGCCGGCAGGCACTGATGCTTTTGCATCTGGGAGGCTCTGACATTGGGCAGCTGCATCCCCCTTATTCTTTCCATGACCCGCCCCAAACACACTGCCCTGGGGTGTCTAAGCTGGAAGGACCTTGGAGACCACCCAAGGTTGAGAGAGGTGTCAGCCAGCTCCTTGGAGGCAGGCCTGGGTTAGAGTCCTGCCCTCTTCACTTATTCTGGCAAATTCTACAGGGGTTAATAGCATAACTTCTGGAGTCCCTCGGATCTGGATTCAAATCCTAGCTCTACCATCAGTCACTTCACCTCTCTAATCCTGTTCTCTTATCCCTAAAATGAGAATAATACTAGGCCACATCTTGGAGTTATGCTGATCAATATGGTACTACTAGTCGTGTGTGGCTATTTAAATTTAATTAAAATTAAACAAAATTAAAAATTTATTTTCTCAGATGCACTAGCCATGTTTCAGATGCTCAATAGGCACATGTGGCCAGTGGCTACTGTTTTGATAGTGCAGACCTAGATTATTTCCATCATTCTAGGAAGTTCTATGTGTGAGTGTTATCTCAGAGAGCGATTATGAAGACAAAATGCAACAATATAGATCAAGTGCTTAACTCAGAGCCCAGCTCTAAATAAACAATGCCACTGTCACTGTTGTCATCACAATCTCACAGGTGGCCCTCATCCTAGCCAAGGGTGGTCTGAAGGCTGGGGCATTCCTTGGGAGCATGGCCATGACTGCTGCCTGAAGGTACCACAGTGACACATCTTGAGCCACACTCTAAGGCTGGGAACTAATTGTTCAAACTCTGTACTTTCCCCATGAGGAAACTGGGGCCCAGGGAAGCACAGTGACTTTCCCAAAGTAATCAGATAGGACCAGAGACAGAGTCTGTTTCCTAACTCCTTACCCAGTGCTCCATTCTGCCTCTCCCATTCGCAGGCACTCAGAGCAGGCCACATCAGGATTGCCTGGTGGCTTCATAAAAGCCCAGATTTCTAGGACCCACCCCAGGTGCAGTGAGGCAGAATTCACAGGCTCAGGAGCTCCAGACTTGGCACCATAGTTCAGTGGTTAGGGCGCCAGCCATATACACTGGGGCTGGCAGGTTCAAACCCGGGGCCTGCTAACAACAATGACAACTACAATGACAACACAACAAAATAATAGCCAGGGGTTGTGGTGGCCACCTGTAGTCCCAGCTACTTGGGAGACTGAGGCAAGAGAACTGCTTAAGCCCAAGAGCTTGAGGTTGCTGTGAGCTATGACGCCACAGCGCTCTACCTAGGGTGACATACTGAGACTCTGTCTCAAAAAAAAGAGCTCCAGATGCCTGTGATCTTCAGCCAGTCGGGGGCACTAGGCCAGGAGCCCAGGGTCTGACTGGCTCAGGGAGGCTCAGGAAACAGAGGCCTCTCCTACTCCTCAGGGCCCCCCTCCTGGTTTCCCCAGTGTGCCACTCTTCCACCTTGCTGACCCACATCAGAAATTCTCAGGATTCCTTGGGAAAGGCCAACAAGCTCGGACCTCAGCCTGCTCCCTGCTCCCGCTACATGTGACAAGCAGCTGTTCTCGCCAACGTGGGCCAGGCTGGGGCTGGGGGGCGGGGGGGCCGAGAAAGCGCTTAGGCTGTAGCACCGTGCTCCCCGAGGGACTGTTTTTGGCCCGGACACCTTGACTTTGCCTCAAGCAGGTTGGCCCACGACGAGAGAGCCAGTCATTCCAGCCCCAGCTGCCAAGAGCGGCCCTGGCAAGATGGCTGCTGGCCAGCCTTCCACGTTGTTTGGCTCAGGAGGACTGCTCTCTCCGACAGGAAGTCTTTAATCTCCACAACAGTGGTAATCACGAGTTCATAGAGTCTAGCTTCCCACTCCGGGGAGCTCAGTGGGATTGGCGGTCCAGCTCTTTGCAAGGACAGCCCATTCCGTGTGAGCACACCGAGGGTCCTGTTACCCACCGGGCCTGGGAACAGAGGCAACACTGCCAACGTCTGCGCCTGTGTACGTGCAGCTTAGCTGTCGCTCTGGGAACTGATGAACCAATGGGGCTGGGGGTGGGGTGGGGTAGGGGATGTTTAGGCTAGGGGAGGGCAGCTGAACGGCCCCCAGTCACCATCCAGAAAGTTTTCCTGTTCTACACAACTGGCTTCAGACCCTTCCCCATTCCTGTCAGGAAACACTCCAACTGAGGATCCCCTTGGGATGGGTGGGACCTGTGTTTCCCCGACCCTCTTCTCAGAGTGTAATAGTTCTCAACGGGAGTTCATCACAATTACTGGCCTCCTTCTTTTCCCTCAAAAAGCAGAGCCCAAGGAGACCTCATCTGGCTGGAGCTGAGAGGGGAGTTCACGGTCAGAGGACTCAGACACTGGGGATGTCTACAAGTGGTTGCATGGCCCTCCGGGGGCACATTCCCGCTTCACCCAGTGTTCACTCCTTCACCCGCTACAACTCAATGGAGCCCTTCTGTGTTCTAGCCTCTGGGGACACAGCCAACAGGGGACACGGTCCTCATCCTCCTGGAGCTTACATTCTTGCAGGGGAGCAGGGAGATAGAAAATGAACAAAAAGCAGGTTAATATGTAATTCAGTGTGAGGTAGAGAAAAGTGCTGTGAGAAAATTAAAGCCAGTAAAGACAGGGAGGGGAAGGGCTATTGTTGATAGTGTGCTTGGAGGAAACAGGCTCGAGACTCACCCACCTTTCCCTGGTGTGAAAACATCCTGGACTTCCATTGTCCCCTCCACAGGCAGTGTCTTAGAAGCTAGGCTGGCACGGTAGCTCATGCCTGTAATACCAGCACTCTAGGAGGCCAAGGTGGGAGGATCAATTAAGGCCAGGCATTCCAGATTAGCCTAAGCACCGTGGCTAGATCCTGTCTCTACAGAAAGTGTAGTCCCAGCTATTCTGGAGGTTAAAGCCGGAAGATCACTCGAGCCCAGGAGTTTGAGGTTGCTGTGAGCTATGATGACACTCAAACACTTTAGCTGGGCAACAGAGGGAGACCCTGTTTCAAAGAAAGAAAGAAATCAGAGGCTAAAATATCCACTGGAAACCTCTTGTTTGTTCCTTCACTAACCCCTCACACTATGTTCCTGAGAATCAAATATTTAGTATCAAAATCTATCAACCGTGAACCATAGACCTTTTGTGAAATGATAGAAATTAGCAAATAGATAGATGGTCTGTCACCTTGAAGGCCACTTTTCGTCAAACCCACAGCTGAAAGTAAGCTGTGTGCACGCTGCCATGGGCTTGATCATAGGACAGCGTCTGTACCCTGTGGGCCACTCTTTTAACTCTTGCTCTCCTGACCTAGGAATCCTCCCATCTGTTGGCCTCCTTTTAGAAGGACGGAGGTGCCGATGTGAGAAGGTCTACTCAGGCCAGTCTGTCAGTTTTGAGAAGCAGCCCTGGGCGGTACAGGGATGGGGCTCTCTTCCCTGAGACCAGCTTAGCTAATGGAGAGAACGTAAGAGAGGGCAAGTGGGAGGAAGGGCCATCTGGATGTCTTTGCTGCTTTATATTCTGTCTTCAGAATTGGAACTTACAACACTGGGAAAGTGCCAGACTGCCAGATCACCTACTCAAAGGAGGTTGCTAGAAAGTGCAGCCTCACAGCTTCCACGCCCCCTGCACGGAGAGGGCCCTTCTTCCCTGGGTTCTCCATTAGCCTTTCCATCTGCTGACTCATCCTCATGCCGCTCCAGCCCAGGAAAGCCGAGTGCATGCAAGGAGGCCTATTAATAGCCTTTTCCTGGGACACTCATCCTGCCTTTTCTAACAGTTTGAGTACCAGCTTGACACCTTGTTCTGCATTCCCGCTCCCATGCCACTGGCATTCTCCTCCCAGAGCCCCAGGAGTAACAGTGCTGGGCAGGGCTCCAGAGGTTCCATTCTGTCACTTCTAGATTTGTCAGCACTGCAAGATGGTAGCCTGTTAACGTTGGCCAGGGAGTAAGGCAGAGGTGATCTTCCTATAGTGTTCCCACAGCGGTCCACAGGACCTTACCCAGCCACGGCATGGGAAGCTGTAGTGGTGAGGAGGAGGCTGCAGAACACGTCCTTGAAAATGTCCCCAGGCCCAGCAGAAACACAGGTGCCCAGGCTGGAGGCAGGATGTACCAGCATCAGCAAAGCGTGGCTGGGTTTGCACCGGAACAGGCTCTGTAGGCCCTGGGCTTCTGCCCACTTCAAGGCATAAGCAGAGACCAGCTTTGCAAACAGGCTGCAGAGCACAGACAGCCCCCGACTGTGTGTGGTTGGGAAGCCATGGTCCCCTCCAACCCTGAATGACCCTCTTTGGGAACATCATCTATTTCCACAGTGACAATCCTCGAAGGCTTGAAGAGCTAAGAAGTAGTCCTGGTCCTTGATGACTGCACTGGAGGAATGGCTCACACATTCTCTGTGGGGGCCTTTTGCAAGGGTGGATGAAAGAGAGGCAGCCTCCTCATGTTGTATAAATCACACCAGCATTTCATCTCGGCTTTATCATTAGCTGTGTGACCTTGGCCAAAACACACCCCTTCTCTGGGCGTCAGTTTCCTCAAGTATTAAAAGATAGTGCTGGACAAGGTGAGTTCTAAGGCCCTTGCAGACCTGCCCTGCCTAGTTAATACCACGTGCCTGTTCAGGAAATGATCTGCTCAGGAGATGACAGGAGAGCCGCTGAGAGGTCAGCAGATATGGCAAGAGGTGGAGGCCAAAGCAGGGGAAGAAGGAATAAGGGTTCTCCCTCTCTCTCTCCCTCCCACAGTGCTGCCTCACTGGCAGAGCCGCTGCTGCCCAGGAAAGCAGAGTCCATGGCATGGCTTTTCCAGGCCTGAGGCATGCCTTCCACCGTTAGGCACTGTCAGCTGAATCCCCACTTCCTCTTCCACCCCACCCCCCACCCCCCAGCTCCTTTATGGTCAAGTCAGGATTCAGAAGGCTCCCAGGGGGTCAGGAGAGTGAGGTGAAGGGGCTCTGAATGCTAAACAGAAAGCTTGGCCTGCAGGGACAAGTGTGTTGGGAAGAGAGGCAGAGAGGGAAACCTTAGAGCTGGGAGAGAACTTGCCAGAGAAGGTAACCTTAATGTTATGCCTGATAACCACCAAGTCCTGTGTGATCCTAAATAAGCCGTCTGCCTTCACCTTTCCATCTGTGAAGTGGGCACACCTGCCCTTTCTGCCTCAGGAGAAGGTTGACTAGGAGCCTATACAGCCACAGATGACTTGCTACTTTACCAGCCCTGGCAGAGGGCTAGAGGGAGAGGGAGGCACAGCTGCCTTTGGCACGAAGTATCACTGGGGACCTGGGAAATTCATGGTCTAACTGCTGGGCTGGGAGAAGCCCAGCCTTCAACTCTAGGATACCTCAACTCCAATGGAGGGGTTGGTGCCCATCCCCTGCCTCCTGCACTTGGCACGAAAGGGAAATGGGAGCAGCTGAAATGATTTGTCGGCTGGCGCTCCAGCCTGCACGTCTGTCTAGCAATTGCTCATGCCCGCAGAAGCCACCTTGCACGCGGCTCCTGGATCCAGATTTCTGCAAGGCAGTGCCAAGAAAACATGGGAGGGAGGCGGGGCGTGTGGCTGATGAGCTTGCTTTGAGCCAAGAAGGAGTATTTCGTTCGAAAATGGATTGTCTTTTGCTCTGTTGATATTTCTCTGGCATTAGTTTGCTGACTACGAAAGAGAGGCTTTCAGCCAAAAAGTAAGTGTTCATAGAACAAATCGGCCAGTGAGAACTAATCCAACGTAAGGAGAGAGGGTAGCTTTCCTTTTCAGCTTAGTATCGTAAGAAGAATCAATACGAAAGATCAAGGTGCTAAGAGCACAGATTCTGAGATCACACTGGCTGGGTTCACATCACAACCCTCTGACTAACTGTGTGACGTGGCCTCAACTTCCTCATCGGGAAGGTGAGGTGACATAGGTGAGGCTTACCCTGAGGTGTTTGGGTTTTTTTTCCTTTTTTCCTGGTAAAACAGAACTGTACCTGTGCTCAGTAACTAGTACTTACTGTTATTTTTTTATAGACATTTAGTGCCATTGTTTCTATTGTTAAGGACATAATCTAGTTGGAGAGGTAAGAAACAAAATTGAAAATTTAGGAGATGAACAATATTTTCTTTTCTTTTTTGTAGTTTGGGGTCGGGTTTGAACCCGCCACCTCCGGCATATGGGGTCGGCGCCCCACTCCTTTGAGCCACAGGTGCCGTCCCAATATTTCCTTTTTTACCAGCTACATTCACCAGTGCTTTCACTGAGATGAACGATATTTTAACTAGCTCAAGTGGATGCGTGATTGACTGCCAAGTGGGAGGGATGGTATCCTGAAAGGCCAGGTGGCCTTGCCAAGCCCACAGTCTGCTCGTAGGTTGCCAGGCCTCCCCTCCCTTAACCCATACAGAAAGGGGCAGCCCAAAGGGGACTCGACAGCCCCTCATCTCTCCACAGGTCTTTGGACCAGGGGCAAACCCTTGACTCAGTATCAGGTCAGCCACAGGCTCGGCAGGGACATGGCAGGGCCTAGTGTAAAAAGATGAGTTGTTCCAATGAGACTGTTCCTAGGAAGTCTGGGTTGGACCCAGAAAGAAAGTGAGGCAATAAACTGGGGAGGAGGAGTTGGAAAGACATCCCATGGTAGGGGTGGAGCTGTGGGGGTGGGGTGGGGGCGGGAACCATGTGGAAGAGACATTGAAAGGAAACAGCCGTAACCATGACCAAGAACTCGCCTGTCTGCAGAGCTGGGGCCAGAGAAGAGATAACAGAAGACAGCGTGGGAAGGCCTCCAAGAGGTTTTTGATCAAAGACAGGAAGATGCTTTCGGGAGCTGCCTTGGTTCCTGCCTGCTGGCCTTCTGAAGGAACCTGAGTGAGTCTTTGATGCCAGTGACCAAGGAAGCTGGACTGCAATACAGAGAAGGAAGGGCCCTGGAGAGCTGTAGACACCCACGGAGGCTGCACCAGGAAGAGGGAGGGGCTCCTGTCTGGGAACCCGGGAGGACACACGACAACCAGAGCCAGAGGGGCTCAAGGAAGGAGCAGAAGAGGAGGACAACCATGTGATGGGAAAGCATACAGAGGACCTCGGGAAATGTGTGAAGACTAGTTTGCTTGAGGCCAAAGGCTTAGAAGATCAGAATTCAGAAATATTCAGAAAATACATTGTTATATGAATTCATTCTCGGGTAACAGAAAACCAAACCAAATTCAGGCCACCTCTAAGAGGAGTGGGCTGATTTACATGTAGGAGAAGTCAGGATGTGTGTCAGGTTTAGTCAAGGCCAATCTAGAGTTCAAAGCCACACCAAGTAGGTTGCATTTATGCCTTTCCACTCTCCTGAAGAAGGCTTCATCCTAACAGGATGTAACTCTACCTCCCTGGCTCTGAGCCAATCTGCCAAATGACCAATTTACCAAAAGACATGATTTAAGGAATATTTCTTTTCAAAACAGTCAGCAAATGTGCTTATATTTTTAATTTGATTCAGAAATTGGCTTTCAGTGAATTGCTTTCAGAAAATTGTTTTTAGGCAAATTGCCCCACTTCTAGCTATTCTTGAGAACCAAGATGGTTGGCAGCAGCACCTTTGACTATAAGTTCCTTGGCTCATGTCCAGGAGAATAAAGGTCCTTTGTGCTCAGCCTTATAAACAGAAGCCCCAAGATTCACTCTGACAATTCAGCTGGGCTCACATGCTGTCCCCTGAGCCAGTGACAGCAGCCTAGAGAATGTGCTGGCTGGCTTAAACCTAGCTCAGAGCCTGAACTAGTCACTCAGGCTGGGGTGATGGAGCCACACCATTCAAGCCACACTCCAGAGGCTAGGGGATGGGTAGAATCACACCCAGGGCACTCGGCTGGCAAACTCCTGTTAGGAAAGGTCACCAAGCCACAGATATGGAGAAAGTAATTAGCCAGGTCAATTACAGGTAGCGACAGTCTTCCAGCCAAAGGATTTGGACTTTATTCTATAGGCAGGCAGGTGACACTCGAGGTTTTTAGATCTGGGAAAGAAGTTCTTCCAGGTGGTATTTTATGAAGATCAATCTGGGCAAGGGATGGATGAGAGTAGGGCAAAGGCTGGCAAACCAATGTTATTGGGGAACCCAGGAGAGAGGCAATGAGGACTGAAACTAGGGAACTAGTGTGAAAAAAGGAAAGGAAGGGAGGACTATGAAGTATTTTGAAAGAAGGAGTAATAAGAGTAACTATCTTATCGCACATGGACATTAGAGAAGTGAGTGGATGGTAACAGAGGGAGGCGTCAGAAATGGCACCAAGCCCTCTAACCTGCACGAAATTCTGGAGTCTCTGCCCTATACCCTTAATAACTCCTTTCTCTGACAGTTGTCCCCTAACTCACAGGGAAGGGCACTGTTCCTGTTTGTATAGTGGAGGACGTTGTCTTGGCAGCCTAGCACTCCCTTCCCTCCATCTAGGGACTGTCCTGCCCCTTCCCCAACTCTCCATGTCTATTGTGGGGGACACTATTGGAATACACAACTTCTGTCTAGGGACACCTGACCCAAGCTGAATCAATCAGAACTCTTCATCCACTTGGGACTATCAGGGAGATAGTGATGTCTGTCTGTCTGTCTGTCTGTCTGTCTGTCTCTGGGAGGCTGAAGATGTGATTGGCACAGCTAGTCACCTGCTGTTGGCCTCATGCTTTCCCGCAGACCAAGAAGCAGAGGACACCATTCGGCAATGTGGAGAAGAATGAGGCAGATGCAGGTGTGGCTTCTGAGAGAGCCTAGGAGTAGCTGGGTACCTGGAGGCCGTCAGATTTCTAGATGTACTTCCTGTTCTTGGCTTCTGCAAGACACCCTTGGCTTTTTCATATATACTTTAAGCAACTACGTCTAGAGCTGTGAAACGAAGAGTAGCAATTGATTCTAAAGAGAAACTACATCAATTTGGATTTTATCTGCACTACCAGCAGGTTTACTAGAGGTAAGCCAGCTGAACCATCATTTAAAGATGCCATGAATACTTGGTGAGCAGATCTTTCAATAGCAAAGGAATGGGGGAGGTCAGACAGAAAGTGGAGAGAAGTTCAGAGGAAGCTTTGGAACAATCACAATTTAGAAACTGGAAGGTGTAAGGGGACCTAGCAGAGAGATAGAAAGGAATGTAACAGAGTTTTAGGGGACCTAGGATCGTAGTGTCCAAGAATCCATGGGAGGAACCAATGCAAGGGTCATAACCAATAAGAAGGTATGGGGTGACACAGGGCAGGCTTTGAGATTGGTTGATTCCGCAGCTTCATGATGTTACTAAGAACCCAGATGCTTTCCACCTCCATGCTCTGCTGCTCTTGGCACTGGCTCCATCTGACTGTTGACTCCTTCCTCTGTTGAGAGATAACCACATGTAGCTGGCACAGTGGAAGAGGCAGGAAGAACACCCTCCCCACCATGGACTGGAAGCTTCTCTTCTCAATCTGATTGGGCCACTTCAGATCATATGGCACCCTTATCCCAATAAGAGAGTGAAATGCCATTTAGTGATTAGCTTAGCCTATCAGGAGCCACCTCATAAACTGGGGGTGGGATTAGTGTCACCTGAAGCATGAGGATGGGGGGGTTCCACCTGAACCTGATCAGAATTATGCGGGGGAGGGGCAGCTGCAGAGGCAATGAACATGCATTCCCCCCATGCATGCTCTGCAGGCCTGCATGAACTGGCCTTGCCTGGCCCAGCTCTCACTGTCCCTGCTTTGCAAAGTTCCTAGAACGTACTAGGCTTCTTTGTTCCTCATCTTATATACTGATCCCTCTGCCAGGAACAGCATCCATCCAATATGTGTTGCCTGTTCTTATATAGGATTTGCTTTATGTTATTCCTTAGAGTAGCAGTTCTCAACCTGTAGGTTGTGACCCACAGGAACTGTCTTAAAAGGTTGAGGCATTAGGAAGGTTGAGAACCACTGTCTTAGAGAGACCTTCTCTATTCTCCTAAACTGAATTAGGTCCCCCCTCTTGGCTTCTGTCCCTATTAGAACCCAGTTCCAGGGTTATGTTTCTATTATGTTCACTTGTTGCTCTGTGGGTCAGGGGCCATGTTTGCTCTGCTCACCAACAAACTCAGAGCTCAGCATACAGCCAATATTCAAGACACATTTGATGAATGAATTAGATATTTCACTCCTTTCTTTTTCTAACTTGTATCACTGTCTTTTTTAAGCATCAGAGACATCTCTGGAGGCATCTTTACTATAA
>NW_003852573.1:2068496-2081359 GCF_000181295.1 Otolemur garnettii | reverse complement strand
TACAATAATGACTTTAAATAACTCTTAATAACAGGCTCTGTGCCTGTGGCTCAAGTGGCTAAGGTGCCAGCCACATACACCTGAGCTGGAGAGTTCAAATCCGGCCTATGCCCACCAAACAACAATAATGGCTGCAACCAAAAAATAGCTGAGCATTGTGGCAGGCACCTGTAGTCCCAGCTACTTGGGAGGCAGAAGCAGGAGAATGGCTTGAGTCCAGGAGTTAGAGGTTGCTGTGAGCTGTGATGCCATAGCACTCTACTCAGGGCGACAACTTGAGGCTCTGTATAAAAAAATAATAATAATAAATAAATAAATAAACCTTAATAATAAAGAATGTTTTGAAAGCTCATAAAGTTCCAGCAGTGGGGTGGGGAGGTATTTTTTATCATGTCTAAGTATCTTATACTTCATGTCAGTTACTCTAATGTAGATAAAGACAAGACCAGGGCAAATTGGTGAGCTAGTTCAACACCATCTTGGCTCCATCTCCTGCCTCACTAATTAATTACATTAGCAGACCTTTATCAAAGGCTTCCTCTGACCAGCCCTTGTGCTGTGAGATTTGGCCCTGATTTCAACTCTACTTCTTCTTCCTTTTTCTCTGTAGAGACAGAGTTTCACTTTATCACCCATAGTAGAGTGCTATGGCATCACACAGCTCACAGCAACCTCCAACTCGTAGGCTTAGGTGATTCCCTTGCTTCAGCCTCCCAAGTAGCTGGGACCATAGGCGCCCGCCACAACGCCCGCCTGTTTTTTGTTGCAGTTTGGCTGGAGCTGGGTTTGAACCTGCCATCCTCAGTATACGGGCCCGGCACCCTGCCTACTGAGCCACAGGTGCCACCCTCAACTCTACTTCTAATAGGGGTCCTACCACTTCCTCCTCTATTTGTGTCTTTCCTCAATTCAATTCCACAAATATTTCTTGAACTCACAGTAGGGTGGAAGAAATAATAAATGAGTGAATCCAGGGCACTTCCTTGTGTTACAATTCACAATGATGGTGGTGAGATGCTGCGAGATTTTGAATCATGAAAGTTTACGTTAGAGTCATTCTGTCTACTAAGCAACAACTGAACTAATATGCCTTAAGAATGGGTTTCTATCAGAAAGATTGAAACAAACAAATTTTTCTGATTAAGCCTCAAATAATCCAGTGAGGATTCTATTATCAGAACATTCTAATCTGCTAGTTAGAGTTTCTACACAGGAGGGGATTAAGGATTGGCAGTCTTTCAGGAAAGGAGGCTGAAGTTTCATCTTGAAGTCGTGTTTATGCAGCAAGCATGCTGTTTCTGCTCAGATTGGAGGGCTATTTGAGATGGCTAGAGGTGACTACTGGAAGTTATGGAGGAAATTAAGTCTTTGCCCCCTCCTAACCATCTTTTGGTGCTACCACTGACCCACGTTAACTGAAGCATACTTGTATTTTGTTTATCAGAATCTCAGCGATCTCAGCCTACAAAATCCACAAGATTTGAGAAAGAAAATTTCACAGGGAATAAAGCAGCAGTGGTCTGCTCTAAAAACTTGTTTATCCATTTATTTTCCAATTTCCCCATCCTCTTCTCTCAGAGGGAAACATGGGGGAGAATAGGACCCCCAAGGATGATGTCCACAACAGGCTACAAGATAGAAGATATTTGTCTTTTTTTTTTTAAGTTGGTCGGTTTTGAGCCTTGAAGAGAAAAATTAAAAACAAAGAAAAATGTGAGAACGCCAAGTTATAAACCTGTAAACTGGCACTATGGTAGCATCTCTCTACCTATTTCACAGGGACAGCATGGCATCAAAATCAGAGGAATGTGCTGCTGAAATAACATAATTTAATAGTTTCCCAGTGACCTTTCTTGTTTTATTATCACTGATCCATTCCTTGCACACCAAACTGGTTTGTGCTTACCTTTCTCACTTACGCTGAGTGAACAAAACATTTTGCTCAAGGAAGGCAAACCTAGACAGGTCTGATTTAATTGCACAATCGGATATTAATATAGTGTTTTTGAAGATAATTGCTTTATGATCTCAGAATGAATCAGCTCTGAGGTCAAGGAGACATTCAGTGCAGCAGGTGGCACACCTGCCGTCCCCTGTGTGTGGTGTGGTTGGAGCGCAGTGGGGCTGAGTTTCAGAGTCACACCATGAATGTACCGTACCTACAAGCTGGATTGGCAAATGTGTGAACTTGCACTTCATTCTCTTTCTCTTCCCTAGATTCTGCTCAGGAAGTGAGGTTTTGTGATGAGGCAGTCCTACTGGGGGAAAGTTCCGGATAATGATGCTCCTCGCAACAGCCAACTTTTCCTATGCACCTGATAGAGGCCAGGCGCCGGGCTATATGCTTTGCGTCTTCATTCTTGGAGCCCTCACACCACCACTGTGAGTCATATCTTATCCTCTCTTCTTTTTTCTTATCTTGCGTATGAGGACTCTGAGCAGAGAGCAGTTGAGTCACTTGCCCAAGAGCACACAGGAGGGATTTAAACCTAAGTGCTCTGGCTCAGAAGGGGATTTTCTGAGAAACACGTAGCTGAGACTTTAGAATCTTTCACTTACAGGGACCCTTGCAAGGCCCTGTACATAATTTTCTGTTTATAATTTTTTAAATTTTTCTTCAAGAGGCCCTCTGAACTGTGTTAGCTGAAGTCCCTACAAAATCTGAATCCATCTTTGGCATGACTTTAGAGCCTCTGAACCATAGTTTCTGGCCAATCATTAGTAACCTTAATGCCAAGGATTGACATATTTCCCTTCTCATACTAGGTGACTTGTTCATAGCAGGTTCTCCATAAAGGTTAAACGAAAGCACATATGACTGAATAAGCAGCCAGCTTGACAACCATGTTATGGATCGATCACCCCTATGTAGTGAAGACCATGGGATGGATTAAAATAATGTGAATCCCTAAAAGAAACTGGCCTTTCCCTGACATAGGGCATGAAGTAGCAGTGGAGTTTTTGCCAGGGTAAAAGAGTAGACAGGTGTTGTGGATTTTTCTCTGTATCCTTTGCCATCAGTAAGTCCTGGGGAATGCCATGCTGATGAATTCTTGGTGACTTTCTCTTTGTAGGCCCTTTCATAAGAGACACCTCATTTCACTTAGCTTCTCTAATTAACAAAAAGAGAAAACAAATTAAATGGAAGTCCCTGAGGTAGCTGAGAGTCAGTGTGCCTAAGTGTAAACAACATTAATTGGAATCACCTAACCTTATGAAAGCACCATACTCAGGGCTGGCTTTGAACAAGTAGTTCTTCTAGTTTTGCAAGGGTTTGCTAGTATCATTTCAGAGGAAAGGCCAGGAGGAAATGTATTTAAAATGCAACAAGAGGCCACGTGTGGTAGCTCATGCCTGTAATCCTAACACTCTTGACTGTTGAGGCGGGTGGATCTCTGGAGCTCAGGAGTTTGAGACCGGCCTCAAAAAGAGCGAGACCCCCATCTCTACTAAAAGTAGAAAACAAAATTAGATGGACAATGTGGTGGTCACTTGTAGTTTCAGGTGCTTGGGAGGCTGAGATAGGAGGAATGCCTGAATCCGGAGTTTGAGGTTGCTGAGAGCATGGCACTCTAGCCTGAGCAACAGAGTGAGACTCTATCTCCAAAGATTAAAATAATAAAATAAAATGCAACAATAGACTTTTTGGTTAGACATACAGATGGTACAGATTGAAACATATTTGCAACACAAAATTAGCTGGGCCATTGTGGTGGGCACCTATAGTCCCAGCTACTTGGGAGGCTAAGGCAAGACAATCGCCTAAGCCAGAAGTTGGAGGTTCTGTGAGCTGTGATGCCACGGCACTATACCAAGGGTAATAAAGTGAGACTCTGTCTCTATTTAAAAAAAAAAAAGAAAGAAAGAAAGAAAAAGAAACATATTTGAAGTAGCTATTGAAAGAAAGTGGTGATGTTCCCCATCCACCAAAAACGTACTCTTGCCTCTGTGCAGGGACCCTGGGACATTCTTGAGGACCCTTCCAGGCTGGAAATTCCAGCACCCTCATGAGATGTATTTTCCCCACAATTTACACTGAACTATGTGTCAGGACGAGGAGGTTCTGAAGAAAGTGGATCACCCTTGGGAACAATTAGTGTTGATGTCCAGGACCACTTATACATTTCTGATGACCTGATTCCAGGATCCCCTACCTACTTTTTTCATGCAGAAGTGTTCATCTGATGTAGAGGAAGTTGACCACTTAGGTCTTGATGCCTTGAGTACATGACTTGATATTATACAAATGACTTGATGTTATACAAATCAAAGCTAAAGATGCCTGCCCTGATCTGTAACAGTGGGACAATTAGGAAAATCACAAATTGTTGATCAGATGCCAGGGCCACTCACTGTCTAGTCTGAGGTACCTACTGTCTTGGTGAGCAGTATCATGACTTAAAAGTGGTAGCTTTCTACACAAATCAGTTAACAAATGTAATGCAACTCCAGTTGATATCCTAATGGGATAAAAAGGAGAAAGAGAAAGAGGAGGAGAAGGAGAAGCAAAAAACCAAGAAAAGCAAGAAGGTAATGAAGCAGACATTGTCTTTCCATATACTGATACACATTAAAAATGTTCACACAGGCCAGGCATGGTGACGCACATCTGTAATCCCAGCACTCTGGGAGGCCGAGGCAGGTGGATCGTTTGAGCTCAGGAGTTCGAGAGCAGCCTGAGCAAGAGTGAGACTCCTTCTCTAAAAATAGCCGGGCATTGTGGCAGGCGCCTATAGTCCCAACTACTCAGGAGGCTGAGGCAAGAGGATTGCTCAAGCCCAAGAGTTTGAGGTTGCTGTGTGCTGTGACACCACTGTACTCTACCCAGGGTGACAGAGTGAGACTCTGTCTCAAAATAAAAAAGTTCATATTTATGTGGTAATTAAAAGTGTGACTCTGGAATCCTGCGCCTAGGTGTTTATCCCAACATCCCACAGTTGGCAGAAGAATAAACAAATTCTCTGGCCTCAGCCTCCCAAGTAGCTGGGACTACAGGTGCCCGCCACAATGCCCAGGTATTTTTTTGTTGTTGTTGTAGTTGTCTTTGTTTGGCAGGCCCTGGGCTGGGTTCGAACTTGCCAGCCCTGATGTATGTGGCTGGCACCCTAGCTAGCCGCTGAGCTATAGGTGCCGAGCCAGTTTGATGGATCTTAAGAGCCTTGTGCTGAGTAAAAGAAGCCGGACTCAAAGGCTAAACATGGTAGGATTCCACCTATATAACATTCTGGGAAAGGCAAAACAACAGGAATGGAAAACAGATCAGTAGTTGTCAGGAATTAAAGGAGAGGGGAGGGCTTGAGGGGTAAACCCTTCAAAAGGGCAGGGCAAAAGAATTGAGGGGGGGAAGATGATAATATTGTTTCCTACTGTGACTATGGTGGTTACACAACTCATGCATTTGACAAAACTCAGAACTATATTCCCCAAAGAGTGAATTTTACTGTATGTAAACTAAGAAATAAAGCAAACCCATAATTCACTAGTACAAGTATAAACAGGCCAATGGACTATCATAGACAGCTAGAAATGGAACCAAATATAGTTAATTAATTTTGCTAAAGATAGCATTTCAGATCCTTGGGGAAGTTTCATAGTGCTGGGAAAACTGGCTCTTAGCGTTAAAAACAAATAAAAGACCCTACCTTATACCTTAAATCAAAATTAATTAAATGAGAATATTACTTAAATAAAGAAAAAAATAATAGTAGTAGAGGAAAATACAGATTTTGGATGGGGAAGGATTTTTTTTTTAATGGACAATTTTTAAAAGTCAGAAACCATAAAGGAAAGAAAAGGAATTGATTAATTTTTTTTAAACTCAGTAAAACAAACAAAGAATAACCATTAACAAGTTAGCAGACAAATAGCAAAATATATGTGACACGCACAATAGACAAAGATATCGGTAGTAGATGCTGAGGTGCATCACCCAGATTCCTCCCCCAGAATTGGGGTGTTAATCCCCCAGCTGTCAGCCACCATCACCCAGGGGTGTGGCTGACAGCTCTTAGCTTAGCTCCTCTCCTGCAACTGTCCATAGCGGAAGAGAATCACTTTGAAGTTATACCCTTTCCCTGGGGGCAGCCCTCATCCAATGACTACTCAATAAAGAGGGATAAAGGCCTGGCCCCCTTGCCTCAAGGCCGAACTGTGAAGGGTCATCCCAGCCCAGGCCCCCTGTGGGGTCAGGTGAATGAGGACTTTGCCGCAGTTTAATTCCTCCTTCTGCCCAGTCTTGCTTTTTTCATTTCCCTTAGGTTTTGATGCCAAGAGCACACCCCAATAAACTGCTACATGGGAATCTTTATCTCAGATTCTATTTCTGGGGAAGTCAACCTAAGATAACATCTTTAATATGTAAAGAACTTTTACAAATCAACAGTAGAAAAATGGGCAAAAGACATACAGAAGAAAGCAGGCCATCATTTTTTCCTCTATATGGATACTCTCTCTTGCCGGAGAAGTAGGATTTCTCTCTTGTGTTGACGCTGGCATTCTCTCTTTGGATTTTTCCATTGTCTCTCAAGTCAAAAAGACTATAGCCATCCCAATTTGGGTGGCCTGGAGTGGATGGTTTGGACTAGCTCTGCTTCTGGGAGTGACACAAATGCCCTTTTGGCCTGGCTTCATGCTTCCTGTGCCTTCCTCTTGTTGCCTGGACTTTCTTACCACTGGACATGATGAGATACAGGATTTGGAAGTGAACTTAAGAAAAAAGTCAAAGAAAGCAAGCTACCCCATACCTAAGTCACAGGGCCTCTGGGAGAGCTCTAGCTTAGAACAATAGGCTCCATTGGAGGTCAGGGCCAATGCCTCAGAGTCAGTCTTTGCTGTCAGCCATTGTTCTCTGAGAATGTGCTTTTCCTCAAGGACCTCATGGAGAGAGGCCATTGGCCAGAATATAAGATCTGAGCCTTCCTGGGCTCCCTGGCGAAATGCTACCTTACTTTTACCACAATTCTCCACCCATAAATGTATATAAAACCTTCTAGGGAAAGTGCACAGAATGAGGAAAGAGTTGCAGGGTGAAAACCTTCTTAACATATCTGGCTCAGCCACATGGATCTCTCAGAAGTTGCTTTTAGAGAATTTTTGAGGTCATAGATCATATCACCAAAAAGGGAAGAAAAGCATCTTCAGCAGATTCCATTAGGATAAGGGTAACGCATGAGGTCATGTCTAGTGATTATAGAATTATCTTAATTATTTATTAATATATTCAAGGCTTGAGAACACTGGCATTAGCCTTATACAGTACAAACTTTCAAAATCACATCTAAACACTACCTGGCAAACCACATGAATGAGCAATGAGCCCCAGACCACACTTGAGATTGAGTGCCCTAAGTTGTGATAAGTGATAAACAGTTGACTTTCTGAAACCATGTACTAGAGAATCAGGATTGAGTGGAGAGTGAGAGGCGTATAACTTCTTCTTCCAGTGGTTCTTCTCTTGGCCAGCACACCAGAGGGGGAGCTTTTGCAAACTTTGCTTGTCCAGTCTTCACCTCTGGAGACAGATTCAGTAGGTCTAAAGTAGAGCTCCAGCATCTGAATAACTACTGGTTAAGGCTAATCCCTAATAGCAGGTGGGGAACTGAGACCCAGAAAGAGAAAGCATTGGTCTAAGGTGACAATGACCATTTGCCAAAGAGCCAGGGCTAGCAGCCAGGTTTCCTGACTGATCCAGTTTCCTTTTTAATATACAAGTAGAAGTGCAAAGAAATAATTACTCTTATCCAGCTATCTAGTCATGCTCAGTTACTCAAGTGTCTACCTTGAAGAATGAAGTGGGCTTCCAAGCTGTGCTGTGGGACACAGCTCAGAGACATGTACCACTGCCACACAAACCTGCCACGGGGGCACAGCTGCAGATTTGTCTGTCCTTTACTTTCAAAGACAAGGCCACTTGCCCTGTGTGTTCCATTGTAGCAGACAAGACAATGTAGGACACACGTCTCCCTGGTTCCCGTACACTCTTAATGCCCTGTGGTTTGTGGTTGTGGTTGCTTGTTTACAAAACCTGACTCTCCATTTATGCTATAGCTTCCCAGAGAGGCTGCTCTGCTACTGTTCTTCCCTAGTCGTTTCCCCCAAGGCCACGGAGTTTGACAGTTGCATTGAATGCAGGAGACACATCCCATAACATCAATCAAGAAGTATTTATTGAGAGAGAGCGCAGAGTGTCCTTGTGTTTAATCATACTCTAGTTAGAAGGCATTTCAGGGTGTTGGGGAAAAGGAGTATAAGCTACCTCAAAACTCCCTTTTGGAAAAGTAGGCCTCTTATTCACAGGACACCCCCAAAGGACACTAAAATGCATTCTCCTAAAGAAAAATATCCCTTAGCTACTCTGGAATACTTCTGTTCAATCTCTCTACACTAGGCCTGTCTTTATTAGCTAAGCTACATCCCATTATCAGCCATCTTAACAGTGCCACATTATGTAGCAGAGATCTGGCAACGGCAAGTTGTACAGCTTCCTGGACATTTGGACTTGTCACCCATTTCAGCCACCTGTGTTTTACAGTTGGGGAAATCTAGCAACTGAGTGTTTAAAGCCCAGCCAAGGTCACTCACATGGAGTTCAGAGTACAACCATAGCAGTAGGGAAACTTGCTGGGTTTCTAGAATCAAAGGACACTATAACTGGAATGGATTTTAGGAGGTCATTTGGTTCACTTGCTTCTCTGCAGGTGAACAATGAAACCAGCCAAGATTAACAACTGGGGGCAAAGGCTTTGTAATGCCTCCAATCTCTTGCTTCAAGTCTCACTTCCCCATAATTCTTACTTAAGTCTAACCAAACTCTTGCTGCTACCAGTGTTAATGGAGGGTCAGGGTTTTTCTACTTTGAGGCCTTTCTTGTTCTATTTAAGAGTAGTGTCCGAAGAAGTCTTTCGTTTTTAAGAGATGGAATCTTACTAAAATTGCCCAGGTTGGTCTTGAACTCCTCACCTCAAGCAATCTTCCTGCCTCAGCCTCCTAAGTACCTGGGATTAGGTACACAAGCCACCACACCTGGCTCCAGAGAAGTCACAGACAATTCATTTGGATAAGCTCTGTTGGGGCTGCAGCAGGCAAAGACAGAATTTTCTGTATTTTGGGCCCTTTGATGCTCTGCCGGAATGCCAAACAATTGGTGGCATCCACACTCTTCAGGGATTATTTTCCTTGAAGAAGAGAACACTGAAAGACAAGTGAGTGGAACACAAATACAGAAGATATTGGGCAATGGTACTTACAACCACAGTAAGCTGCAAGGAAAGGGTTTTAGGGCAGGCGGATGGAAGGGATTTTCTTTTTTATTCTGATGGTTATTGTTTAAATGGATTCTGCTCCAGAGGGAGACCCTGTTGTCCTCTTCCCAGGAGCACTTACAGAGGGGAAAAGTTCTTGTTATAAGGATGGTTTCACTGTGATCCCCAAACAGGAAACCAAAGATGAAGAAATGCTTTTTGAACTCTTTCCAATTTTATAGTGGCTCTTCTTTGGGTCTGAAAAAGCCCCAGTTCTAAGTATTTCGAAAGATCAGCGTATGTGAGGAAACTAGTAAGCAAACTACAGCTAAATGAGATGCCCTTTGAACTTGGCTCTCGCCCTCCATTAAACCAGCATGGACAAGCCTAAAATGAGATGGTTTTTACGTGGCTCCCCAGGCAAAATTTTGAAAACTAACAACTGACATTTTCTTCTTGATATTTTCCCACCCTACTGCCTCCTTCAATTAGACTATGCAGTGGGAGGAGAAACAGATTTCTAAGATTATTCCCATGTACAGGATTTTATTTTGTTAAGTCTCCTTTGGGTATAAACTATCCACTGGCATTTGCATAGATTGCTCTTGAAGTGGAACCTTCAATATGAAATGCCTCAACGGGAAGAATTTATCTTAGCCGGTTCTTAAAGGTAAAATAAGATATTTCAAACTCTATGGAGAAGAGCTTTAAAGAACAAAATATGACAAACTTATAGACTGTTCTTTGCACCAACGCTCTTCAGAACATTTTTCACTGATCTCTTCCATTCTACCAACAAGAATAATCATCAGTTAGGAAGCATTTACTGAGCCCAGGCTTAAGCCAGCCAGTGTGACGTTTACCCAAAAATGTAAGGTTTAATTTCTGCCCCCCAAAAGTGTCCAGGTTAGTGAAGATACAAGACTAAATCATAGGAAATAATCAGAGACTAATGTATTTAGGTTCTCAGGGGTATGAAGCAGCCCTTGAATACAATAGGAGTTCCTTGACAGGTGGATTAAACCAGGCAGGTAGCTTTTAGTAAAAGGTGTATATATAGCCCAAACAATAGAAAGAAAAGAGTTTGGAGAGTCAGAGTAAAAACCAAACAAGCAAAAAGAAACAAACACAAAAGGAAATAATAAGGGAATTATGAAAATTTAAACTGCCCTTTTAAACCTTTCTAGTATAGATAATTTCAGTCAGGTAAAAAGTTTTGTTATACAGGCCCATTTCCTCAACACTCAGCTTTAACCTTTATCAACTCATGGCCAATCTTATCCATCTATACCCTTAGCCGCTTTCCCCCATCTCCTGGATTATTTTGAAGCAAATCCTAGACATCAGGTCACTCCATCTGTAAATATCTCAGTATTTTACTAGCATTTTGATGTAAGCATGATCAAATTGTAAGGATCGAGTGTGTTTCAAAAGGCAGCCCAAAACTGAAAATTTTGGCACAATAAAAAGATCCTACAAGCCTCCTCCAATGGCACATTTATCCCCAGTTTTATTCTGTTCAGTAACATCGCAGTACATCAGAAGAATCCTGAATGTTTTTTGGGAAGAGGTTGAAAGAAAATGTATACGTCCAGAAATGCGTGCTTCTTGCCATACAGCTCAGACCTTAATGGAATGCGGGAAGCATATGGACAAACACTTGTCCCTGCACGCCTGCTGCAACTTCAGTGTATTTCTTTATGCTATTTTCAATGTAGAGCAGGGTGGTATTTCAGGAAGACATGCCTTTCTTAAACCAGAGTCCAACAAAAGTGGCCAGTGGAATCTGAAGGTGGCTGGACAGGCTGGGGCCGGGGAAGAGAGGGAGTGGATGGGAGTGGGAGGCAGACAGGGCACCAAGGCTCTTGAGGCTCCGGCTGGATGTGAAACTGAGTGGGAGGCCAAGAATGAAAGTAGAACATGTTAATCTTGGAATGAGGATGAGTCATGCAGAAAATGAGATGCTTTCCCACTGATGCTCTGAATAATACCCCTGGACTGGGAAAAGAAACCAAATAATGTTGTTCTTGATGGCAGTGGAGATAGGATATGGCATACGAAGCGAGTTGGGGAAGATTGGCCACCCCTCTTGGCTCTCTCAACTCTTCTTGGGGGACCTCCAGCAGGCCATTTAACTTCTCAGGATCTCATAATCTTCGTCCTCCATAAAAGTGTGGGGGTGGAGGCAGAAGTATATCTGGGTCCCTTGAGACCAAACAATATTCAACAATTCAGTTAATAGAAATGTTATGGGCTTGGTGCCTGTAGCCCTGTAGCTCAGTGAGTAGGGTGACATACACTGAAGCTGGCAGGTTTGAGCCCGGCCTGGGCGTGCTAAATAACAATGACAACTCCAACCAAAAACAGCCAGGTATTGTGACGGGCGCCTGTAGTCCCAGCTACTCAGGAGACTGAAGCAAGAGAATTGCTTAAGTCCAAGAGTTTGAGGTTGCTGTGAACCGTGATGCTGTGGCACTCTACCAAGGGTGACATAGTGATACCGTGTCTCAAAAAAAAAAAAGAAGGAAATGTTATGAAAGGGCAGATAGGTATGGATTGAGAGCGACTTTCAGATGATGGCTGCTAGCAGTAGGAAGTAGCAATAGAGACTGAGACAACCCACACCATGCATAAGCTATAATATGAAAAGGCTGGGTGGGGTGGCTCACACCACCGTAATCCCAGCACTCTGGAAGGCCAACGCGCGTGGATTGCCTGAGCTCAGGAGCTCAAGACCAGCCTGAGCAAGAGTGAGACCCTGTCTCTAAACAGCCAGGAATTGTGCTGGGTGCCTGCAGTCCCAGCTATTTGGGAGGCTAAGGCAAAAGGATAGCTTATGCCCCAGAGTTTGAGGTTGCTGTGAGCTACGCCATGGCACTCTACTCTACCTGGGGCATAGAGTGAGACTCTGTCTCAGAAAACAAAAAAAGGAAAAGAAAGGAAAATGTGTAACATGGGGAAATAAAGCAATAGCACTTGCTCACATGTATTAAGTACTTATGTGGGGCAGCGCCTATGGCTCAAAGGAGTAGGGCACCAGCCCCATAAGCCGAAGGTGGTGGGTTCAAACCCAGCCCTGGCCAAAAAAAGAAAGTACATGTGTTGGTTACTTTGATGGTCATTTTACATGTATGATCTTATTTATTTCCTATCACAACACTAAGGAGTGGTTCTAATATCATCACACTGTCATGGTGCAACTGAGGCACAGAGCAGGTAAGCAATCTACCTTAGGAACATTGCTAGGAAATAGGAAAGCCAGGATTGAACTCAGATCTACTGAAGTCCCGTAACCACTGTAGTACTTGCTTGCCTCTTATGCCTGTGCATGTAGAATATCAACATCTTGTATTTTATCATCCAGTCAAAACCCAGAAACCTTCGTTATCTATCTGATATAATAATAGTCAGCTTAAAGGGGCTTCAGCTGGCCAAATCTGGAACAAATTCAGCATCAAAATTAGGTACAGTAATGAATTACAAACCACTGAAGAAGGAGGGATTTGTAAATCCTTACCAATAATAGATAATTAGACGGGGAGAAAGGAGGGCTCCCACTTATAGTAGAGTACCGAAAGTTGGCTGGTTTATGTGGAGGAACTGCTGGGGCCAAAAAAAAAAAAA
>NW_003852573.1:2066746-2068195 GCF_000181295.1 Otolemur garnettii | reverse complement strand
GGCCCGGGCTGGGGATTCGAACCCACCACCTTAGGTGTATGTGGCTGGTGCCTTAGCTGCTTGAGCCACAGGCGCCGAGCCTCTGCATGGTCTTAAAAGCATCTCCCCAGGGGTGGCGCCTGTGGCTCAATAAGGGTAGGGCACCAGCCCCATAAGCCTGAGGTGGCAGGTTCAAACCCAGCCCCAGCCAAAAACTGCAAAAAAAAATATATATATATATATCTTCCCAAAGGCTGCTTATTAGTTCAAGGGAGAAAAAGAAATAATTATACAGCAGAGAAATTGGGCAGGGTGATAAAAACTTATATTACCAGAAAGGGGCAGATGAAAGTTGTACGCCTCCAGCTGTGATACCCTTAGAAGGACAGGATGTTAATTTTGCAACATTCCAGCCAACAGAGCTTATCAAAACATCAAACAAATGCAAAGTAGGGGTGGAGCCTGTGGCTCAGTGAGTAGGGCACTGGCCCATATACTGAGGGTGGCAGGTTCAAACTTGGCCCGGCCAAACTGCAACAAAAAATAGCTGGTGTTGTGGTGGGTGCCTGTAGTCCTAGCTACTTGCAAGGCTGAGGCAAGAGAATCGCCTAGGCCCAAGAGCTGGAGGTTGCTGTGAGCTGTGACACTACAGCACTCTACTGAGGGTGACAAAGTGAAACCCTGTCTCTGAAAAAAAAAAAAAGCAAAATAGGAATGTTTCATAAAAAAAGAAAAAAAGGTGAGGGAAACTGTATTCTTTAAAAATGTTAACATCATAGAAGACAAAGAAAAGCTGTGAAATGTTCCAAAATAAAGGAGGCGAGAGGGACTGACCACTAAATGCACGCCTGCCCCAAGACTCTGTGCTGCGCAGGAGAGGAGCGGTGGGCAGTGCTACAGAAGCAACAGACAACACTGGCATATGGACAGTACCAGTGTAAATTTATGAAGTTGATAAATTTACTGTGCTTATGTAAGAGAATAGTCCTATTTTTATGAAATGCATACTCAGATATTTAGAAGTGAAGAATCATGATGTATGTAACATACCTTCATATGGTTCAAAAGAGAGAGAGTGCAAAAATGGGGTCAAAATGAGGATGGGGGAGAATGACCTGAACTGAACCAAGAGAATGATAGTCATCCAGGAGAAGCTGAGAGCTGAGCTGGCTCCCTGCAGGTTAGGGGTTCACCAATTAAGACAAGGAGTTACCCAACTCACACAGAAAATAGGCTCACAGGTGAACAAATTACAGAGTAATTCCACTGTGAGAAACACCAGGAAAACCATCATCTTTGCATATGTTACAGGAAGATTTCTAGGCATGGGCCTATAGCCTAATTATTCAACATAAGTCCACCTAGCCTGTTCAAGCTCACCTTCCATTTTCTATATATATTTGAAATATATGGGGTGGCCATAAAGTTTGTGTGCAATTTAAAATAGTGTGCGATGAATTTTTTTTTTTT
>NW_003852573.1:2062938-2066629 GCF_000181295.1 Otolemur garnettii | reverse complement strand
TATCCCCCTGGGTAGAGTGCCATGGCATCACAGCTCACAGCAACCTCCAACTCCTGGTCTCAAGCGAGTCTCCTGCCTCAGCCTCCCAAGTAGCTGGGACCACAGGCGCTCGCCACAATGCCCAGCTATTTTTTGGTTGCAGCCGTCATTGTTGTTTCGCGGGTCCAGCCTGGCTTCAAACCCACCACCTTTGGTGTACGTGGCTGGTGCCTTAGCCACTTGAGCCACAGGCGCTGAGCCGAGTGTGTGATGAACTTTATGGCTACCTTGTATTATGACTAGAAGTTTTATGAGCAGTGGGAAAGGCAATTGACAAGAAGGAAACTGCTATTGTTGACAAGGATACATGTGAGGGCTTGGGGAAACCACAGAATTCAAAACAAATTAGTGGACAGCTTTTTATAATAGGATTCTTATTGTTGCCATGGACTTCAGTCACTACCATTTGCTAGGTGCTGGGGATACTGAAAGATAAAAGAAATGATCCCAGTCCTCAAGAAGCTCTGGGGAGAGGGAGGGAGACATTACTGGGGATACATTACTGGGCAGTGAGTGAAAAAGGCCAGGTGTGAGTGTTCTTGTCACCATATCTTAGGGTTTATAGAATAGGACAATCAGGAAAAACCATTGTAGGTAGTGGGCAAGTGGTAGGAGTGGGCTTTTCATTCATCCATTCACTTACTCTTCCATTTATTCAATCACTCATTGATTCCATGGTTTTAAACTGCGGGGCTTTATGCGGACACTTATGAGATGAAATACGGTAAGGGGAAAAGAAGGAAAAGAAAAGTATATTTGAGATTCATTAATAATGGCTAAAATTTAGCTATTATTTATTAGCTATAAAACTGCATTAGTTTCTTGTGGCTTCTGTAACAAACCACCACAAACTTGATGGCTTAAAACAACCAAAATTTATTGTCTCAGGGTCCTGGGTATCAGAGGTCTAAAATCAAGGTGTTGGCTGGGCTGGGCCTCCTCCAGAGGCCTACAGGACAATCCTCTCCTCTCAACTTCTGGTGGCTGTTGGCATTTGTTGGTTTGTGGCTGCTTCACTTCAGTTCTCTGCTCTCCTTTTCACATGGTCTTCTCTTCTGTCTGTATAATCTCCCCTTTGTATCTAAGGACATTTGTCAATGGATTTAGGGTCCACCTACATAATCCAGGACAAGCCCTTCATCTCAAGATCCTTCATAACATCTGCAAAAGGCCCTTTTCCCAAATGAGGTGATATTTCCAGGTTCCAGAAATTAGGACGTGGACCTATCTTTTTGGAGGCCATCATTTAATTCACTTTAGGCCCTTTCCACGTGCCAGGCATTGTCCTAGGCATCTTACATGCAGTAACTCATCTGATTCACAACCACCCAATAAGATGGTTATTATTAATAATAACCAATAAGATAGGTTATTATTTTGGTCTCCATTGAGAAAATGGAGACACAGAGCCATTAAGTAACTTGGAACCATCATTTTGAATAATTTAACTTGAATAGAGTGCTTGTATTGAGGAGTCATGAGGATAAGTTTGGATAGACAAGTAAAGATGACATGCAGGATACTTTAAATACCTGGATAAAATGTTTTTTATTCTATGGGTAATGGGCAGCTGCTGGGTGTTTCTGAGCAACAGCAGCATGTGAGTATTGAGGCATGGGGATACTAACCAGAAAGCACTGTGTAAAATAGATTAGAGAAGCCTTTATAGGAAATGCTCATGTAATTGCTAAGAATGATGATGTAGGCCTGGACCAGAGGTCTGGCCATAGAAATAGAAAGGAATACATCATAGCTGATACTTCTTTTCATCCCAGTATGTGGAGCCAGATTCTTTTTTCCATTAGACTTAGCTCTTCATCTTCCTAGATTACATAGCAGTAGGCAATTTAGAGATAAGACATTCTCCCATTGCTCCAGGTTAACAGACATTGGGTTTTCCATTAAAAATTTCACTCAGAATTTGGAGGCACTTGCATGAGCAGCACCTACAAACACAATTCCCCATGGCTCTAACTTCTAAGGCAATGGCACTTTGGAGACTAAGCAATGTCTCATTTGAAGTTAAGAGATGATCCACTCTGACAATAAGATGGAATCAACTTTGAAGCCAGTGCAAAGCATAAAGTCAGTATCAAGGGCTCAGGGGATGGTCTGTAGAGGCAGATATCATGAAGTTAGACATTTGCTCTCCTCCTGGAGAATCAGCAGACAGAAGTGTCTACATGCTCTTTTCCCACCTACTCTTCTTAGTGTCTACTGCTTTTGCTGTTCCTGGTGAAAGCTGAATACTAAACACCCTTCATTTATTGGTAGTCTTTTAGGCTACATGTGAGGACTTGCCTGATGGGAAAGACATATATTGTTGGGTAGTGGAAGGTTTGAGTGCAAGTGATGTCCGGTAGTACTGTGAGTCCTCAGTTCAGCCTGTTAGTCAGGCTTCAGGGGCCATTAATGCTTGTCAGAATAACAACATGTTTCCAAAGTCATTATGTCTCTCTGACACAGAGAGATATAATAAGCAAAAACTGAAATGCTTATTTGCACCTGGAGTTTGATTGATTTTAAAGAGTACTTTCTCACAAGGATAAGAAATTTAATTTCATTTAAAAATGTAATATAGAGGCTTGGTGCCTGTGGCTCAAGCGGCTAAGGCGCCAAGCCACATACACATGAGCTGGCGGGTTTGAATCCAGCCCGGGCCTGTCAAACTACAATGAGGGCTGCAACCAAAAAATAGCCAGGCGTTGTGGTGGGCACCTGTAGTCCCAGCTACTTGGGAGGTGGAGGCAGGAGAATCGCATGAGCCCAGGAGTTGGAGGTGCTGTGAGCGGTGATGCCACAGCATTCTATCCAGGGTGACAGCTAGAGGCTCTGTCTCAAAAAAAAAAAATAAATAAAATGTAATATAGAAGTGATATCTGTTCATTTTAAAATCAAATTCAAATGACAGATTTTTATATAAAATAAAAAGTAAAATTAATGAATTTGTAAGAGTGAGGATTTTTTTCTGGGGATATATATATGTATATATATGTATTTTTTTTGAGACAGAGTTTCACTCTGCCACCCTGGGTAGAGTGCCAGGACATTGGGGCTCATAGCAACCTCACACTCTTGGGCTTAAGCAATCCTCTTGCCTTAGCCTCCTGAGTAGCTGGGACTATAGGTGACTCACCACAATGCCTGGCTAACTTTTCTTTTCTTTTTTTTTTTTTTTAGTAGAGATGGATCTAAAGTTTGCTAATTTTTTTTTTAGTAGAGATGGGTCTAAATTTTGCTCAGGCTGGTCTCAAACTCCTGAGTACCTGGGACAATAGGTAACTCACCACAATGCCTGGCTAACTTTTCTTTTCTTTTTTTTTTTTTAGTAGAGATGGGTCTAAAGTTTGCTATTATTTATTTATTTATTTTTTTAGTAGAGATAGGTCTAATTTTTGCTCCGGCTGGTCTCAAACTCCTGAGTAGCTGGGACTATAGGTGACTCACCACACTGCTTGGCTAACTTTTCTTTTCTTTTCTTTTTTTTTCAGTAGAGATGGGTCTAACTTTTGCTCAGGCTGGTCTCAAACTCTGAGTGGCTGGGACTATAAGTGACTCACTACAATGCCTGGCTAACTTATCTATTTTTTTTTATTTAGTAGAGATGGGTCTAACTTTTGCTCAGGCTGGTCTCAAACTCATGAGTAGCTGG
>NW_003852573.1:2060695-2061696 GCF_000181295.1 Otolemur garnettii | reverse complement strand
CAAAAAAAAAAAAAAAAGTGTAATCTTGTAATGTCTGGGAACTCAAATTGCGGTGTCTGGGGACCATCCACATTATCATCACTCTGGAGTTTGTTGTAAATGCAGAATCTCAGGTCCCATGCAGACCTAACTGAATCAGAATCTGCATTTCAACAAGTTTCCTGGGTGATTTGTGTGGATATTAAAATATGAGAGGCACTGGACTAAGAGACTGAGGGACACTATTTTCACTGACATTAGCGCTTTGGAGGATATTCAGGTTGTTAAGGAAATTAAAAGTATGAAATGGATAAAACTAGTAGGCAGGAAAATTAACAAATTCCTCCAACAGAATTATGTGTGACTAGGACTCAATTTTGGAATATATCACTAGAGAATCAGAATTTGGAGTGACCTGTTAACGAGGTGTCATTCACAAGTAGGCCACCTCCCCTTAGTCCTTATAGTAATTACAGATTAATACGAAAACTACAGAACTAGAAACTTCCAGAATTGAGATGAACTACAGAATTTGTAGTAGTTAGTGCATATAGATCTCAAACCTCAGACTAGGTTTTTTTGTCCCAAATTTGGATGTTATGTTCAAAATGTTGCTAGGACCTCACACTCACAAGCCTTGGGATCTTGAGAAAATTTCTTAACTTCTTGGCGTCTCAGTTCATAATCTATAGAAGCTGTCCTGCAAATTTCCCAAGGTCATCATGAAGTTCAAAGACTAATTCTTGGCTTGGTGCCTGTGGCTCAAGCGGCTAAGGTGCCAGCCACATACACATGAGCTGATGGGTTTGAATTCAGTCAGGGCACGCCAAACAACAATGCCAGCTGCAACCAAAAAATAGCCAGGCATTGTGGCGAGTACCTGTAGTCCCAGCTACTTGGGAGGCAGAGGCAGGAGAATCGCTTGAGACCAGCAGTTGGAGGTTGCTGTGAGCTATGATGCTGTGGCACTCTACCCAGGGCAACAGCTTGAGGCTCTGTCTCAAAAAAAAAAAAAAAAAAAA
>NW_003852573.1:2038658-2060675 GCF_000181295.1 Otolemur garnettii | reverse complement strand
TTAAACTGTATAAGAACCTAGAATGTTATCATGGCAGAGTTCAAGGGTGGGTCCCAATTTCATATAATTAATTTCATCTTGTGTGAGATAATTTCACAATAGAAGAGTGGTAGCCTGCTTAAAGTAAAGAAAAAGGTGAGCTAATTAATAGGAATGTGTCATGATGTTTTCTATACATCCAGTGTAGATACAGGACTGTGGGTGTTCAATAAGGATCTGTGGAATGAATGGATTAATTACTAAGTGGAGGAAAGAACACTTATCAGCATTCATGTGTTCAACAAATATTTACTGAGTACACTCCTGTGATGTGCCAAGCTGGCTAGCAATACAGGTAACCAAAAGCACATTCTTGCCCTTGTCCCCATGGAGCTTCTAGTCAAATCAAAGACTCTGTTTAATGTGAAATTGTATTTTTGCTAAGACCTACAATAGAGCAGGGCGATGAACCAAGAGAACATGTCCTGGAGTGAACTGACCTGGTCAGAGGGGTCAGGGAAGACTTCCCGAGGCACTGATCCTTGATCCAAGAGCTGTAGAATGAGCAGGAATCAATGTGGGGAAGTGAGAAGGGAAAAGTGTCCTAGGAGCAGGAACAGTGCACAGGCCTTTTGGCAGGAGGGAACAAGCAGATTCAGGGGTGTCAGAAAGACCAGTCCTGTTAGGCAGAGTGACATCATGAGGCTGGAGAGGGTGGTGGGGGCCACATTGGGTCTGCCCCAGCCTTGGGCATCCAAGTGGTTCGCCTGCTGAGTACTGGGAGGCCACTGAGGGATCTCAATTGCAGTGGTGGTAGAGGTGGGATGTGCACTGTGCAATGATCAGAACCAGGTTTTCAAAAGACCATTCCGGTGGTAAAATGGAGTATAATTTAGGAGCAGGAGGGCAGAATGGTCTGCAGGATATTCTTATAGTCTAGAGGAGAGACTGGAAATGCTCCCCTCCATGGAAGCTCCTGTGGTCTGGTCCTGGCCTTCCAACGAAGCCTTCTTCCCCAGAGGCCCTGCACCATGAGACAGAGGGAGGATCTGTATAATGAGCTTACCCCTCAAATCAGTGAAAGTGACCAAACTGGGGATCTGACTGGCATGAGCCTTTTTAAGTCCACATGAACGAGTTCCTCTTCGGTGAAATAATAAAAAAGTAGTTTCTGATAAATTTGCAAGTGGAGAACTCAGCCCTGAACTCATGGTGACCCCAAGTCCAGGTGGCCTGAAAGGCCCTACCTGACGGTATCCACTAGAAAGCTCTACCTTCTTTTTTCAACTCTTAACTCCAGTTAAGAAGCCGTTGAATACAAGCCCTCATTGAAGAGATGTGTATTAAGTGATGCCCAGAAAGGTTTAAGAACTTATCTGAAGTCACAGAGTAACTTTTAAGGGCTGGTTCCCTGAAATTTCTATCATCCTTATTAGGTGAGGGATTCTTGCAAAATGCTCTACTGGCCAGCATCATCTTTATAGACAAGTTGTGGATAAAGTAATAAAAACACAGTTTTAAATTAAATTTCACTTTTTAAACACTTTTATGCCACCTTTACTAGTTGGAGAATTTCATTCTTTTTAAAACCTCTATACTTTGTACTTTAAGTATGATTCCAGCCCCAAGAGTAGAAGGGAATAGACATTTTAGTTTAAACCTTAAGATGGAATAACCCTGAGCCCACAAAATTCACAAATGTTTTTAATGAACCTTTCTGCTTAGGTGACAGGCCTTTTATTTCTTTCTATTTAATTTCTAGGTATAACAAGAGAACTTAAAAGTTTTCTGTCTCTAAGAAAAATTAGTTTCCTTTTGCTACTAGCCCTCACTTGCCATTCTTTAGCTTAAATAACAAATATAAAAAGCTTGGTGACTCCGGGCCTCTCACTGTACAATTCTACTCTCCACACTGTTCTCGTTTCCCCTTTGCTTCCACGTGGGTTTCCTGCTCTATTTCTTTCGTGTGGTTTCCCTCATACCTCTGAGATCTTTTGTGCTGTGTTCTGGGCTTTATTACCACATTGTTACTTGTTTATTCTTTGTTCTACTGCCTGTTCCTTTGGGGGCAGCTAAAAAATCAAACCGTGGCCCTCATGTTGCCAGAGATCTCAGTTCATATTTGTAATCATTATTCAAGTATGTTCCAGAAGACAAATATAAAACCGCTAAAACCTAACTGCCTCATCATTTTTGCTTTAAGATTGAACATTAGAAGGGATTTACTGTCAACCAAAGTCAAATATAATCTGTTTTGCAGGTGGTTTGGTTTCTCTGTCTTTCCAAGTAAGATACAGCTTTATACAGTCATTTTGATCACCAAATTCAGACATATTTTTGTGTTTAGCAGTTCCTACAAGATTCTTTTAAACTTTCACTGAGAGCAAGGAAAGGTCCAGGGGGCTTTGAGATTGCACAGTTTGTGTTAAGCACTTGACTTTTGTTCAAATTAGCAGTCTCTTTCCAGAAGGAGCATTATTTTCTCATCTTTAAAGTATGCTGGGCTTGGTCAGACCGGATACTAGGCAAGCTATCAGGAGACTTTTCAAACATTAGGAAGAAAAAGCCAAGCCATCTTACTTAACCCGGGGCTACAACCTCCAAGGGTGGTTATGCATAAGGCTATGGTTTCCCTTCATTTTAATCTATTCCTGGCTGTACTAACACTGCATTAAGAAAACCAGCTGAAAAGGGAAAATTTTGAGTAAAGCTACCAAAGTCTTTTGCTTATACTAGGGGAGAGAAAGTTTGACTGAAATGTTTTGCAGTTAGGTAAATGGTATTACTCTCTCTGGAGTGCATGATTACAACTTTTCTACAACCTGGAAAATATACTGCCCTCTTACCCCCAAACCCCTGCCAGATTATGAGGGAATAAAGCACATTGTCTGGGAAATGGCCTAATTGTGTGTACCAAGTAGTTCTCAAAGTGGTTACTGAGTTGAGCCTAAGAGACCGTTTTTATTTTGATCTAAACCTCTCCCAATTTAGTCTGTTTATTTATTTATTTATTTATTATTATTATTTTGGGGGGGGCAGAGTCTTACTAGTCACCCTCAGTTGTGTGCTGTGCTGTCACAGCTCACAGCAACCTCAAACTCTTGGGCTTAAGCAATTTTCTTGCCTCAGCCTCCCAAGTAGCGGGGACTATAGGCACCCCCCACAACGCCAGCTATCTTTTTGTTGTCATTGTTTGGCAGGCCCAGTTTGGGTTTAAACCTGCTAGCTCTGGTGAATGTGGCTGGCGCCCTAGAGCTACAAGAGCTGAGCCTAGTCTGTTTAGTTTTTGAAGGATGATTACTCTGTGAAGCATTGCTGACTTTAGCATCTCTTTACTGGTTCTTCTTCGGATATCAAATTCTCACTTTAGAGAAATCTATTTTTTTTTTTTTTAGACGGAGCCTCAAGCTATCCCCCTGGGTAGAGTGCCATGGCATCACAGCTCACAGCAATCTCCAACTCCTGGGCTCAAGCGAGTCTCCTGCCTCAGCCTCCCAAGTAGCTGGGACCACAGGCGCCCGCCACAACGCCCGGCTATTTTTTTTTTTTTGGTTGCAGCCATCATTGTTGTTTGGCGGGCCCGGGCTGGATTCAAACCCGCCACCTTAGGTGTATGTGGCTGGCGCCTTAGCCGCTTGAGCCACAGGCGCCGAGCCGAGAAATCTATTTTTGAAAGAAAGGGTCACAGTAGCCCCCAGAGAAGGCAGAACAGTGTTCTTGGAACACTGGCCATTTCCATCAGGATATCTTGACCCATTAAGTGGCTCCCCAATTTCTATTTAGGAGAGGCTAGTTGGAAGGAGGTTTGACGCTGTGTTTACATATGATCAGAAAAATGTCGTTTGCCCATATCCAAGGACAAGACAACATGGAAGTCATAAAACTTACCGATCCAGATCCTTTCACAGCTCATAAGCGGGGCGATTGGGTTTTCATGCGCATGCGTGCGCACACCCCTCCTCCCTCTCCTTCCCCCCTTCCCCCACCCTCCCCGACCCCGCCAAATCTTGTTATGACATTGGCACATTACCCATCTGACATAAAAAAAACAAAACCAAAAACTTATTGATCCACTTCTTGGCACTGGCAAAATCCACACTTCACCTCAAATTAAACACATTTAAAAATAAAACTTTAAAACCAGCTCCTTGCCCCCAACCCCAACTTCCTCACCTGTTTAAAAGCAGTATTTTTCAAGTTAAAAATCTTTGTTTTCCTACTTACCTTTTCCTTCGCAATATCTAATTAATTAGAAAATGCTACCAATTTTTCCTTCATAATATCTTAGAAACTTTATTCTTTTCTATTCCAGCAAAACAGAAACTGTAGGTGAAGATCTGCCTCTCCAGTCTAGGGAGATGAGAAACACACCACATAAAAGAGGAAACAGGGCGGCGCCTGTGGCTCAAAGGAGTTAGGGTGCTGGCCCCATATACCATATACTGGAAGTGGCCTGTTCAACCCCGGCGGCCCCGGCCAAAAACTGCAAAAAAAAAAAAAAAAAAAAAGGAAACAAAAATTATAGGAATAATAAGAATACCAAAACAATGAAAAATAACATAGCTTGAAAGAAGCCTTAGGTACAACTTTTAACAATGGCTGGCACTAGAACAGCCGGGGTCCTTCCTCCTGTTCACAGGCTGTGGTGAGGCCTTTGGGGTCCAGCTCAGGCCACTCTGATGATTCCCAACCTTGGATCAGAAGCCTTCCCCTTCCAAATCAACTAATCTCCACGCATAGCACAGTGCATTATATATATTCCATCTAAACTAATGTTAACACAGTTTATCAAGAGTATTTCGTCATAATTTAACCTTATAGTTTACCTCCACCTGGCCAAAAGCTCATTCCCACTCCCCATAGCAACCAACACAGGATTCCACTGTTTGTAGTCTATAAATAAAATGTTACATCACAGAGCCTTAGAATCTGAGTTAGAAGGAATCTTTGGAGTTTCATTTGTCCAATCCTTTATAAATGAAGAAATAGGTCTAGAGAGATTAGGGGGCTTGCTCAAAGCCACACAGCTGGCTAGCTGGAAGGCAAGGGCCTGAACCCAGGTTTCTCTTGCTTGAGGTCTGTACCTGAAATTGGCTTTAGATAATCAGTGACAGAAATACTTGACCTTATACAAGATCTGGGGATGACGGGGATAGGAGTAATTTGCTTTACTGAAACATTCACAAAGATTTGTCTAAGCCACTCGAAAGACCTTCTGGAGGACTAACTCCTTAGCTTGGTGTTGAGCAGAGTCACAAGTTAACTGCGACACTTATTTATAAATTTGCCGGCTTAATCTCTGGCTCCTCTGACAGGAGGGCGCACCCAAGGGCCCGGCACGCAGGGGCTCTCCCTCTAGATCTGTCACACTGCCGCCGCCTGGCCTGCCCCCACGTGGACTTGGCTCTGAGGATCAAAGTCTACAGTTTGGCCCCGCAGGTGTGCTGGGGACTATGATGACCCGCTGAGTGGGAGCTCGGACTCCGCAGCGCCAGACGAGCTCCGGGCCGCCCCTCCTCCTCCCGCTGCACGCGGCCCGCGCCCCCACTTCACCCGCCGCTGCACCCGGCCACGGCCCCCCAGCCCACGCCCGGCTTCTGGAGGAAAAGACCCCGCCCCCATCAGTTGGCGCTACGACCCCGCCCCCTCCCGCCCCTCCGAGCCTTCATCCAATAGTGAACGCGAAAGGGCGGGATGAGGTGGCTGTCGTGAGGAGGTCCCGACCAATGAGGAAGCGTGCCGGGCCTGATGGGCGGGGCCTCAAGACCTTGTCACGCTCGGGTCCGTGTGAAAACGGGGGTTCCGAGTGCAAAGCAAAGTTTTTTTGTAAACCGTCTGCAAAGGCGGGGGGGCGAAGAAGGCGCCCGAAACCGGGCCGAGTGCAGCCGTGGCCGCCGCCTTTTTAGCTCCTCAGCCGTCAGCTCCTCTTTCCACCAGCAGCAGAGACCAGCAAGGAGAGCCCGCAGATGCTCGGAGCTTTCTCTGCGCGGAGCTGCCGGTCGCCTTCGCCCGCCGCCCTCCTGCTCCGGCTCCTGGTGCCCCAGCTCCAGGAGCCCCTGCTCCCCGCCGCCGTCGCCCCGGTGTGGGTGTGGGGGCCGCTGTGGCTGAGCTGGGCCTCGGCGCCTCCTCGGAGAAGAGCCGCCTGACGAGCTGCGCGCCGCGGCGCCGCCGGCTGGCTGAGGGCGCCCAGAGGCACGGGGCTCGGCGGCTTGGCCCCAGGCTCGCCCCCGTGTAACCCCGGGGGCCCTCAGCGGTTTCCCGAGCGGCCAGTCTCGGGCGGTAAGAGCCCCGCGCCGCCCGCCCTCCCCGTCTCGGGTCCGCCGGGTCGCCGACCCTCCGCGCCTCGCAGCCGCCACCTCCCCCCGAGTTTCCGGGCCGTGCTCGGTGGGCCCCTCAGCCGCAGCCATGGGGTGCTGGGGTCGGAACCGGGGCCGGCTGCTGTGCATGCTGATGCTGACCTTCATGTTCATGGTGCTGGAAGTGGTGGTGAGCCGGGTGACCTCGTCGCTGGCGATGCTCTCCGACTCCTTCCACATGCTGTCGGACGTGCTGGCGCTGGTGGTGGCGCTGGTGGCCCAGCGCTTCGCCCGGCGGACCCAAGCCACCCAGAAGAACACATTCGGCTGGATCCGGGCCGAGGTGATGGGGGCTCTGGTTAACGCCATCTTCCTGACCGGCCTCTGCTTCGCCATCCTGCTGGAAGCCATCGAGCGCTTCATCGAGCCGCACGAGATGCAGCAGCCGATGGTGGTCCTCGGGGTCGGCGTGGCTGGGCTGCTAGTCAACGTGCTGGGGCTCTGCCTCTTTCACCATCAGAGCGGCTTCAGTCAGGACTCCGGCCACGGCCACTCGCACGGGGGGCATGGCCACAGCCACGGCCTCCCCAAGGGGACCCGCGTCAAGACCACCCGCACCATGGGCAGCGACAACGTGGCTCCAGGCGAGCAGGGGCCTGATCAGGAGGAAACCAACACCCTGGTGACCAATACTAGTAATTCTAATGGGCTGAAGCTGGACGCAGCAGGTGAGCAGAGAAAGTCGCCGCAGGTGGTTGGGATTGGGGAACCCGGACCCTCGCCTGGCCCTCTGCGGGACGGGCCGCACGCCCCCTGCTGCCGGAGCAGGCCTGAGCCGAGCCACCTCTTTTTTGGTCCCTCCCGGTCGCGCACACGCCCGGCCAACCGGGAAATTGAATCCTCCTTCAGCTGGAGTGTAAGGAGCCGGGCGGTGCGGGGTGGTGGGATGTATGTAGGTGAGGGCTGTGCATCTGACCCTAAGTCTTTTCTGGTGATGGCTATAATATACCAAAAAATCCTTCCCGGTTCTAGTTCTTGGCCCTCTTGGGAAACAGAAAATCCCCCATTTGTCCTTAGTTGTTGAGTGTTGGAAAACATTGCTCTGCCAAAGTAGTTCTTTCGCCCATTGAATACATTTCATAACATTACATTCACACCGTATAAGCCCTAGTTAAAGGTTTCTTTTATGAACAGCAATGTATATTTCAGCTAAATGACCCCAAATCCCGAAGATCATAGATTTAGGATTTGTCTGGGCAAGTTTAGTACTTACTACACTTAGGACTTTTAATAATCGTACCAAAATAAAAGTAATGGTAATTTATTCATCTTTTATTTTTAATGGATGCTTTTCATTCTGAATGTCAATGCTGTTGAAGGAAATTCGGAAATCAACCAACGTCCTACTACCCAAGCTCAGTGATGTTAACAATTTGGTGTATTTCCTTCTGTATTTATTTACCATGTTGTATCATACTACATTGACAGCTTTCCTTTTCAGGTGCAGGATATGTTAATAGCATTCACTTGTACATTGAAAAGTTTTAATAAGTGATTACTCCACCCAACAAGGTGTTAATCCAAAGAAAATTAAGCTGCCCTAGTGTGTGGTTCCTTTAGGACAGTGGTTCTCAACCTGTGGGTCGACCCCTTTTTAACAAAGAAAATACATTAGGAAGGTTGAGAACCACTGCTTTAGGAGATCAATACTTTTGCTTTGAAAGCTGGGGCAAGTAGTGATCATTTAATTTCAACTTTTTTGATAGTCTAATTTTTTTTTTAGGGGTTTGCTGTTGCTTAGGCTGCTCTCTGACTCCTGAGCTTAGGCAGTCCACCTACCTTGGCCTCCCAGAGTGCTAGGATTACAGGTGTGGGCCACCATGCCTGGCCTGTAGTTGGGGTTTAAACCCACTCTACCAAGGAACTATCTTTTATATTCAGTGTTAAAAGTTTAAAAGTTAAAACTGGTTTTATTCTCAAGCAGTTAACCTAAGTGACAGAGTGATAGGAGAGATGGTTGGGATTGGGGAACCCGGACCCTTGCCTGGCCCTCTGCAGGATGGCCCGCATGCCCCCTGCTGCCAGAGCAATCAGGCATTTTATATTAGTAGACTTATCCATAACTACATTTAATTTTGGGTGATAGTGTTCAATTTTATGATTTCTTTGGTATATGACAAAAAGTATAGTACAATGTTTACAGAACCCCAGCCCCATAGAAAAGATGTAGTTTTTTGGAGGCAGGGTGCTTAGGAGAGTAGAAAAGCAAATTATCATAATGACTTAATTTAGTCCTGGCCATTATGTCCTGGCTTGTTCCCAGAATGTCAATTTATATTAAGTTTGCTCTAAGCACATTTTTTATTGTGCTTTATGAAAAAAATTTTGCCGCCTTCACCGCTTAGATGAAATTAGACAAGGATGTTTATGTAAACTCTTTTGATGTAACTTACATAAAATTTTTATTTCTTTGTAGATCCAGAAAAACCTTTAAATAATGATCCAGTGGAAGTACAAGTGAATGGAAATCTTATCAGAGAACCTGACAGTGTGGAATTGGAAGAAGATGATAGGGCTGGACAACTTAACATGCGTGGAGTTTTTCTGCATGTCCTTGGAGATGCCTTGGGTTCAGTGATTGTAGTAGTAAATGCTCTGCTCTTTTACTTTTCTTGGAAAGGTTGTTCTGACGGGGATTTTTGTGTGAACCCTTGTTCCCCTGATCCCTGCAAAGCATTTGTAGAAATAATTAATAGTACTCAGGCAGTAGTTCATGAGGCTGGTCCTTGCTGGGTGCTATATTTAGATCCAACTCTTTGTATAGTAATGGTTTGTATACTTCTTTACACAACTTATCCATTACTTAAGGAATCTGCTCTTATCCTTCTACAAACTGTTCCTAAACAAATTGATATCAGAAATTTGCTAAAAGAACTTCGAAATGTTGAAGGAGTTGAGGAAGTTCATGAATTACATGTTTGGCAGCTTGCTGGGAGCAGAATCATTGCCACTGCTCACATAAAATGTGAAGATCCAGCATCATACATGCAAGTGGCTAAAACCATTAAAGACGTTTTTCATAATCACGGAATTCACGCTACTACCATTCAGCCTGAGTTTGCTAGTGTAGGCTCTAAATCGAGTGTAGTCCCGTGTGAACTTGCCTGCAGAACGCAGTGTGCTTTGAAGCAATGCTGTGGGACACTGCCACAAGCCCAATCTGGAAAAGATACAGAAAAGGCCCCAACAGTTAGCATTTCTTGTTTAGAACTTAGTGACAATCTAGAGAAGAAGCCCAAGAGGACTAAAGTTGAAAACATCCCAGCTGTTGTGATAGAGATAAAGAAAACGCCAAACAAACAACCTGAATCATCTTTGTGAGTCTTGAAAAAGATGTGACATATGACTTTTGCTTTAAACTGCAAGAGGGAAAAAAAAGACTCCATTGAAATTCTAAGTTTGCCAAGTAGTGTAACAGAAGTACTTGTCTGGTCACACAGTTTAATTCTATTTTTGTAAGAACATAATGGGACTGCATAACAGAGTTCTATATACAACTTTGTGATTATTAGTACAGAGTACAGCTGTGCTATAACAGTTTTGGAAAGCCAGTTTTAACACTATGTTACATTTTTGTTTAAGTATAAACCTTATATAACATAATGACATTTGATTTCCAGTTTTCCCATGATAAAAATTAGGGGGATAAATAAATTAAAATTGTTACTGAAATTTCTCTGCTTTTCTTTTCCCCCAGTGTTATACTTTGTTTATTAGAATTATAATAGCTAGATCTCTAAAATCATCAACAATTTATTTGCTTTGGCATTTTAGGTAATATTTACTTTCCTTTTAGTATCATTCCATAGCATAATGGGAACATATTTTAAGAGTGACTCATGGCTATTCATAGGACATAAGAAAAGTTACTATCCTGTATTCTTCTATATTGCTGAGTATTAGTCTAATGAACAGTGAGACAAATAAATTGAACTATAGTTTACATACAATAGGGCATATGGGGAGTAAGAGCAGGGATGGAAGTTTACTGAACTAAATATTTAGATTATTGTATATTAATATTCAGACTACATTTCTGAATTATTTTGAGAATTTCAACTCATTTTATCCTACCAAAGTTAGTCTAAAACATGGACGTGTTCACCAGCATTACTTTGAAAGGTTGATATAGAAACATTGAGCTGAAAGTTTACTCACAAAATATATAAATATTTTTAAGAGTGTTAACTTAGCATCTAATATACTTAATTACATGCTAAATGCAAGCTATTAATGTAATCTTTTAAATTGTGGATGTTTCAAAAAAAAACTTCAAAGTTAACGTCATTTCATGGTGAGCAATCGTGAATGAATTTAAACCAAGCTTTTCAAGCACAACCAACAATACTTGTGCTTTGCCAAGAGCCACTAACTTGAGAGAAAAAATCAGGAAGTAATGCAATTGGATATTAAATTATTAGAAAGCAAAATTAATAATTAAAGCATTCTATAAGTCATATTGACATTGCTTGGATAGTCTAACAGTGGCTTATTTTGCAAGATGCCACATGTCTACACATGAAATTGTTCTTGGCTGTTTCCTTGTTGCTATAGATTTCAAATCCAACACAAATATTATTTAAGGGTATTTAAGTTATATTTTTTGTGACAGAGGGGTTATGCATTGTCATGAGAATGTAGACTTTTATCCTCAAAAAGATGGATATTTAGTGTCAGTTATCATGTATAGTTCTATTTTTCTAGAAACAAGGTATTCTGACTACTTTAGTAACTTTTATAGCTGACTACTTTTACGATTGGCTACCTTTTGGGATTTGAAATAATTCATTGTTTAACGGGTCAGAAGATGAAAGTGTTGGAATTTGACAGTTACTTTTTAAAGGGATGATCTTTTGCAGTTTTTTTCCCTAGTACAAGCCTGTTGCTGGCAATGGGCCTATTTAAGAACAGCTGATTTTTCCAATGAGAATGTAGTAATTTTTGGAACATAGTTTGTAAGTTCACATTTACTATAATGGGCCAAAACCATAACCTGCCAGTTTGCAGTACATCTTGATCTTTTAATACTCTTTATCTGCTATTGTGTAACTCAATTCCTAAACTGATAGTTATCTTGAATTTTGCAAAAAGGTTTTTTTTTTTTTAAACTTAACATCATTTGGGGATCTCGATATGTGGGTGGACAAGAGAGAAAGCTGTGAATTGTACTTATCATGTACATTCCTGATTTAACACTTTACAGAACATTTTATTAAGATCTGAAAACAATGTTATGTAAACATTTTGGCGATGATACAATAGGATAACTGGCCAAATACATTACATTCACTGGGGTTTTCTTTACATCCGATCTATTTGGGGTCTGTTTTAAAGGCGATATAACACCTAAGTATAAGACATCAACTGAATGAGGGTTTTAAAATGGTATATAAGCATGAGCCAAGGACTATGGTTTGGTTTTTCAAAAGTGCTTTGAAGATAACAGCCTGTAGGTTTTAGTTATTTCACTTTTCATAATTTTTAAGTAGCTTATACTACGTGTGTATCAAAGTGGTACCACGGGATTTTCTTTTTTCAGAAGACTTTGTCATAGCAAAATCAGTGGGCACTGACTCACCTTTTGAGTTCTAGTGGACAATTTATTTATTTCTTTACAATGCACTTTCTAACCCATTTTAGCTATATTAGCATTATCTTAAAAAAAAAAAAAGACATGCTTGTATATTTAAATATTGCTGGGATTTAAGTGTCTTTTCCAAAATAGTTTTTCCCTTTCTGAAAGAAAATTAGGGAAATACCCTAATTTATAAGATAACTTAAAACCCAATATTTAAATACGCTGTTTTATAACACTGCATCAGTTTTTGGAGTTGCATCTCTCCTGCTGGCTCTTTTATATTTGAGCAAGATCAGTGTAGAATATGTGTTTAGAGACTTGTCCGTTGTGTCAATTTAGTGAAAAGGAGGTGCTGCATGTGCCTGAATTAAACCAACCAGAATTTTTCCCAAGCCAAATGCAGCCTTAGTGATTAGAGATTTAATTCTCCATTGTCACTATTTTTGCTTGGATGATTGTTTAGTTTTTTCTGAAGGGTACTTACATTGTAAAAGTTTGGACTAGACCTAAAAAGCAAAATCCTCAAGAACCTTGCTATGTGTGTTTTAATGTTTTAGAAAACAAATGTTGAATAACTAAGGTATATAATTTGAATAGAAAAAAATTCCACCAAGTGCACCTTGGAAAATCAGTAGCTAGAAGACTATGTTAATATGTCTGTGTCCAGTTAATTATGAATTTTTGAAAGTTGTGAGGGAAAAGATCTATGGAACTTAATGTGAAATATTTAGTAGGTTAACTGGTATTGAGTTAAAGATTTTTACTGTTTATATGGAGATATCATTTGAATGATAAAAATGTCATTAACCTGCTGTCTTAAGATGTTCACACAAATAGAGAGGAGAGTAATTCTACAATATAAAAATATTTATTTTAATACCGAGTTTCAGTTAAGTCATAAAACAGTGTTAAAATTTAAAACTCTTGGGAAGGTAGGGAGGTTTTTTTGTTGTTTTTTTTAAATTGAAACTGTGTCATATAGTGTTTCACCGTCTATGAAATGGGAATTGTAATAGCACTATTTTGATGTAGCTCTACCAATATTATGTGGTAATGCTGTTTTGTTTTACTAACAAGCTCTGGAATATTTAGCAGTCATTTTCACTGGCACAAGAGCCTTTGTATGTTATTCAATTTAAACTTTTAAACCAAAAAATTTATGGTCCAGTGTCTTTGGCAAAAAGATGCTGGAGGGAATGTAACATACAATTAATGTGTGATTATATATAAAAAAGACACAAATTGCCATGTTATGGTTCTGCCTTGAAACAGCACAATGAAGTGTATCAGTGTATTCTGTGATTCTTTATGAAACTTTCATATTGTGTTGTTTTTGTGTCTACTGTTGCCTGTCCTTTGGACCAGATGTGGCTCAGTTAAATGCAGTTATCATCTCATTAAATGCAGATGCAGATAAAATGTCTTTAGTGCTGCAACATTTACCTAACTTTTTGTATGTTTTATGACTGTGTGTTATTTTCCAAAGCTGTTCCTACCTCACCATGAGGCTTTATGGATTGTTATGTATTATAAATGTTCTATATGAGACAGACTACTGTGTTTCTTCTCATTTATTAAAAGTTAAGTAGAAAAATAAACTAATTTTAATATCGACTTCATTTGTGCATGTGGCCTCCCCTGGGTTTATGTAGAAGAGGGTTGGATTTCAGGTATTGAGAGATTGCAGTTTAACATAAATGTTGCTAGTGTGCAGAGTGAAGACTCCTGTGGAAAAAGCAAATGTGGGCCAAAATTACAATAGAAATTAAAAGGGGAACACTACAAAGGCTCTGCAGGACTCTAAACCGATTGTAGATCAAAAGACCCTGATTCCAGAGGGGTCCTACTTCATATAGAGAAAGGAATGCTACACAGAGGCCAAGGAAACTATAAGCAGACAGGCCTTGCTGGGTTTAGATCGATCATTTGCTTTTTGTTTGATCACATTTCTACCAGTCTTACCTATGTAGTAAAGCCTCCATAAAACCCCCAAAGGACAGAGGTTGGGGCACCTCCAGATAACTAAACGCATGAAGGTTCCTGGAGAGGGTAATCATGCCCAGGGAGGGCATAGGAACTCTGGGCCTCTTCCCCTATACCTTGCCCTGTGCATCTCTTCATCTATATTCTTTGTAATATCCTTTATAATAGAGGAGTAAATATAAGTGTTTCCTTGAGTTCTGCGAGCTGCTCCAGCAAATTAAACCCAAAGATAGTCACGGGACCCCCAACTTGGTTAGACATTCTGAAGACCTGGACTTGAAACTGGGGTCTGACTGGGAGGGCTGTCATGGGGACTGAACCTTCTGATGCTATTCTCCAGGTAGTGTCAGAATTAATTGGAAGGTACCCAGCTGGTGTCTGCTACTTGTTGGTAGAGAAGCCTCCCACCAATTTGATCACAAGTCTGTAGATGATTGTTGTGGGACGAGAGCAGAGAAAAACACAGTTTGTGTTTTTCTCAAATGCTGCTTCTTTTGGTACTTGCTATTTTTTATTTGTAAGTGTAGTTTCTAATGAAGATTAGTAAATATTTTATAGCTACAAAAATCGTCTGAAGCTATTAACCCAAGTTAGTACATTAGTGTGGTCAGGACTATCACATATGTAGTTTCTTATATAAAACATATTTTGAACTTATATTTCTGGCTGGGAAACAACAGTTGAAAAATCAATTGATAATAAATGATGATAAATAATTAAGGGATCTGATAAATAGATACTCCAAAGAAGCGGTAAGAGATCTTTGGAAAGTGCTATATGGGCCAAAATGGAAAGGAGCAGGGCTTGAGAGAAAGGGAGTATAGAATAGTAAAGAGTTGGCAGTGGACAGATAAGATTATAAAACAGAAGGTTAAATGTGCCACACCAACCAATTGGAATTTGGTTTTATAGGAAATGAGAAGGTTACCAATAATTTTTGAGTGAAAAAATGAGAAAATGGAAAGTACTATAAAGGATAGATTTGGAATGGATGTAAGTGAAGTGAGATAAGAAAACAAAACAGTTTACCAGATAATTCATTGCTAAGAACTTGGACTAGTTCCCAAGTACACATGTCTACCTGTACATATATCAAATTTCAATTGCTTCTATACACCGTTTTTCATATTTTAACGTTTCTGAAATCAGAATGCATAGCTATAATCAGTAGTATCTTCTCATTGTTATCAAGATGTGTCTAACTTCTCAGGTTACAGAAAAAATTACCTTCCCAGGCAATACGGTCTTTCAAAAAGTATTTGCCAACATTTCCAAAAGGGTAATTTCATGTATTTTGCATTGCACATTTGGGTGAGAGCTGTTTCTTTCCAATTAAATGAAAATATTCTAAGAAAGTCAAGTAACATTTGTTTTTAAAGGAATTTCAAAGACATTTCTGAGCCTTTGGAACTGACCATTTTTGTCCTCACCTCAGCATGTAGCCTATACGGTCCTTTTCTTTTAAATCAAGTAATTTATGATACTTTGTTGCTTTTGCTTATTTAAGGACCTATTTCTAGCCAGACTATGGAGGCTCATACCTGTAATCCCAGCATTCTGGGAGGCTGAGGCTGGAGCTTGAGCTTAAGAGCTCAAATCCGGCTTGAGCAAGAGCAAAATCTCGTCTCTACTAAAGATAGGAAAGTTAGCCAGGCATCATGGCAGACACCTGTAATCTCAGCTACTCAGGAGACTGAGGCGGGAGAATCATTTGAACCCAGGAGTTTGAGGTTGCTGTGAGCTAGGCTGATGCCATGACACTCCACCCTGGGCAAGAGAGTAAGAATCTGTCTCAGAAATAAATAAACAAATAAATAAATCGGGTGGTGTCTGTGGCCCAAGGAGTAGGGCATCGGTCCCTTATACCGGGGGTGGTGGGTTCAAACTCAGCCCCAGCCAAAAACTGCAAAATAAATAAATAAATAATAGAAATCCACTTCTCTTCCAGATTATAAACTGTGGGGTCAGGCTATGTTTTATTCATCTTAATTTTCCTCAGGATATAGCACAGGGACTAGCAGCACACTATAGGTATTCAAAGATGTTTGGATGAATATTGAGGCATCAAATGGCAGGAGTAGAAAAAGGTATACAGTAGGAATAATACTCTTGCCAGCTAAAATACACTGAGCCCTTGTTACATACCAGGCACATTCATTTAACCCTTACAAACCATTAAGTATAATCCATTACTCCCATTTTACAGACAGACTAAGGTATGAAAGCACCTAACCCACAGTCACATAGCTAGTAAGTGATGGAACTGGACCTGGACCTCAGCAAGAGGTCACAGCAAGTATTCCTCTTTACTTTGGACTGTTCAACCACTGACTTCATAAGCAAATTCAGAATAAAGAGTTCTGATTTTCATCCAATGAGTAGTAGTAGATGAACAAAGCACAGGGGGTCTTTGGAGACTCAAGGAGCAGAGGTGATTGCAGTAGATGTGGATGAGTAGACACAAGGAAAAGATCATCTGCCTTTCAACAGGGGTGCTGTTAGCTTTGGGGTGAGAGGGTTCATCAAAGTACAGAAATGCCCCATGCATTTAGAAGTTTAGCCTCCTTCCACACACATGAGAGAGCTACCTCTCTCTACCTCTACCCATTATCGAGACACCCCAACTGTTTCAGATGTCCCCTAGGGAGGCAGTATAGCCCTATTAGAACCCACAAAAGGCTAAGCCAGTGTGTTCTCTTCCCCAGGAACAAAATGCTACTTCTAGTCCCCTCCTTTTGCATAAATCCCTAGTGTTTTGTACGAACTTCAATTTCATCTATAAGTCCAGGAACTGTGCCTCCATGCCTTGATAACAAAATAGAAAGTCTGATGGTTTCGATTTCTGAGACTTATGACAGGTGATAAAAGGATTGCTATCGGAGTCAAGAGTTCCTCTGATTTTTTAAGAAGATCGTTCTACCCAAGAAAGTTGCAGATGTGGCCATCTGACTTGGTCACAGAAATCCTTGGTTAGCTGTTTTGAAGTATAAAGTGAAAATGGGTTTCTGGCAATATACAAGGGGTTCAAAATCAACGCCTTTTATTAAAATCCATATTTGGGCTTGGCGCCTGTGGCTCAAGTGGCTAAGGCGCCAGCCACATACACCTAAGGTGGCGGGTTTGAATCCAGCCCATACCCGCCAAACAACAATGATGGCTGCAACCAAAAAACAGCCAGGCATTGTGGCAAGTGCCTGTGGTCCCAGCTACTTGGGAGGCTGAGGCAGGAGACTCACTTGAGCCCAGGAGTTGGAGGTTGCTGTGAGCTCTGATGCCACAGCACTCTACCCAGGGGGATAGCTTGAGGCTCTGTCTCAAAAAAAAAAATCCATATTTGATGTGATGAATATTCACATCAAAATTGATAAGGATTGACCGCGATTTTTCTTTGTAATGTTGAAAAATGTCAAGGACAATATTAGACAAAGTTGATTTGGACTTTGTATAGCCTGGAACAAGGGTGGCCTTTAATGATACCTACTCTGGGCTCTTGCCTCACACTTTAGATTCCTCTGGCAGGTCATGGCAATAAGATGGTATTTATTGATAAAGCTATTGGGTCTCAAGTTTCTATACATTTTTAATAGCTAATGAACCAGAAAAATTAGGTGGTAGAGAGAATAGTATCCCCCCAAAAGATGTCCATGTCCTAATTCCTAGAACCTGTGAATACCTTATATGACAAGGGACTTAACAGATGTAATTTGGGCTCTTGAGGTGGGGTGAGTATCTTAGATAACCTGGATTACCCAGTGTAATCATAAGGGTCCTTATGAAAGGAGGCAGGAGAGTCAGAGAGAAGAGGGTAGGAAGGCAGAGGCAGGGGCTGTGGTTAGGGATTTGGAGATGCCGGCTTTGAAGATAGAGGAAGTGGGCATAGGTTAAAAAATACAAGTGTCCACAAGAAGCTTGAAAAGGTAAAGGATTCACTCAGTGATATTCACCACTGCAGGCTAGTCTCTCTTCTTCTTATGTTTCTTTTTTCCTGGTCCCTCTTAGTGCCTCCAAAAGGAACACAGCTCTGCAGACACTTGTCTTTATTCCATAAGGGTCATTTTGGACTTAAGTCTTCCAGAACTGTAAGATAATAAATGTATTCTGTTTTAAGCCCCTAGAGCTGTGATAATTTGTCACAGTGTCAATAAGAAATTAATAAATAGATATTAAGGCATAAGTATAATTTAAACATTACATTTTTATATTTACTGTTACAAAGACTTTGCTTTCCTTGGAATTAAATTATAGACTCACTTGTGAACAAAATTTTGTCAGAAAAGGGCCAGACACTTTAAATGGTGGCACAACTTTTTGTTTCATGTTTATGTAATAATTTATACTGGATAAGCAAATTCATGAAACATTGATCTGTGGTTTTAAGGCAGGAGGGAGAACAGTGACATGAGCAATTTTCTTCAACAATACATGTGGTCTGTCTGTGTGTTACGATATCAAGTTTAAGGGATTTGGTGGGGATCCAGACTTGCTTATGTGTTACAATGAGACCCAATCTGAACTAAGCGAGAGCTTGTGGTGAGAATCTACCTCACCTGGACTAGACCGTCACCTTGTATAGAGGCCTTCTGAGATCGCTATGGAATGGCTGTCTCTTCTTTTTTCTCCTTACATTCCCTCTATTTGTCTCACTTAAAGGCTGCCCCTTCCCCCTTTCCACCTTCCTCCTCTCTCTCTTCTCTCCACCTTGCTCTTCCAAGTCCCAAGGCCCATCCTTTATTAGACTTAAGACCTTGGCAGGTTTTTTTTGAGACACAGTCTCAAGCTGTCACCCTAAGTAGAGTGCTGTGCTGTCACAGCTCACAGCAACCTCAAACTCTTGGGCTTAAGAGATCCTCTTGCCTCAGCCTCCCAAGTAGCGGGGACTACAGGCGCCTGCCACAATGCCCAGCTATTTTTTGGTTATAGTTGTCATTGTTGTTTGGCGGGCCGGGGCTGGATTCGAACCCGTCAGCTCCAGTGTATGTGGCTGGCGCTTTAGCCACTTGAGCTACAGGCACCAAACCAAGACGTAAGCAGATTCAATACCTCTTAGACTCTTGGTTTTTAGATCTGTGAAATGGGGACAATGCATCCACTATAGAGTTCTAATGAGAATTGTATGAGACAAAAAACTAAGGTTTATCTACCATGTACTATGTTTTAAAACTGTGCTAAATGTTTTAGCCCGTGTAATTCTCACAATCACTCCACGAACTAAATGCTGTCATTATCTTCAATTTAGGGATGAGAAGTATCTTTTACCCTCCAATTTAGAGGGTAAAAGAATTGGTGGCTTCTATCTGTGTTCCTAACTGTGACATTGACCCTGTAAAGTATCTAGCATAGTGTGTCATTGACCCTGTAAAGTATCCAGCACAGTCTCTGATCTACATAGTCAGCAATAAAGCAGAGTGGTCATTCCTGGAATCACAATGCCTGGGTTCCAATCTCAGACTTGCTGACTGCATGACCTTGCATAAGGTACTTAAACTTTCTGCTTCAGTTTCCTCATCTGAAAAATGAGGATAAGAGTAGTATTTCTGGGAGGTGCCTGTGGCTCAGTGGGTAGGGTGCCGGCCCCATGTACTGAGGGTGGTGGGTTCGAACCCGGCCCCAGCCAAACTGCAACCAAAAATAGCCAGGCATTGTGGCAGGTGCCTGTAGTTCCAGCTACTTGGAAGTCTGAGGCAAGAGAATCACCTAAGCCCAGGATTTGGAGGTTGCTGTGAGCTGTGACGCTACAGTACTCTACCCAGGGCGATAGAAACTGTCTCTTAAAAAAAAAGAAAAAGAAGAAAGAAGGAGTAGTATTTCCCCTAGAGCAGTGTTTTTCAAACTTTTTTTAAATCTTGGCACACTTGAACATATAGTTAGAATTTCATGGCACACTTAAATTATATTAATCCAAAAAAATTTTAAAAAGAATATACTTACTGTGCTGTGAAGGTCTTTCAAAAATAATTTAATTAAGGATCTTTAAAAATTGGTTAAAAATCACTGAAGTGTTGTCCTATAGATTTAATGAATTGAGGCTAGGGGCAGAAACTTATACCTGTAATTCCCATAATTTGGGAGGCTGAGGTGGGAGGATCACTTGAAGCCATGAGTTCAAGACTAGCCTGGGCAAGATAGCAAGACCTTCTCTCTACACAGTACTCCAGCATGGACAAAAAACCAGTACACTTTCAAAAAAAAAAAAAAAAAAGGATTGAATGAAAGGATATAGGTAAAGCACTTTGAACACTGCTGCTCCTTATTAAGTGCTTAGTAAATATTAGCCAGCTATTTTATTTCCTTTCTATTTCTCACTTTCTCTGTTCTTTCCTTCCTTCTCTTTATTTCTCCTTCTTTCTTTCTTCTTTCCCTCTCCCCCCCTAAGCCAAATTAATCTTTTTACTCCAGATAATGTCAGTTAACAGACACTATCTGCCCAAGTGGTGGCTCACATCTGTAAGGAGTTTGAGACCAGCCTAAATAAGAGTAAGACCCCCATCTCTATTATTAATAAAAATAGAAAAATTAGCCAAGTGCAGTGGCTGGTACCTGTAGTCCCAGATACTTGGGAGGCTGAGGCAGGAGGATTGCTTAAGCCCAAGAATTTGAGGTTGCAGAAAGCTATGATGGTAACACTGTACTCTAGCCAGGGTGACGGAGAGAGACTCTGTCTCAAAACAAATGAAAAACCACTATCTGCCTGAGATGGGAATATCTTGAGGGCAAATAAGTGTTTACCTATTTATCTATTACATGATTTGTACTTTTATGAGGGAAAAATTGGGGGAAGGAAAAGCAGTAGCTTGTTGCCTCTGGACAAATGATGGTTGAGGCTCAAAACAAGGACAATTTCGATAATTTGCTTGGGCTGCAGAGGGAATGGGTGGTGAGGTGGTGTTGTCACCAGCATTGTTTGGGTGTGTGTTGCCTGCCCTCTTGTTGCTGGGACCTTGGTGGTGATTTCTGATTAGGAGCAAAGTTTGGATCCAATAATCTCTTGAGACCCTTCCGGCTGAGTTGGGAGATTTAATGAAACATCCTCTTAAACAGCAGTGGTATGGGACAGTGGAGAGAGTCCTGGGCTAGGCACCCGGATGCTTGGGTTCTGGTCCTTCCCCTAACTATCTATAACCTTGGACAAGTTGGTTTTCCTCTCTGGGATGGTTTACCCTCTTGTAAAGTGAGGTGTTAGTCTCATACTTTCCTCCCCTACCCAGAGATTCACCCTGACAGACTCCCCTTCATCCATCACTCATGGGCACATCCCCTCAGGATGAAACTGGGCAAAACCAAGATGGTGGCTCCTGGGAATCATAGAGAAGGCCTGAGGTGTCTGCAGCCCAGGTCCATACACACTCATCAGTAGTGTCTTCGAGACACCTCTGACAAGAGCGCATGCCAGGGGACAAAGCACAGGACGGTAGAATCCCCCTCCCATCATGTCCTTCAGGTGCCACCTACTCTGGCTTTCCCCACAGCAGACCCTGAGGCAATAAACAAAATTCTCCAGTTCCTTCCACTGAAATGTCACAAACACTTCCTCATTTCCTTTCCCTTTGGAGAGATGAAAGGAGCCTGTCTCCTATTTGAGTTGTTCTACCACATCTCCCCCTTGTCGTCTACACCCCTTTCTTGTGAGTTCAGTTGTCCTCTGTCTTCCCCTTTCTCCTTCCCTCTTACTTTCTCTCTTCCTTCTTAAAATATTTCCCTAGCACACACATGATGCTGAGCCCTGGGAATATAGCAGACACCATCTCTGCCTTCACAGAGTTTTCAGTCTAGTGGAAACCCCAGGAGAGTTTCCAAGAGGAAATGTCCAGTGGGTAGTGAATCTGACCCTCCTTCAGAAGGACTTCCCATGAGGTGACACACAGCTCACCCCTCCTGTCAGCTCTTCTCCATGGCCCTGCTCCACTCCCCCAACTGCATCCCAGCATGGTGGGCCAAGGGATGGCAGGGATGAAGGGAGGGTTTACAAAGAGAAAGGGTGAGCTGGGGAGAGCTGTGATTTCCCACTGCAGGCCTGGCCCCATCCACCTATAATCCAGAGAGACAGTTCCAAAGTAGGCCAAGACATCTACTTTCTTTTTTTTTTTTTTTTTTGAGACAGAGCCTCAAGCTGTCCCCCTGGGT
>NW_003852573.1:2029890-2038420 GCF_000181295.1 Otolemur garnettii | reverse complement strand
AGCCAAGACATCTACTTTCATTGCCTCATTTCATTTCCTTCTCTCAATCAATGGATTATTTTCACCAAAGCTTTTCTTTAAAATTGAACTGGGCTGGGCTTGAGGTGCCACACCTATAAGTCTAGCACTCTGGGAGGCTGAGGAAGGAGAATTGCTTGAGGCCAAGAGAGACCTTATTTCTACTAAAAATAAAAAAAAAATCAGCCAGGCATCATGGCAGGTGCCTGTAGTCCCAACTCCTTAGGAGGCTAAACCAGGAAGTTCAATTGAACTTGGAGTTTGAGGTTGCTGTGAGCTATGATGACACCACTGCACTCTAGCCCAGGTGACAAAGCAAGATTCTGTCCCTAAAGAATAATAATAATAATAAATTAATCAATTAATTTAAAAAATAAAATCGAACCATCTGAGACCTTCCAAGTGTGCAAGGAGCGAGTAAGGCCTGGCTGGGTGAGTCAGAGGAACAATTCTGAGTGAGCAGCTCAGGCATTTCTGGAAACCACTAGCTGCTTGGGGGACTTTGATTACCTTGGAGTTTTAAACTGTGTTTTCCCTCCCTTAATTACAACCTGGAGACAAATCACATAACAAGCACCTCTCTGAAATATGTCAATGTGTGGCAAGAAATAATGATTCTGCAGATTTGCTTCAGCGTCTGCTTCCTGAGATCACTGTGTGTGTGGCACTGCTTTGATAACTATCATTTTGTAGGACATGAAAATGTCTACACTCATCCAAAAGCAATGCACAAAAGAGAAAAGATAGTGCTGATTCAATCCAGTGTGGTTTTCCCTTTGTGGCAGTAAAGACTGTTCTTGCCTTGTGTGGGATTTGTGAAGCAGGGCTTGCGCAAAGCAACCCGAAACCTCTCTTACCTCGTCATTGAAAACAAAACGCTAGACTTTCATGTTAATTTATTTGTGAAACAAGCTAATTTTGTTGAATGTATAAATTAGGTCTTAAAAGTACTTTTTGTCTATTTTTTAAAATTTTTGTCTATTTTTAATACTGAGACACATAGTCAACCCACATTTTAAAGATATGTATGTATATACGTATATACACACATGTATACACACATATGTATACACACATAAACTTATGAATCTACAAAGATTTTTTTCTTGCTCAAATAAATAAAAGCCAGTTGAACAACTTTTGCCACTTACTAACATCAGAAAGTTGAGGCTTGGCAAGGTGGCTCTCGCCTATAGCTCTGAGAGCCTGAGGTGGGAGGATCCTTTGAGGCCAGGAGTTCAAAACTAGCCTGAGCAACATACTGAGACCTCATCTGTACAAAAAAATAGAAAAATTAGCCGAGCATGGTGACAAAGCACCTGTATTCCTACCTACTCGGGAGGCTGAAGCAGGAGGATCCCTTGAGCCCAGGAGGTCAAGGCTGCAGTGAGCTGTGATCATACCATTACACTTCAGCCTGGGTGACAGGGTGAGACTCTGTCTCTCAAAAAGAGAGAGTGAGAAAGAAGGAGGGGAAAAAAAGAGTTGAAATGTGAGACTTCTTTTAAAAGCAGCTTACAGGATAATTTTAATGCTATATTGATCTAGAGTAAAAATATGGTTTCCTCAGAAATCACTTGTTCAATGGAAAAGTTTCAAGGTGCCTGGTTCTGGTGCCAAGTAATATCCTGGGGGAGAGTCGAGGAGATGAGATGTTACCTTAATGGGAAGGGCCACAGCAAGTCACCAGGCTGGGAGGGGCTGAGCCATCTTTTGGGCTCCTGGCCATCTCCACTCTTTTTGGTAGAAGCAGCAACTAACTCTGTTGCAGGTTGGCAGAAGAAACAAAGGGACATCTATCTGTAAGACACCAACTCTCCCTCAGGGTCCAGCATGGTACGTACAGAAACTAACTCTACACCTAGCCTGGTGGTCAGGGAACTGGTTTAGAAACAGATGAGGGTTGGCGTCCTGCCCTGCTTCCTGACTTTATCACTGTAAGCTGGGTAAGTCACTTTGGTCTTTTTAGCGGTACTAGCAGTACATGCTACATGGGATTGAGGCCTGGTATTAAATAAATAATAAATTTGACCCTTTGATTAACAAAATCCTCTAATGGCTTTCATCGACATGTCCCATTTCCTTTCCCTAGGAATATTATTACTGACTGTTACTGAAAATGAGAGCTTGAGGAATACAGCTATCAATTCCAGACTTTGGATACTTCCCGTCATGGCACACTTAACCTGTGAGGGGGTTTTCCGGGTTGTTGCTATTCTCCTCCCAGGCAGCGACTGATTTATTCACTTAACAGATACTGACTGAGTGCCTGTGAGGCAGCAGGTTCTGTTCTTAGTGCTATAGGAGTGAACACAGACACACATCCCTGCCCTTGTGAAACGTGCACTCTGGTAGGGCACAGAGCTGATAAACAAAATCAAGAAGTGATAAATTCTAAGGAAGAAAAAGAAGGCAGGAAAGGAGAATAAATGCGTGCGTGTGATTGTGAGGTGGGTTGCTGTTATTTTAGATACATGTGTAATAGCAAGAATGGGGAAGAGATTTGGGAGCTACAGGAGGGGGAGAAGCCAGCTCCTCATATTTGGGAGGAAAGAGCCTTCCAGGCAGAGGGGCTCGCAGGGGCTAAGGCCCTGAATGGGAGCCAGCCAGCTTCTGCCACTGAGGCAGATGCCCTAAAGGAAAGCCTGAGTTTCCAGAAGCAATTTCTTTGGTTTTGATTAGACAGTGAAGCAACTTTCTTTCCCAAAGCAGAAATTTCTATTTTTTTTTAGACAGAGTCTCACTTTGTCCCCCTAGGTAGAGTGCCATGGCATCACAGCTCACAGCAACCTCAAACTCTTGGGCTCAAGCGATTTTCTTGCTAGCTGGGACTACAGGCACCCATACAATGCCCATCTACTTTTAAAGACAGGATGTTACTTTTGCTCAGGCTGGTCTCAAACTCCTAAGCTCAAGTGATCCACTTGCCTTGGCCTCCCAGACTGCTAGGATTACAGGCGTGAGCTACCGTGCCTGGCCTAATTTTTTGTGGATTTTGAAATTGATAGAGTCAAATGTAGGAACCCGGCCCAAATTGAGTGACCTGTCTAAATGGATGAACCCTCTGTCTTCCATCTGATGTCCCACCCTTGAAAGGTGAATGGGCCAACCCCCCCCCCCCCTTCCGACCTTTAAAACTCCCACCCACCATTACCCATGCGCTGACTTCTTTCTCGAACTCAGCTGGCCCTCACCAGAGTGGAATAAAGGCCGCTGTTGCCTACACAGAGCCTGGATTCCGTTTTCCTTTCCTCTCCCATCTTGACATAATTTTTATTTTCAGTCTTTGACTGCTCAGAAATTACTTTTTCTTTCTAAAGCAGAATCTCACTCCTTCTCTCTGGGATTGAGTGCCATGGTGTCATAGTTCACAGCAACCTCAAACTCTGGGGCTAAAGCAATCCTCTTTTCTCAGCCTCCTGAGTAGCTGGGACTATAGGTGCCTGCCACAACATCTAGCTAGTTTTTCTATTTTTTAGTAGAGACAGGGTCTGGCTTTGCTCAGGCTGGTCTAGAACTCCTGAACTCAGACAATTCACCCATCTTGGCTTCCCAGAGTGCTAGGATTACAAGCATGAGCCACTGTGCTTGGCCTCCAAAACAGAAATTTCTAGCATTTAGACTTTCCCTTCAGCAGCCACCAGTCCTTTGTTGGGTAACTAATGCCTGGGTTGAAGCAACCTTTAGGAGCAGGGCTGGCTTTATGTGTTTGGATCTGTTGTGTAATGATCGTGATTGCCCTTGAAGGTTTTCCTCGGCCCTTGGATGATCTGCTGAGGAAAGGAAGGGACCATTTCTCAAAGCCTGACCTTGGTGGCAACATCTCACTGCCTGGACTCTTAGACCTTTGAGCAAATGCTTTGATTCCAGGAGTAGAGATCGTCCAGCTTGGCTTTACCTTCCTGGAAAAATGAGAGCCTGAGGAATATAGCAAGTGAGAGTAGGGGCTTGGGAACCAGAGACTTGGTTGCAGTGCTTACTCTGGTGTTCATGAGTTGTGCAACATTGAACAAGTTATTGATGTGCAAAATGAGAACATTAGCACTTATGACTTAGGAGATTTGAGTGTGGTTATGGAGAGGATGAGCCTAGGGCAGTGCTAGCACTTCATAGAAACTCAGCAAACGATCACTCTGATTATTTTCACTCTCTTAAGCAGTCCTGTGCTAGTGGAACAGCCACCTCACTACTTGGTCCAATTTCTAATCCTCAGCAAAATATTGATGAAATTGTGGTCCCTGGACTTATGGAATTGTGACTGAAATGGGCTGCATCACCTCTGTCTGCGACGGAGGAACTGGGTTGGGGGCGGGGGTGGAGCCATATCATATAAGCCAGTTAAGGTCAATCAACTCTGATTACCTGATATAGAAGGACCTGCCTGTCCTTCCCCTTGACCTTAGAATGTGCTATTCGCTTTTTGCCATTACTTGGGCGGGTCACCTGCAGATGGATTCTGGTGCATGGAAACCTGTTTTAAGTGTGGCACTTAAGAGAGATCACTATTTCAAGAAAACTTACGTTGTATGTATTTTAAGAACGCAGATCACTATCTCCTAATGGTTTGGTTTTGCTAATCCAGATTTTCAGATTTTGCTGTGTGTATTTTCATGTTTGCAAAATCACTTGCTTCCTGTCAAACACTTCTGTGGATATCTATGGAGTCATAGAATCAAAGGATTTTTGCTAGAGTTTAACTTTCCCCAGCACATTTGGGGCAAAAGGGGCTGGGAGGATGGTAATTGGCCTGGGATTAAACTTTCTCTGGGGAAAACCCACTTGGAGCAATGGAAGGCACAGAGGCAGTGAGCCTTCATTCACTACCACATCCAACCCTCAGAGATGCACCAGGAAACTGAAAATGCCATTTCTGGGCTTTGTACTCATTCTGTGGTTGTCCATGTTCTGACTCAACTTTTCACCCCCATACCCCTCTTCTTTGCCCAGCAGCGTGTGTCATACTCAAGAGATAGGGGGGCCATCATTGGGGCACACTCTTGTTGCCTCCCTGTGCTGTCCTTGGCTCCCTGTCCCCTTGCTGAAACACCCCTTCAGCCTGCTTCAGCCCAGCAAAGTCACTGGCTTGCTGGTCTGTACTGACTCCTGCTATTCCCATTGTCCTCTTAGAGGTTAAGGCTTGAGACTGGGCTCCAGTACTGAGCTCCCTGAGGGTGCCCTGATGCTGGCACATTGAAAACCAGATGCCATCCGATTATTAGGAAGACAGGTCTGGGGCTTTAATACAAACTGGATGTGTTCTTCTAGTATGTGTCTTACCAACTAATGGGTCTTGCAGTTACCTGTGACCTCCAGGGTTACTCTGAGTTTGTCTTGGATATTTCCCTGTCTTCTGAAGAGCCACTGGAGCCACATAGATCAGATCCGGAGCCCTTTGAACCTGTGGAACTGTAACCATATTCATGCCTGGGTTTTGACTAAAACCCCCTTGATCACTCTCTTCCCTGGACAGTGTAGACTTTTGCTGCTGCAGCTCTGAGGGAATGACAGAAGAATACTCAAGGCAGAAATGGCCCCCCTGCTTCAGCTGACCAGCAGTGTCAGAGGCTCCACCCCTCTGCCTGGTGGAATATTCGATTTCATTGTAGAGAGGCAGGGGTATGGGGAAGGGGTGCTTACCATGGCATGTGAAGGCTGGCAGTTAGCAGCCTGGACCAGGCCTTTTAGTAGTGATAGAATGCTGCAGAGGGTGTAAAGATCATCTGCTCCAGCTGAAAGAGCTTCAGTTTCAGAACTGTGATTTACGATAGGTGTCTATTCAGGAATCAGAACCAAATTAGACTGCCTTACGTGGACAAGGAACTAATGCAGAAAGACATTATGAGTAAGTCGGGGGCTGCCCTAGCTGAACTGACTTGCCCATAATGATTCATCCCTGACAGAACTAATTCTAATTCTTCTTCTTCTAGTTTTGTGCCCAGATCCCAGAGGCAAGGACCTTAAGGTCTGAGTACAGGTTCTGCTTCAGAAGCTCTGCTGCAGGGCAGGGCCCCTTGCAGGACCCTCGTCAGCCCACAGATGAAAATACCCTGGCCTATCAGGTAGCGGTTGGGGATGGGGCTCTGGGCCCTCATGGAGGTCATCGCATGGCATGAGGATGCAGGCAGCCCAGGTTATGGTCGGCCTGGTAGCCGGCCCCTCAGGGAGCCACCACATGGAAGTGGTTGGTCAGTGGGGAATCCTACAGTCACACTCTCACCTTCCCTTCCAGCTGCCCGAACAGCTTCATGAGCAGGCCACTGACATAGAGCCGTCCACAAAGGGGTCTCTCATGGTCTCACAGTCACTGCCTTGTTTTCCCTGTGGCTCCGCTTGCTACTCCTCAAACCACTCATAGATGCTGGGCACAATTGTTGCAGACTGGTCTGGGAATCCATCTTCCCAAGTCAGGTCCTTGGCGGATGGGGAAGCAAGAAGAGAAGGGGGATGTGTTCTGCAGCCTTTTCCCAGGCATGGAGAGTAACACTCCAGCGCCCGGCCCAGATCCCATCAGAGAAAGCGTTGTAGTGGGTGCACGACCAAGGTCCTTCTTGGTGCCTCATAGGCAGGTGAAAACAGAGAACATGCCCGAGCTAGGTATTTTCTCCCGTATTGTAGGTTGTTTTTCACTTTCTTGACATTGCCTATCTTAGTCTGTTTGTGCTGTTATAGCAAAACACCTAAAACTAGGTCATTTATAAAGAGCAGAAATTTGTTTTCTTATAGCTCCAGAGGCCAGAAAGTCCAAGACTAGGGCTTTGGCAGTCAGGTTGTCTGGAGAGGGCTGTACCCTGCTTCTAAGATGGCACCTTGTTACTATATCCTTTGGAGGGGACAATCACACTGTGTCTTCACATGGTGGAAGGTGGAAGGGCATACAAGCCACGTTCTGTGTGAAGCCTCTTTTGTAAGGTCTTTAATCCACTCACAAGAAAGAAGCCACAAGACTTGATCACCTTTTGAAGGCCCCATCTCTTAACACTATCACATCAGCAGCAGCTGAATTTGGAGGGGAAACACTCAAACCATAGCAGTGTTTTTTGATGTACAAGTTTTATTTCTATGAAGTCCAGGTTATCTATTTCTAATTTGGTGCCTGTGATTTTGGTGTCATAGTAAGAAAAGCATTGCCAAATTCATTATCACAAAGGTATTTCACTATTGTTTCTTCTAAGTGTTTTATAATTTTTTTTTTATTAAATCATAACAGTCATGTTTTATTAAAACAGAACTATCATGGGGTACAGTGTACTATTTCTCTATACAATTTGACATACTTTCATCCAACTGGTTAACATAGCCTTCATGTCTTTTTCTTAGTTATTGTGTTAAGACATTTATATTCTACATTTAGAGAGATTCACATGTACCCTTATAGGATGAACCATAGGCATGATCCCGCCAATAACCCTCCCTCCACCTCCCCTATCCCCTCCCCTCCCCACCCTCTCCCCTCTCCCCATGTTCCTGGGCTAAAATTGGGTTAGAGCTTTCCTATGGAAGCTATAAATTAGTTTCATAGCAGGGCTGAGTACATTGGATGCCTTTACTTCCATTCTTGGGATACTTTGCTAAGAAGAATATTTTCCAGCTCCATCCATGTAAATATGAAGGAGGTAAAGTCTCCATCTTTCTTAATGGCTGCATAGTATTCCATGGTGTACATATACCACAATTTATTGATCCATTCGTGGATCGATGGGCTCGTGGGCTTCAAGTCAAGATGGCAGACTACAGCCAGCTTCCCACAGAGGCTCCCATCCAGAAGGAGACTTAAAGGGCAGAAGTTTAGCAAGTAAGCTGATGGTTTGGAGCTAAGCCAGGAGAGAAGAGTGAAGAACACACAACTTTGCTGAGGTGAGCTGCTACCCCCAAAATACAATCAAAAGGTACAAAATCCACCGCCAGCAGCAGCAGCAGCGTCCTCTACTCCTAGAGCCGCACACACCGTGGCCGGCGGTGGAGGAGTCCACTGCTCCGGGCAGGCCCATAACTGCTTGCTAGAGCCCCGTGTGCACCTTGGGGAAGGGGCGCAGGAGTCCCCCATGTTTTATAATTTTAGTTCCTACATGTAGGTTCTTGACCCATTTTGAGTTAATTGGTATATGGTATAAGTAGGGAGTCCAATTTCATTCTTCTTCCTATAAATATCTTGTTGAAAAGATGTCCTTTCCCTCATTAAAAGGTGTCATGGGCCAAATTTTATCCACCCAAAATTTATATATTGAAGTCTCAATACTCAGTACCTCAGACTGTAACCATATTTGGAGATAAAACCTTTAAGAATGTAGTTAAGGCTCCACATCCGTAGCTTAGCAGTTAAGGTCCCAGCCACATACACTGAGGCAGATGGGTTTGAACCCAGCCCAGGCCTGCTAAACAGCAATGACAACTGCAACAAAAAAATAGCTGGGCATTGTGGCAGGGGTCTGTAGACCCAGCTACGTGGGAGGCTGAAGCAAGAGAATTGCTCAAACCCAAGAGTCGGAGGTTGCTGTGAGCTGTGTGACACCAC
>NW_003852573.1:2018375-2029603 GCF_000181295.1 Otolemur garnettii | reverse complement strand
AAAAAAAAAAATGTAGTTAAGATTAAATTAGATCATATGGTCATATGGACAGGCCCTAATCCACCTAACTATATTTGGGGATAGAGTCTTCACACCTTCACAGAGGTGACCAAGTAAAAGTGAGGCTGATACAGTGAGAGCCTCATCCAATATGACCAGTGTCCTTAGAAGAAGAGAAAGAGACATCAGGGAGTCACAGGCATGGAGAAGAGGCCAGGTGAGAACACAGCAAGAAACCAGCCATCTGGAAGCAATGGGAGAGGCCTCGGGAAAAATCAAACCAAATTTTTAAGTATTACATTTTCCAATGAATGAACACAGACGCCTTTCTATTTCATCCATATTGATATTACCAAGAATAATTACCAAATTTACCAAAGATTTGGTTCTGGAAGTTTCTGTTTGGTTTTGCTTGGTTCTTTAGAATAAACATTTGTATACTCCTGCACCTAGATAACAGTAGAAAATGTATACATACAACAAATGCACATACAACTAGAATGCACTGTAGTGTGTGTACACACGCACGTTATTTCACTTCTCTGCTTCTTAAAACTCACTTATTCCTCACAGATCTTTCTATTATTGGAATCCATTTCATTTCAAAAAAGGTGTAGTTTGGCTGGACACGAAATTCTAGATTCTATTATTTCCTCTTAACATTTAGAAAGGTATTGTTTAAAAATATTTTAATTACATTTTTTTTTACAGAGATGGGGGTTCTTGCTATGATACTCAGAGCAGAGTGGAGCAGTTAATCATAGGCACCATCATTGTGCACTACAGCCTTGAATTCCTGGGCGTAAGCAATCCTCCAGCGTCAGCCTCCTGAGTGTCTGGGACTACAGGTGTGCACCACCACGCTTGGCTCTTTCTCTTCCTACATCCCACATAACTGACAATGGCTCATCTCAATCTGAGTTTCTTTCCTTTGTAAAAAAAAAAATCCATACTTATTTCCCCAGGAAGACTACCCCGGCGAAGTCTCTAGCCCCAAATTTAGAATTTTCTCTTTAGTGTTCTAGAATGTTCCTACCATGTGTCTAGATAGGGATGGGCCAAGAGAGGAGAGGTAGCCGAGAGGATGTGTGGGGGCTCAAGCCTTCAGCTGCCTTCACTATCTCCTCTGAGCACGGGGCCCCAAGGGACTTTCTTTACAGTCCCATATGCTTTCTTCCTTTCAGGGACCACACACAATTTTATGACCCAGTGGGGGTTTCTCTTTTTGTTTTGAGCTCGATCGTGGATTTATTTATTTCATTTTAAATTGTATTTTCAAATATTAGAGCTAAAACTATGAAACGTTTGCAAGACAAAAATATCTTTACTATCTGAGGGTAAGCAAAGATTTCTTGCAAAAACTATGAACCATAAAGAAAAAAAAATTGATAAACTTGGCTTCATTAAAATGCAAATCTGTTCTGGAGAAGACACTGTCAAGAACATGAAAAGATAATCTACACGCTGAGAGGGGATATTTGCAAAACACATATCTGATAAAGGACTCGGAAGAAGAAGATGTTTTTTAAAACCTCTTAAATGCAATAATTAGAACCAAAGAATCTCATTTTTGAAATAAGGAAATGATTTGAACTGAGTTCTTTATCGAAAAAAGGGTGTACATGGCAAATGAGCACAGGAGAAGACGTTCAATATCATTTGTCATTAGGGAAATGCAAATTGAAGCCAGAATGAGACACCACTATTCAGCTACTGGAATGGCTAAAATTAAGAAGTGCTGGTGAGGAGCCAGGGCAGCTCAAACTCTCATTCATTGGCAATGAGAATGGGAAATCATACAGTCACTTTTGCAAGACAGTTTGGCAGCATTTTGTTTTTTTTTTTTTTTCAGAGTCTCATTATGTTGCCCAGGGTAGTATAGAACTCCTGGGCTCCAGGGATCCTTCCACTTCAGCCTCTGAAGTAGCTACCATACCCTGCCAGTTTAGCAGCTTTTAACAAAGTAAAATATATTCTCATTTTAAAACCTAGCAATGTAACTCCTAGGCATTTACCCAGAAAAAGTGAAAAAAATTAATGGACATAAACAGAGATCTGTTTATAAATGCTTATAGGTATTTTATTTATGATCACCCCAAATTGGAAGCAACCCACATACCCATCAGCTGGTGAATGGGTGGACAAATCATGACACTTTCACACAATGGAATACTAAGTAGGAAAAAAGAGAGCTTCTGATACACAGAGCATAGATAAATCTCACAAGTCTTATGCTAAATGAAAGAAGCTAGACTCAAAAAAGTTGGCATTACATGATTCCCGCCAAATGACATTTTGAAAAAGGCAAAATGTAAGTCTAGAAATCAGATTTGTAGTTGCCGGCAGCTGAGAGTTGGGGAGGGGAAATCGATTCTAAAGGGGCACAAGAGAACTTTTAGAGGCAATGAAAATGTTTTACATCTACTGCAGTGATTATATGACTATATAAGTATTTGTCAAAAGCTATAAGCTGTATATTTATAAAAGGACTGAAATTTTTATATGTAAGTTATGCCTCAATAAATCCTGACATTAAAAAATGTGTTTTCCCCCACTGTGATTTGTAGGGCTTGAGCCAAAAAAGGGAGCTCTAGCTTGCGCTCAGTTGGTCATCTTGAAATGGCACTGAGCCCAAGATTTTTAAAAACAACGCGAAGCAGTGTAAGCATTAGTTCCATTTTCACAAGCCCCATCTCAGAGAACTTGTGTCTGGCTTGTTTTCCTAGTAAGACTGTGAACTCTACCAATACAAGGAGTAGGGTGACCACCTATGTGGTTTGCTTGGGCCTGGGAGCAGTGAGGGTTCCTGAGACTCTCAGTGGTAAAACTGAGGAAGTCCTGGGCAACGCGGGATGAGCTGGTCACACTAGCCCAGGACTGTTTCCAACTCTGTTTTAAATTCTCCTACAGTGTCTAGCCAAGGAATGGACACAGACTTGTTGACTGATGACTTGTTGAAGACAGGTTCAACCTGCTAGTAAGTAGGGTTGCTAGTAACCAAGGTGTGTTGCCCAAAGGTCACCAAGAGTCAAGACTCACCTTGGCCAACTCCAAATTCCTGCATATTGCTGGAGAATCATCCCCACGGGGCTCAGCTGTGGGGCAGGCAGCAGCCCCTATTCATTCCCTCTGGTGGCATAATGTACCTTCACCTCTTTGCGGGTCAGTTTCTTCATGGATTAGAATGGAGATTACCACCTCTCCCTTTTGATGAAGGGGAAGGAAGCTGATATCATTAAGGGTTTACTACCAAGACTGTAAAAGTTAAGTTTGCCTGAATCTTATTTAGTCTTTGCAGAGGCCCTTGAAGGAAGGAACGGTTATCTGTGCATTACAGATATAGCTACAGAGGCTTGAGAACCTATGTGGCTTCCTCAAAACCACACAGTCAAGACAAGGAAAATTGGGATTCAAACTCAAGTCCTTCTCATTCCAAGCTCAGATATGGGGACATTTTCTAAAACAACAGGCTAACTAGATAAGTGGATAGAAGGAACTAAAAGTTGAGTTTCTTTCTACCCTGTCTTCTCTTCCCCAAGAATGGAGAGAAATTTTTCTACTCATAGGTGAATCTATCAGCCAGTGACTCAAGTTCACTATACGGTAGTAGAACCTCCATAGCTGAACACCTCCCTACATTGACCACCTCCTTAAGCTAACCCGACTTTCATTGACTGGGCACGCACCACATGTATCACACAGTAGGCCTCGTGCCTTATGTTGACCATTTTGTTACAGTCCCTTGAGTTGTCATCTTACAGAGGGTCTAGTGCATTTAGGTTTTCATGAGTAAGAATGTGGAAAAAAGAAATTTTTCTTTGTTCCAGAGAGAGTGGAAAGGGGGGATAGACATGACTGCTGGGCTAGGAGTAGAGACACAAGGGGCCTGGAAGCGAAAGCTTTCTGTTTGAATTACTGATTCTCTCTTCAGGACCATGATCTTTCCAGGACCTCCCTCCTATTTGGTCTCCTCTGTCATAGTAGCCCTGTACCTGGAAGATGCCCTTCCTGGGATTGCCTGGTAACTCGTGGTTGGTGATAGAGGAAGCCCAGCTGCCCTAGCCCAGGCAGGCCCTGCAGTCCCATGAGGTGGTGTGTGCCTGGCAAGGCCTCTGGAGCAGGTCCTGGAAGGTCAGCCACTGGCAGGAATCCCACAGCCAGCACGTGAGAAGGTAGGAAAGAATTCAGAACCCCTGAGTGCCTGAGAGTAGAACACTCTGCCTTGGGAGCTGTGATTTTCCAAACCCTGCACCCCCTGGCTTGGAAAAAGCTAAATAATTAGGTGCATCTCAGCAGCAAAGTCAAAATTAATTTTGCTTTCCTCTGCAATGAAAGTTCAGCTGAGTTGGGAAAGGAGGGGCCCTTGAAAGGTATTTCCACCTTGGCTGGACTTATTAGGTTAGTAGAAATGGACTTCTTGTTCTTACTGGTAGGTTATTAAAACCCTCAAGGAATGCGCAGAAGGCAAATTTAGTCTAAGGAGCCCAGTAGGCCAAGGAAACGCTGAATAGTCTAGTGGTTTGGATAGCTGGAGCATTGTTAGAGGACGCTTTTGACAGAGAGCTGCCCCCAAGTTGCTCCTTGTGGTTCCTGGCAGCCCCATCCCCAGAGGTCTGCAGGCACCCCCTGCTCTCTAGAGGCTCAGCTCCAACCCCTGCCTATGCCTGGGTGGCTCCTCCCTCACTGTCTAGGGGACTGACAAGCTCAGCTGGCTTCCTGCCCTATGGACTTGACCTTGGTTGAAGTCTCTTCAGGTTGAGGAGTGCAGGAGGAAGAGAAAGGATGAGCCAGGGTGACACAGAGGTGAGGGAGTGCCACATTTGTCATGTATTGAAGGCTTTGAGGAGTGAGGGCTCAGCTGAGCAGAGCAGGCTCCCAGCAGCCATGTGGAGGAGGAAGAGCTGTAACATGTCACTGTAAAGGGCTTCATTGAGCTGCTGACTCCAAAGCTCTGGGCTGATCACATGTAATTATAGCCCCATGTGGTAGTGAGTCTTGTCTCAATGCAGAGACCTTTTTAGTCCCAGAGCTCCTCCTCTGTGCCCCTTGTAAGTGTGAGGGGTCTTTCCAGAAAACAAATCTTCAAACCTCGCCACATTCCACCCAACAAAGGCAAAAATCACCTTTTGGAAGAGGTGTTCTGCCTCCTAGAGCCTGGGGAGCTTTCTCAGACACAATCACTGTCATTACCAATCCTGCCTGCCTCTCAGGCTCATGTCACACCTGGGACCTCCACACCTAGTCCCTGAATCAACATGACACATAGTACTGAATACCTGCCCTGTGCTAGGCATCTGTGGGCACGGAGGATATGCCAGTGAACCAGATAAAGTCCCCGCCCTTCTGGCATTTACATTCTGGCAGGGGGAGAAAAATTCATAAAGGTAAAATTCATAGTAAGTCAGGTGGCAGTCAGCGTTAAGGAGAACAATGAAACAGGGAGAAGAGAAAGGATTCTTACTTTATTGAGATGAGCAAAGAAAGCCTCACTGAGGATGATGATGTGCCATTTGAACAAAAAGTGAAAAGAAGAGAAGGGTAAGCCCCCCATCTGGGGGTGGAGTACTCCAGGCAGCAAGACCTGTGAAGGTCTTTTGTGTGATCAGGAGCAATGGGAGGCCAGTGTGGCCAAAAGGGAGTGGGGGACGAAGATGTGATTGAGGAAGTACCAGGGTGCATGCACCTTGGCTTTTATTCTGAACAAGATGGAGAGTTTGAACTGAATTATAATCTAATCCAAAGGCTTTTGTTTGTTTGTTTTTGTTTTTTGAGACAGAGCCTCAAGCTGTCACCCTGGGTAGAGTGCTGTGGCATCACAGCTCACAGCAACCTCTAACTCCTGGTCTTAAGCAAGTCTCCTGCCTCAGCCTCCCAAGTAGCTGGGGCCACAGGTGCCTGCCACAACACCCGGCTATTTTTTTGGTTGCAGCCATCATTGTTGTTTGGCGGGCCTGGGCTGGATTTGAACCCTCTACCTTAGGTGTATGTGGCTGGTGCCTTAGCCACTTAAGCCACAGGTGCTGAGCCTAATCCAAAGGTTTTAAATGGACCTTCTGGTAGCTTCGTTGAGGAGAGAATGAAGCAAGGTAAGAGGAGCCCTTGCAATGAAGGGAGAGCCACCACAGAGGTTCAGACCGGACTTTGCGGTGGAGGTGGTGAGAAGTGGCCAGACACAGCTGGGAGAGCTGTCAGGATTTTCTGACATATTGGATGTGGTTATGAGAGAAACTGAGTCAGAGATGACTGTAAGCTTTTGGCACAAACAACTGGGAGAATGGATTTGCCACGAATAGTGATGAGAAACGGGCTTTGCGGGGGAAGATCAGGAGTTAGATATGTAATGTATTAAATTCGAGATGACTATGAAACATGCCATTGGAGATGTTTGCATATTTAAGTCTGAGCACCTGGTGCTAGGTCACATGTAAGTGAGAAGAGAGATTAAACTCACGTGGACACACACGCAATTAGGTTGCAAAAGTAAGACTACCATTGACATTTTGATGTAGAAGACATTGCCAGGCTCGGCGCCTGTGGCTCAAATGGCTAAGGTGGCGGGTTCAAATCCAGCCCGGGCCCGCCAAACAACAATGACGGCTGCAACCAAAAAATAGCTGGGCGTTGTGGCGGGCGTCTGTGGTCCCAGCTGCTTGGGAGCCAGAGGCAGGAGACTCTCTTGAGCCCAGAAGTTGGAAGTTGCTGTGAGCTATGATGCCACAGCACTCTACCCAGGGGGATAGCTTGAAGCTCTGTCTCAAAAAAAAAAGAAAAGACATTCCCGGACATAACTCCAGGGCTATGTTTTTGAAAATTCTTCAAGAATTTAAGAATGTAATTATCAAAATCAGTTACCCTATAAAATAGTATAGGAAAGGAGGTTAAGACACTTCAGTAATCTTTGGGAGACATTACAGGCTTCATGAATTCTAGTCTATTTTATGAAAATTTGTGAATATTTAAATATGTGGTTATTTATTTATTCATTTTTGAGACATATAAGACAGAGATAACGTCTCACTCTGTCATTCTGGGTAGAGTGCCATGGTGTCATCATAGCTCACAGCAATCTCAAACTCTTGGGCTCAAGCAATCCTCAGCCTCCCAAGTAGCTGGGACTACAGACATCTGCCACAACACCCAGCAGGTTTTTTCTATTTTCTTTTAGTAGAGATGAGGTCTCACTCTCACTCACCCTGGTCTTGAACTCTTGAGTGCAAGCAATCCACCTGCAGCCTCTAGGATTACAGGCATGAGTCACCACACCCAGTCTAAATATGATTTAAATGTAGAATGCTGGCTGGGTGTGGTGGCCTCTAGCACTTTGGTAGTCCGAGGTGGGAGGATTTTTGTGGTAGGTCAGGAGGTTGAGACCAGCCTGAGGAAAAGTGAGACCTTGTTTCCACAAAAAATAGAAAAATAAGCCAGGTGTGTCAGGTACCCATAGTCCCAGCTACTTGGAAGGCTAAGGCAGGAGGACTTCTTGAGCTCAGGAATTTGAGGTTGCTGTGAGCTATGATGATGCCTGGGAAACAGTAAATAAATAAATATTATACATACATACATACATACATACATACATACAAACATACACACAGGTAGAACTCAGGCTGGGAAGAGTGAGAAGCAGAGTGAGGAAAGCCAGGCAGGTGTCAGGAAGTATTACCTGGAGGTTCATAGCAGCAGAGACTGTTCTGGTTTCTTTTTATTTTTGGAAGACAATAGGGAGTATTGACAGACAGTATTGTTTTGTTTGAGACAAGGTCTTGCTCTGTCACCCAAGCTAGAGTGCGGTGGCATCATCATAGCTCCCTGCAACCTCAAACTCCTGGGCTCAAGTGATCCTCCTGCCTCAGCCTCCAGAGTAGGTGGGACTGTAGGCACATGCTGCCATGTCTGGCTGATGTTAGTTTTTTTATAAAGACATCTGGAAGTGTTGCCTTTCTCCGTGTGGAGCTTATCTCACTCGGCTAGCTATAAAGTCAAAAGTTTTAAATGTTATGGTGTAATAAAAGCACACATTTAATGCCAGTCAGTGCAGGCTCAGTATGGAGGCATCTCCAAATGTAGCCAGTCACGGTGACCAGCCATCCACTCCCACTGCCCACAGGTGCCAGAGATGCTGGGGCCCCAGAGGCTGGAGCCTGTTGTGAGGCCCACTGCCAACACTATGCTGCTAGAAGGTCTCGGGAGAGAAAGCAAGGCCTTTACGGAGAAGTTGGTATATTTCCAGTCTTCTTTGCTATAGAACTAGCATTTGAAGTTGAAGTTGAAGTTGAAGTTGAAGAACTAGCATTAGAGTTGCCTAATCCTAAACTCTCCCTCTCTCCATGGGTTGTGCAGAGGACCTTTAAGTATTTCTCCCTAAGAAATGTGACTCATTTCCCACCAAGAAGTTTGGGGTAGTTTCTGGAGTGCCCCCACCCCAAGTCACTCCCACCGTCGCCTCTGTCTGCTTGCCGTCCAGAGGCAGAATTCCAGTAGCAAGTCTGAGCTGCCATCTTGACTAAGTCCACTTGGAAGGGATGCCCCTCCCCCACCCACCTTGGGGCCGGCCAGTCACCTGCACCTTTCACAATGTTTGGCACAGGGTGGATGCTTGAGAAGTGGGTGTTTGTGAGAGTATCAGCCGCTCTTTAGCACCTCATGGGTTCTTGGTGTAGTGTTAGAATTCTCTGCAAATACAACTTCTTTGAATCCTTGCAGCATTATTTCCCTCCTCACAGATGAGGAAATTTAAAGTTCTGGGAGAATAGTACACTTGTCCTTGTTCACGGAGCTAGCTAATAGTGAGGTAGGATTAGAATGGAATCCATCTGCCTTTATAGCAGTTCCTGTGGCATAAAATGCTCAGAGCGCTCGTGTGTGCATGTTCACATGTGTGTGTGTGGGGGGAGGTATTTAATTTGCCTGTGTCCAGCGCTAAGGTACAGATCAAAGCAGGCATCCTTTGATCTCTGTGAGTGGGTAGAACTTGGGAGGCAGCTTTTCCTTGCAGGGAGGTGTTTGGAGAAGCTGCAGGGAGGAATGAATGGAAGGAAACAGGTCAGAGCAGTAGGTGGGGCGCACTGCAGGCTAGGTGACATGGGCAGGTTGGGTGACAGCTCAGCTGGGCTCCTCAGCTGGGGACAGGAGGGCAATTAGGGAGTGGCTGCTGTGTGCAGAGGTCACAGCTGGCCCCATCAGAGCGGAGCAGTGGTTGTTGTTGTTGTTGTGTTATAGCTGGACCAGCCAAACTCGTTCCAGCAGCTTCTTGGCGTTCTAAAGTATTTGTCCTGAGCAGTGGAGGATGGAGTTCCCAAGAGCTGAGGCAGGGAAGGAGCAAGCTTTGGAGGGAGAAAGGGGAAAGGAGTGTGGTGGGTCACCTCTAAAATCCTGGCACTTCAGGAGACCAAGGTGAGAGGATTGCTTGAGGCCAGGAGTTCAAGACCAGCCTGGGCAACATAGTGAGACCCCCCATTTCTAAAAAATAAATAAATCAAAATTTAAAATAGGAGTTCAAGTGTCCACTCCAAGGGTTGAGACTAAATATAATAGCGTACAGGAGGCCTGTGGCACATCAAAGCCTTTTATCCCATGTAGCTGTCCTTCTGCAGGATAATTCATGCAAATAATACTGATGAGAGAAAGAAAATAATAATAACCAGGAGGATGGTGCTTAGTTACATCTCAGAAGAAACTGCATAAAACCCGCTCTCGCCCTTGGCCAGCCTAGCAGTTGCCTGGGAGGACACATGCGGAATAAAGGGCAGAGGTCAGTGCCTGCTAGGCACAATCTGGGATGGAAGGGTCAGGATAAGAAGGAAGTCCCATGGTCGGGGACCTCACAGGGCTGGGTACTCGGGCCAGGTCCAGAAGATGTGGAGATTTGGGTGGGCCACAGGGAAAGGACACGCACACGAAGGGAAGGCTCAGATGCACAGGCTGGACTTTGATTGAGTGGGGATCTGCTTGATAAGAGGGCACAGGGCCAGAGGGAAAGAAATTCCATCTCTCCAATTGCGACTGTCTGCTTAGCCCTTTGATCCCCCTGGACCATGGGTTCTGAGGAGTGAGGCGGGGACAAGGCCTTATTTGCTGTCGAAACCCTTGTTGAAGCTGTGTTTAAGAGAGGCACAGGTGGTGCTTGTGGAGGCTGAAGGTGCTGGTCCTTTCAGGACAGCCAGGCAGTGAGCTCCTGGGGCAGTGCCATGACCAGCTACCCAAAGGCACTGGGTAGACAGGACTAAAATGAATACAGGAGCCCAGGTTTGGCTGTTTTAAGGCTGCCACGGTGTCTGTGGGGCCTTTCACCTCACCTGTCTTCTTTCTTTTTTTGCTGAGACCAGTCTTCCTCTGTTGCCCTGGGTTAGAGTGCAGTGACATCATAATAACTTACTGCAACCTCCAACTCCTGGGCTCAAGTGATCCTCCTACCTCAGCCTCCCAAGTAGCTGGGAGTATAGGTACACACCACTATGCCCCAATAATTCTCTTTTTGGTAGAGATGGGGTCTTGCTCTTGAACTCCTGAGCTTAAGTGATCCTCCTATCTTGGCCACCCAGAGTGCTAGGATTGTAGGCAGGGGACATCCACTATGCCCAACTTCACCTGCTGCCACCTCACCCCTCTCAGGCAGGAGTTTGAATCCAGGTGCCTACGAGGACTGTCACTGCTGGGAAGATAGACCCCAGACAGAAAGGCCAGGGTCTCCCTGCAGAGACCCAGAGAAGGTCCTCTGTTCACCTATCCTACTCCAGACTCAATGTCACTGCCAGGTGACAACTGCTTGTCCCCGCCTGGGGACTCTTGCTGCTCCTCCCAACCGAAGCCTCCCCACCCTGTCATCTGCTCACATTCCTGATGCTTCCCTGCTGGCTCTTCTCCCCACTCAGCCGAAGAACTATTTTTGTCACCCACCCCTCCCCCACCTGACCCTTTCATCCCTCAGGACTGCGTGTGGCTCCTTCTCAGAAGGGGATGTCTGGAAGGCCCCACTCTTCAGGGGACAAGAATGGGGCTAACAGCTGCCATGTAAGGGGGCAAGGAGAGGACAGCAAGGAGGGAAGTGGTGGAGCCAGCTAGAAGGAGAGGGAGAAACAGGAAGGGGTGGATGCACCCCGGGAGGTGGCTGCAGGGGGCAAATCTGGACCTACAGGGTCAGAGAGAGACCTGGGCAAGATGAGGGGGGACAGATGAGAGCTGGGAAAGAGATGTTTGTTGGATTAAGTTTAGCCTGAGGCTGCCTCCTT
>NW_003852573.1:2007551-2018140 GCF_000181295.1 Otolemur garnettii | reverse complement strand
TCTGAATCTGTTCTGGTTCAGGGAGCTGCCCTATTCTCCAATCATTCTTTGCTCAATTAAACTCTGTTAAACTTAATTTATCTAAAGTTTTTCTTTTACAAGAGACAAGGAGGGAGCAGGTGGACAGGGCAGGGCACAGTGCTGAGCTTGAGACTGAGAAGTCACAGGAGGCCGAAGGTGGGCAGCTCAGAGCAGAGCCCCACAATTGCCCCTGGGTGCCTGGAACAAAAGGAACCTTCTGCCCCTGCTTCCAAGCACGTGTCCCTGGGTGCAGCCAAGCTCACAGGTCCAGCCAAGTGTCTAGAGATGATAGAGGGGTGTGTGGAGCCTTTTCCATCCTCCCTAGCCTGTTCTGAGTGGGGGTTGAAACTCCCCGGCTCTGGTCTATGGGCATGTTTGGGGGTGGGGACCCCACTTGCAGCAAGCAGATGCTCTGGGCCGAGGCTAGGGGAGCAGAAGGGATGCAGGGATCTGAAAGAAGGGGGAAAGTGCTGATTTTGAAAACAGGTGAGAAGAGAGTTTTAATCTTCCCCCTAAACTGGGGCTCCTCTTAGGAGTAACCAGTAAACAGCTCTTACTACAGTACACACTTTGTGGGTAGGTCACATTGTGACTTTGTGACCTGCTGTCAGTAGAGCAAATGTGGGAGTGGGTGAGTGTGTGTGAGACAGTGTGGGGGGTGAGAGTGTGTGCACACAATTGTGTGTGTGTGTGAAGGGTGAGGGGTGAGTGGGTGTGACTGTGTGTGTATGGAGGTATGTGTGCCTATGGCTCCTCCAGTGACTATACCGGTGTCCCACATGGACCCAAGGCAGGATTCAGATGAATCTGGCCAGTGGGACCAACCTGCAGAAGTTTTGCTCCAAGTTCCTAGAGCCATCAGTGGGAGGACTCACCCCAGGAAGGGGGTGGTGAGCAAGCCTGATGTCAGCAAGACAAAGTGACCTGCAGCCCAGTAGAGGAGGGGACTTTTCCAGCTCAGTGCCGGGTTGAGCCTTAGAAAGAAGACTCTAGAGAAAATGGGGAGGCCATTCTACAAATGGGGCTCTGGCCTCTTCAACTGAGTGTAACCCTAAGGGGAGACTCATCCCCCCTCATGATCTCGATCCTCAGATATCTGTGTGGTGGCTGGTGACACACCACTGGGGGCCCCCGGGATGGTAGGACACCCAGGTATGGTGTCTAGATGCGAGGGCAAGGGAATGAGGAGTTGGCAGGGGTCTGAGACCCCAGAAAGGGGGCCGCAAGAATCAGTGGCATTTTGTTGTGACCCAATGTGCACAGAGAGGAAATTCAGGTACATAAAATAGGCACAATTGGCTCTGCACCTATAGCTCAGCGACTAGGGCGCCAGCCATATACACCAGAGATGGTGGGTTAGAAACCCAGCCCGGGCCTGCCAAACAACAATGACAACTACAACCAAAAAATAGCAGGGCATTGTGGCAGGCACCTCCCAGCTACTTGGGAGGCTGAGGCAAGAGAATCAAGAGTTTGAGGTTGCTGTGAGCTGTGATGCCACAGTACTCTACCAAGGGTGACATAATGAGACTCTGTCTCAAAAAACAAACAAACAAAAGGCCCAGTTAAAGTGCCTAACACTAACAATTATTGAGTGTGTATTAGTCCAGTCAGACAGAGGGACTACCAAAAGAATAAAACAGACACCTTAAGGGATTCACCATCCAATGGGTAAGAAGAGTATGTCGCTGCATTCATTCCATGGTAATGATAACAACAGCCAACATACACGTATTTAGTGATCACATGTGCAAAGCACTGTTCTAAGCACTCTACATACATGAACTCAGTGCCAGGATTGAGGTACACATAGGGCATGGGTGCACCCAGAGAAAAGCCCCTAACACAGCCTGGGGCCTGAGGGGGGTCACTGTCCACACTATCCACTTCAATTGGGGAAAATGCTCTTCCAGGGGAGAGAAACCTATTTTCCACTGGGCCCTAGACTAGGTCGAGGAGACCATCTGAACCGGCTGCCCTCCTGACTGGCCGGTCTCCAACCTTCCTAGCTTGGAGCTGGTTGGATTAGACTTGTCTAGACTAGAGCAACCATTACCTTAATCTCTCTGGCTCATCTCTGGTGCTGATGCCCTCTGGCCCACCTGGGGAAATTAAATGCTGGGGAAGGTGTAGGAAGCCACAGGGATGAAAGGAGAACAGAGAGAGGGCTGGAGGTGATGTTTGAATGTGGGGAGCTGTGGGGCTGGGTGTCCAAGCCTGGGCAGCTGGAGTTCTTCGAGTAGAGGAACGGGCCTGTCAGCTTTCCTGCCCAGCTTAGAGCAGGCTGGTAACCTAGAGGTGGTTCAGGAAGGCAGAGAAATCAGGATAAGTAGCCTGCCCTAGCTTTTGTGGGCCCAATTCAGAGGAGCAAATGATATTCCCAGATTGTAGCCCACTCTTCTTCTCTTCCCACTTCTAGCTCCATCTTCTATCACAAGAGGCTACCAGTGCCACCAGCACCTATGCAGACCCTAAGCCTGAACGTCCACATACCATCAAACAGCATCCCCTGGCCACCCCTTGGGCCTAGGGAAGGGTTGCAACATTTAGGACATATTTATACTACAAAACCTTTCCTTATGTATCTGAAAGTCCAGTGTAACTGTGAATCTGGACGGCCCTCACCAGAGGTACCTTCACCAGATCAGCCCTCACTAGGCTGATCTGATCTGATCTGGTGTTGAGGCCCTCTGGTGGAGGGTACAGGGTAGAGGCCCCTAAGACCCTGCAAGTGGGCTCAGGCCTGTTGGGCAGAACTTGGAGGATACCAGGACTGGAGTGTGGTGGGGGAGGCAGGTTGTGGGCAGGAACATCTTGGCCCTGCAGATTCTTCTATCTGTGAGGGGTGATCTAGGTTCCCAAAAGCTCAGATCTAGATCAGAGGAGCCTTTGCATGCTCTCTGGAGTGAGCATCAGCTCACCTTCAAGTGTGCATGGCTGGCACATTCATCAGCCTTCCCTTACGTCTCATTTTCTCAACATCCCCATGAAGCAGTTGCTTCTAATTCTGGGAGACAGTAGTACAGGGTAGCTGAGAGCTAGGGTTGCCAGGGAAAAATACGAAGTGCCTAGCTTAAACTTCAGATGAAAGAAAAATTTTTTACTATGAATATGGCCCATGCAGTATTTGGGGTATACAGTCAGCCCTCCATATCTGCAGATTCCATATCTGTGGAGTCAACCAACTGTGGACCAAAACTATTAGGGAAAAAAAATACAAAATAATAGTCTACAATAATAAAAATAATGTAAATAACATCAATAATCTAACAACTATTTACATAGCATTTATGTTGTATTCGGTATTATAAGTAATCCAGAGATGATCTAAAGTATACAGAAGAAAGTGTGTGGGTTATATGCAAATAATATGCCATTGTGTATCAGGGACTTCAACATCCATGGATTTTGATATCCTCAGGGGTCCTGGAACCCATCCCCCATAGATGCTGAGGGACAATGGTACTTACACTATAGAATTGTTTCTTGTTTAACTGGAATTCAAATTTAAGTCAGCGTCCTGTTTTTCTCTGTTCATTTTTGTTAAAGCTGGCAACGCTCCTGAGAGCAGAGGCCTTGGAGTCTCATACACTAAGCTCAGATCTTGGCTTTTCTGCCTTCTCTCTGCATGAATCTCTCTGAGGCTGACCTTTCTTGTCTGCTTCCCAGGGCTGGAGGAAAGACTGAATGAGAAAGTGCTGGCGTAGTAACAACTGTTATTTTTGTCCCCAGCCAAGATCCCACAACTAGAAGGCAATGGGCTAGTGTCCACCCTCCATCCTCTACTTTGAGATCCCTGAGTCTCCCCTGCTGCCCATCCCTGGAGATCCAAGCTCGTGCAGCCCCCAAGCGACCACGGGTGGGGCAGCAGAAAGGCGCCTGGTCACAGCTGATGTCTGGCCTGGACATCCCAAGCTCTTCCTGGTAACCAAGAGGAGCCCTGTGGGGTGAAAACAGGGAGGGGAGGTGCTAACATTTATTCTGTTCTTTGTATACGCCGGGCTTTTGAAATATAATTTAATCCTGACAGTAACTTATCATTTCCATTTTGCAGCTGAAGGTATATTAATAGCAACACAGGAGAGGGCTCTGCTATTCCCATTTGGACCACTTTCCCCCAACTTCTGCTCACCTTCACCCTTCTCCCATGGCATGCTTCCCATGAAAACCCTCCTCACCACTGGAGTTCCTCGTTTCCCTTTTCTGCTTCCTTTTTTTTTTTCCCCAGACAGTCTGGGTAGAGTGCCAGAATGCTGCGGCGTCACAGCTCACAGCAACCTCAAACTCGTGGGCTCAAGCTATTCTCTTGCCTCAGCCTCCCAAGTAGCTGGGACTACAGGTACCTGCCACCATGCCCGGCTATTTTTTTTGTTGCAGTTGCCATTGTTGTTTTTTAGCTGTCCCAGGCTGAGTTCAAATCTGCCACCCTTGGTGCATTTGGCCGGTGCCCTACCCACCGAGCTACGAGCGCCACCGTCTGCTTCCTTTTTGACAAAGCACTCCATCATCAAATATGTTAGCTACTGTGCTTATGTGGTCGTCTCTCTCCCCCTTCCAGAATGTGAGCGCCAGGAGAACGGTCTTCCCGTTCTTTTTGTTTACTGGCGTGTTTTGTCCCCATGCCCCACTCAGCTTTGTACATATTTGTTAAATGAATTAAAGACAGAATGACAACAATGAGCATAGCTGATGCTCACTTCGCACTTGCCCTGTCCTAGAGCTGTGCTAAGCACTTTGCATGCTCTCATTCATGAGTTCCTCATGACACCTCAGTGAGGCAGTCAGGCACAGCATGGGTAAGTAATTCACTCAAAGTCACACAGCCAGTGGGCAAGAATTGCAGTCTGCTTGGGCTCAGTTACTTGTCAGTCATCTTCTATACACTCCTGGCTTTTACATGCCCTGGTTTCAGTTCTACTGTAGGGTGACAGGGCCCCATTGGTGGCACCTCCCACTCCTCTGTCAGGCACATAATGAGTGTCTGTTTCCTTGTTCACCATTGACTTCATCTGAGGGTAGAGACTGGTCTCCTTCCTCGACATTTCCACTTTGGCAGGCGTGGCATCCAGCCCATTGCAGGGACTCCTATCAGCTTTCACAACCGCCCGGTGAGGTGAGAAGGACAGGTATAACAACTCCACTGCTGTGTTTTACCCAGGAGGAAATGAGCTTGGAGAATGGATTTGTTCCAGCAGGAGGCGGCAGACAGTCCCTAGATCTGAGGTCTCCTGATTCGGCACTCTTCTGGCCACAGTCTGCTATGTATCCATGCTACATAGCTTCATGGGTTCTGGCTGCTGCCCAAGGCTTTGGTAGAGACCATCGCCTGATAGAACCAGGCAAAGGCAAAATACAGGTATTGGGGGTGCAGGGTGTGGGAGAGGATTTGGGAGAGGACTCAAGGATCTAGCCAGACTCTTTCAGTCAAGGCTTGTGGGGGCTCCCCTGGAGCTGGAGCGAGTAAGGGGGTGGGGGTGTAATTCCCAGCCTGAGATGTGTATCTACCAGGTGTGCTTCACAGCAAACAGGATGCAAAGCAGGGTATATTTAGCCTGTGGTTGCTGCTGGGAGACCAGGCCAGCTCCCACCCTCTCCCATTGGAGGAAAGCCTTTGTGGTGGTGTTTTCCTCTTACTGGGGAATATGTTCCTTAGGGGTGGGGAGTAGAGGTGGTGTTCTCCAGAAAACCTGGAGACCCGGGACTTGACCAAGAAGTGGCAGCGTGTTCCCAGGAAGAACTATTTTAAGATGGAGCCAGAAGGTCTCTATGTCTCTCCTTCTTGTTGGCCCGTGAGGGTGTCCTGTGGACAGACTTATGCTGGGCCTTGGGAGTGGTAGGGAGAAGTTGTATTCACTCACCCTCATTCATTCTTTCAACAAGTATTTATTGCACTTCTGCTATGCATCGAGCACTGGGCTAAGTGCTGAGAATATACCAGGAAAAACAATATACCTACCCTTCTCCTCACTGAACTTTTAGGTTAATATGAGACAAGTATTAAAGGATCCCTGTTGCTACTTAATTATTTCTAGCTGTCAGTGCTCTGAGGATTACTGGATTGCATGAGAAGGTAAAGGAAAGAACCTTTTTCAGTTTGGGAGTCAAGGAGGAAGTGGTGTGTGAGCTGAGTCCTGGAGGGTGTCTAAGAGTTCATTTGGTTCCTTGATGGGAGAAGGGGGTGAGAAGCACTGAGCAACAATCATTTCAGGCCCAGGGCCCCATGTGAAGGCCTTCACGTAGAAAGGAGTGTGGCTTCTGTGGGTTATGGACGCAGGGCTCCAGAGTGGCTGGTGTCTGGATGCTAAGCTGGCTTGGAGACACAGCCCTGCTCATGTCTGATGAAGACAATCAAATTCAACCGTGGCAGTGGCAGGGACACGGAGGTCTGCAATGAGGGGACAGTTGCCACTAATAGACAAGTTCCTTCTGGAAGGCTTACTGCAGAAGGCATGTCTTGGGGTTTGGAGTAGGAAGTGTCCTGATTTGGCAGAGGGTGTAGGAGTCTGAAGAGCTGTGTGCAAAGCTGAGGAAGTGGGAACGAGCTGCTTTAGGTTGGAGTGGGAGTGGGTGGATGACTCGGTCAGGATGTGTATGTTCTGTCTCTCCAATTAATTTTAAGAGCTACTATTTATTTCACAACCACTGCATGCCAGGCAAATACTGGTCTACTTCATTCAATCCATAAATAGCTGTTTGAAAGGGATATGACCATCCCATTTCACAGATGAGAAAAAGGAGGCACAGAGGATTCAGTGACTTGCGTGAAGTGACACAAAGAAGAGTGATAGGAACTGCAATCAAAATTTGTCCACCGTATATAGCTCAGAAACCTATCACCCTTGCCTTCCTGGTGACATGACATTTCAGGGATTTTCCCTGCTTGCTCTGGGGACACACCAGGTAGTTTGCAAGAATTGATTGGCAACACAACTGTTATAAACAGACCTGTCTGTGTACATATCATCTCATTCCCACAGAGACGTCCTCAGGTTCATCCGCACAAAATATGAGGCACAGAAGAATGTAAAGTCCTGCCCAACATCCCAGACTAAGTTGGAAAAAATTGGAACACAGTCTTTTCCTCCATTTTATAACCTTAATAGATATTACTGGAACACCAGGTCCATGTGGGCAGGGATTCTTGTCTGTTTCATCCTGGAACAGGGCCTAGTACATAGTAGGCACACTGTGAATTTTGTTGAAATAAATCTTTCTGCAGGTAGCCAGTGTTCAGGAGGAATTTCACACATCCAACCTGCCCCCTGGTAGTCATGGACTCTTTGAACACAATGGAACACACATACATGTGCTCACTCACCCAGATACACACACAGACACAAACAACTACGAAGTCTATTTGTTTTATTTCCTTATTTTTTTATTTTTTTATTTTTATTTTCTTGCTTTTGTTGTTGTTGTCATCATTGAGACAGAGTCCCACCCTATGCCCTGAGAAGACTGCAATGGTGTCACAGCTCACTGCAACTTCAGACTCAGGCTGTAGGCATCCTGCTGCCTCAGTCTCTGGAAGCTGCTGGGATTACAGGTGCTCTCAGCGGCACTCCAATGTTTTTTTCTTTTTTTAATTATAAACCAGGGTCTTGTTCTTGCTCAGGCAAGTCTTAAACTCCTATAGTCCCAGCACTGTGGGAGGCTGAGGAGGGAGAATCGCTTGAGCTCAATCTTTTTTTTTAAACAGAGCCTCACTCTGTCACCCTGGCTGAGTGCAATGGTATGATCATAGCTCACAGTAACCTCAAACTTTCAGGCTCCAGTGATCCTCTTGCCTCCACCTCCCAAGTAACTGGAACGACAGGTGAGTGCCACCATGCCCAGCTAATTTTTTAGTTTTGTTTTGCTGTACCAATCTTTGAGTCTTTGAGCTGAGACATTAGGAAACAGCTGTTCTCTACTTGGACTGGAGTATAAGGAAACAACGTTTGTCTATAATAAGATGGACTCGGGTCAGACTGGAGCCAGACAGCCTATTTTTCCTAGTTGAACCATAAAATGAATAATAATAATTTTTAAAAACCTATATAGAACTACCTAATATTTCCTCTTTGGGGGGTTTTCTGGGGGAAGGAAGGCTATAAATCTTGAGTGTAGAGCCAGGTGGATTTGTACATATGTAATAGTGTATACACACATGTAGTATATGTCTCCATTCTCCTATACATATTGACAAGTTTTAGGTTGTTTCCAGTTCGGAGGGCTTATGAATAAACTGCTATGAATATTCTTGCACACATCTTTTGATTAGCATAAACATTAATTTTTGTTAATTAGAAGTGTTCTTGCTTGGTAGGCTTACGTTTAGCTTTAGTACATTTGCCAAAAAACCTTCTAGGTTGCATCAGTTTATACTTCTACCAGCAATCCATACATGTACGTGAGAGTTTGGAGGTTTTTTAAGGTCAGGGATGTGATGACTCACCTCCTCCAACTTTCCTGGCCTCGTCCTGCAAGATAGGCCTGAAATATTGGGTAATTGAGCCATCCTCTCCGTGTCTAGTAACACTATCACCAGAACTTAGGTACTCGTTATCACGGATGCCTTGTGGAGCCAGGGGACCCTGGGGGCAGGAGGCTGGGCTGGCCGGTAGATTAGCCCTCAGAGGCAGGCCAGTGCTCTGAGGGCTAATCTGTGATGCCCCAGTGGATTGTACTAGTATCACAGTGACACAGATCTCTAATCTGGCCATAAATAAAAGGTGCTATTTATTCTGAAATGAATTTATGGCTAGAAGTTCACCAACCACAGTAGAATCTGGTCTTGTTATCTCTTTCCCACTTCTCCACTCAGCTCTCTACTTTGGCCCTTCTATCAGAATCAATACCTGCTTTGAGAAGATGGGTCCGATGCTCTGGTCCCCGGGGAGGGAGACTGGAGGAGTCTATGATGTCTCCTGTCCCCCTCAAGTGACTGAAGGCTGAGAACTCTGTAAGGACCTCTGGGAGAGGGAGCAGAAGCTAGGTAGGGAAGGATCATGGAAAGGGGGTAAGTTTGCCTCACCTAACCTTGAGAAATTTCTTCCAGGGACACTTGCCCTATTGTTGCCACAGCAAACCGATAATTTACTGTGTGACCAAGTTTAAAAAACAAAAAGCCAATGTAGTTCTTACTTGTTGGGCTCACCTCTGCCCCTATGACTAGGAGCTCTGGGGGAGAAAGAAGTAAAGGAGACACAGCACTAAGGGCACTTGCCTTGGAGTCAGCCAAACCGGGCTCTGTCCCTTACTGACCGTGGGGCCTTGAGCAAGATGTTGGAGCTTCCCACACTGTGGTTTCCCTGTCTGTCTATGAGATGCTCATAGTCAGAGCACACGCCTCCCGGAGATGCTCTGCTTATTCAACAGGTGACTCCTATAATGACATTAAGAAAGAGCATGGGGTGGGCGCCCACAAGTCGCTGTGCCCATCTGGGAGTCAAGCAAAAGAAGTCGAGGGTGGGAAGGAGGCCAGGTTTCCCTGGGATCCCTATCTGGGGTGTTCCAGGAGGTGGCCAATGTGCAGGGGGGGAGACCACCTGCCTGATGTCATCGGGATCTCTTTGAGACTCAGTGTTCTCTTTATTGAGAGAGAAAAAAATGAATACAGACTGCAACTAAAACCATCTGTGGTTAGACATAAGCTGGAAGTGGGTAGGTAGGTAGATAAGCTGCAGAGTCACTGTTCATGAAAGTCTGAAAAGGCGGCAGAATTTCACCCTTTGGGTTTGGGGATGGAGTCCTACTTGGTGACAGGAAAAATATGTTGAGTGGTGGTCACTGAGAGCCACTTGTCTCCCGTTGGAGGACAGGCCAGGAAGAGAGTGTAGCTAGTGTGGAAGTGGCCACAAGTTCGGCTGTCCGTGGGGGCTGGGCTCAGTGGCAAATCTGGGCTTTGCCCACTATTCCCTCTGGACCCCATAGCCCAGTCATGGCAGGTTCTAGGTCCCTCTCCCTGGGCTCTACACCTGGCATTGTCGCTTCTTCCACCCTCTGGAAGGCCTTGGCCTGCCCTGGAGTCCCACCCTGAGTGGCTTCCTTCCGTTGGCTACTGTGCCTTTGAAACTGGCTGAAACATTTCCTGTCCCAGGCAGAATCAGGCGAATGGATAACTGTGCTTCCTCTCACCCCAGGAGCTATGGCCAGGCCTGTTTGAGTGTGGGCCAAGCTTGGTGAGCCGGTGGGTTTAGGGGCTTTCCTTCCAGTTCTGGGAAGGGGCTGAGCCAGTACTGCTGGGGCCGGCCATGGGACCATGTGCATGGCAGAGGCACCCAGTCTAGCACCTTTGAAACTGGCTGAAACATTTCCTGTCCCAAGCAGAATTGGGCTAATGGATAACTGGGCTTCCTCTCACTCCAGGAGCTATGGCCAGTGCCACCTGTAGGACAGGGTGGGGGTGGGGTGATAGAGTGGTAGGGTGGGGGCAGAGCTCCATTTCTGTCCCCTGAGGCAGCTTGAGGTTGCTCCCTGGGAGCAGGGCTCAAGGAAGTTCAGTAAAAAAACTAGTGTACTTGAAACTACCCTAGGGAGCTCCAGGCCGTTGCTTGTGTTCAGTTCTCCAAATGCAGGATCTAACC
>NW_003852573.1:1995144-2007139 GCF_000181295.1 Otolemur garnettii | reverse complement strand
AGGCCGTCAGGTGGGGAGTGGGCCTAAAGGACCCTGGACTCCATGGAGAGCTGGGGGGACAGAGCAGGGCTAGGTGAAAGAGGTGCTCAGTTACACACTATTTTTGCATGGAATTTGCAAACTCTTCCTGTACTGTCTAGAGAACAGCACAGGGGACTCCTCCAGGCCCCACTGTCTTCCCATTGGCTCTCTTTGAGGTGCTAGAGCTGGTGAGTCCAGGCGGGGAGAAGTGGAATAGGTTCCCCCACCACAGCCTTGTCTGGGTGAGGGCTGCAGGGGTGGGAACTGTGTTCCCTGGGTCTGAGCAGAGAGTAGGTCCCCATAGTAGGGTAGGGGAAGGTGCTGGGAGGAGGAGACTCCCCCTGTAGGTAGAAGAAGGAGAGGGGTGTAAGGTGTGGGGATGAGGAGCTTTCTGGCTCCAGGCTGCTCTCTAGGCCAGAGCCCGGAAGGAAGGAAGCCAGATGGGGTGCCTCCTCCCCAGTCCTTGTGAAGCTTGTTTCCTGCTGCAAAGCAGGTTTTTCATATCTTGTGCCTTTCTTTTTCGGTGGCCCTGCACCCCCACCCCAACCTGCCCTTCCCTAGCCCCCTGGTGTTCTCATATTCACCTGGGAGGCTCTGAGCAGAAGGGAGAGGTCCATCAGGAGCAGGGCCCTGTGTCCCTCCATCCTGCACTCACAGCAGCTGGCTGGGCTCATGATCAAGCAAAAATAGGTGTTTGTTCTAGTTTGTAAGAGTTTGCCACTTTGCTCATGGGCCTTGGGGCTCATATGACCCACTCCTCCCGCATTTTATACTGAACAAAACTGACACCAAGTAGGGTCAAGTGACTAATCTAAGGTCAAACAACTAATAAATAAATTTTCTTTTGAGTTACAGAGTTTGGAATTGGAGATGACAGAGACTTGGGCAACTTGAAGCTCCAAGCTGGGAGGAAAGGGAGACAGAATTTGGAGTCCTAAAGACCTAAACTCACGTCCAGGATTATTCTCTTTCTACATGTGTGTCCTTCGACAAGTTAACAGGCCTCTCAGAGCTCTAGCTTCCTTATCTTTAAAGTAGGTGTGACCAAACCTATTCTGCAAGGTTGTCCCATGGCTTAATCACATGCATTAGAATCCTGGCCCATAGTTGATACTCAATAGGTGGGTCTATAGTAAGTGGTATTCGCAATCAGCCACAATGCGATTTGATGACACTTACCGTGGGCCAGGCTCCAGGTGTGGAGCCCGGAGAGTAGGACAAGTATAGTGTCTGCGGTGGGTAGAATGAGGGATAAAGACTAGAAAGTTCTATACTCTTGCTGGGGCCATAGCGAGGACAGAGGAAAGGAACTGAGCCCACATGGTGTGTGGGGGGAGTCAGTGGAGGGGGCAGTGGGAGCGCATGAGACTCCCTAGAATTTGAAAAATGGATAAAATTTACCCAGGCAAAGACAAAGGAAAAAGAAATGAAAACTGAAAGAATTTCGAGGACAAAGACTCAGCGGCCAGAGCAAGTCTGGCAGTAGATGTGGTGAGGGGCTGGAGGGCAGAGACAATGAGATTAGAGTGTATGAAGAACATGGCCTTTGACCTAAATGGTTGGGAGCTCCTGGGCACAGCCATGCAAACGCATAAGTCCTCTAGAAAAGCAAATTTAGAAAATAATGAACTTTGCTTCAATTTACTCTTTTCTTTACAAAAGTAATTACTTCATTGTTTGCTTAAAAAAAAAAACAAAAACCCTTGCCTTTATTAAAGGTCACAGGTAGATGAAAGTGGTGGCACAGAACCAGGCAGTGTAAAAGGAAGGAATTCAAACACACCTGAGAAATGCAATTCAGAAATGCAAAATCCATTTGCTGATGGCTTACCGATCTACTGCTTTGGGTCTTTAACCTGGAGGCGACCCCAAGCCCTCCAGCTAGAGACTCACCCCACATCAATGTATTTATAATAACACGTTGCATCAGATAGTTCTCAAGCTTGTACTCAAGGTTATAGTGGTGGGTGGGGAGAAGGAGTTTTCAAAATGTTTCCTGTTTTCAAACCGATTCAACAAATATTAGCCAGGTGCCATCCTGGGTGTTTGGGGATAAGGGCTGAATAAGACTAGATTCCTACGCTCCCAGGGCCTGTACTCCAGTGAGACTGGCACTTTGTGGCTAACACCAATTTCTCAGCCGTCCCATCAAAGGTGGCAACAGCAGTGTGGTTAAGAGCCTGGTGTTTTTGACTCAGACTAAACCTGGGTTTGAATCTCAGCTCTTTGAAGTCAGGCAAGTAACTTAACCTCTTTCATGCTTCAAGTGTGAACTCTGAGTCCCAGAGTGATTTGCCCAGTGAAGCACAGCGAGCTGGGATCAGGACCCACATCAGCTGGCTCGTGCACCAGTGCACACGATTTGCAAATGACTCACTCATGCTTTAAGAGTGAAGGGGGAGAAACAGAACCCACATCACTGGGTGTTTTGAAGATTAAATGAGATGAAGGATGTAAAGGGCTTTCCACCAAGACGGGTACATAATAAGCTTTCAGTAAAAGATAACTACTAGCATCAATAATCTTTGGGACAACTCGAAAAGCTAAGTGAGTGAGCAGAAGAGAGCCTTTAATATAGTAAGGGGGTGGTTATGAATTTGGGGGAAAATAGTCCAGATCACATTCCAAAACCATTGGCGGCAAGGTCTCTGAAGGGCTAGGATTGGGTTTCATTCATTTTGTATCCCTAATGTCTAGCTCATTAATCACAAGCCCTGCAAGAATGACTCTCAGCTCTTGACCAAGGCCCAGGAGAGGGCTGGATGTCAAACAGCTCTAGGCCAGCTCCCTGGCCAAGAAAGGTTGATGGGACCTGGGACATCATCAGGATCTGGGTCATTTGTGAAATAAGCAAACACTGGATGAACACCTGGTAACACATTTTTGGAAAGAGTACACAGAGCAGAAAGTTCAGGGCATTGCAGGCTAGAAGCAGGGAAGAAGAGAGGCCATTCTATAAGGGCAAACCTTGGGGAAAGTGCTCTGGAGAGTCTGTGGCAAGAAACACCCTTGTTCCACAGTCCACGCGTTTGACTGTCAACCTGCCTGACCATGAGCTACAGCACTATATGCTGTTCTTCCTTCTTTCCTTCAAACAAGAACGAGAAGTGTGGGTTTCCCACCCCAGAATAGGACTCTGGGAGCCTCAGGATGGTCTCTGACCTGACTGGGGAAGAGACAACCAGGGTCAGAACAGGAACATCCAGAAGAACAGTCTAATAGAGGCAGGACACACCTCAAATTGAGTGACTTCTTTCTCTGGTTTTGGGAAGAATTCAGGGGTGTTTGGGAAATACTTCACCCTCATGTGCTCACCGATTAAGAGAGTGTTGTAGCCAGATAGACTTCTGGTCCAACCCACACACCAGAAACTTGAGGACTCTCAGTCCCGGAGTAGGGCAGTGATTTGCCCAATGAAGCACAGTGAGCTGGGATCAGGACTCACACCAGCTGGCTGGCGCACCAGTGCGCACAATTTGCAAATGACTCTCTGAGCTCCTCACTGAGACAGCCAACTGCCTAGTTGACATCTCTTTTTGGATGTCTCAAAGGTTCCATGTTGATGTCCAACTTAACATGTCTATGACAGACCACTTACTCAGTCCGGTTTGTTCTACAGAGGTTTCTCGTTTCATGACTAGTGTCACCATCTAGCCAGTTGAGCAAGCCCAGAAAAAAAGTCCTGCTTCCTTTATCTCCTAAGTACTTCTCCAGTCCCTTCTCTCTACTTCCTGCACCATCATCTTAGTCAAGCTACTCTGAACTTTTCCACCTTGAATATCGCAGCTGCCTATTACCCTGAGAACACTGTAGACCTATCCAAACTACTCCTCACAAAGCCGTCACATGATCTGCATAGAACACAAATCTAGTCTCACTCACACACACACACCTGCTCAGGGAAACTTCAAGGGTTTCCCTTGATTCTTAGGATAAGGACAAAACTTAGCAATGTAACTTGCAAGGCTCTGCATCCTTGGCTCCTTCATCTCTCTGCACTGGCTCTCACATCATGGGGTGCCTCCCCCCATTCTCCACTGCAGCCACACAGCTTCTCTCAGTTCTGCACAGTTCTACACCCCTCTGCCTGAAATGCTCACTCTATCTCTTGGCCTGGTTAACACCTTCTCAACCTTTAGATTCCAGCCCACACTTTGCTTCCTCAGGGAAGTCTTCTGGCAAGGGCCAAGCCCTCCTGTGTTATGCTCCTGCAGTGCCTGTCTCTGCCTGAGGTTTACATTCAGTTATGACTTCGCCTGTTTCTGCTCTAAGCTCCAGGCAGTAGTGATCCTGTCTGATTTTGCTCATCATGCGTGGAGCCTTCAGTGCTTGGCACATGGGAGGCACTTGACTATTCACTTATTGAACTAGTGAATGAATGAATGCTTTACCTTTTTTTTCTTTTCTTTTCTTTTTTTTTTTTTTGAGACAGAGCCTCAAGCTGTCACCCTGGGTAGAGTACTGTGGCATCACAGCTCACAGCAACCTCCAATGCCTGGGCTTAAGCAATTCTCTTGCCTCAGCCTCCTAAGTAGCTGGGACTACAGGCGCCTGCCACAATGCCCAGCTATTTTTTGGTTGTAGTTGTCATTGTTGTTTGGCAGGCCCGGGCTGGATTTGAACCCATCAGCTCTGGTGTATGTGGCTGGTGCCTTAGCCGCTTGAGCTACCGGAGCCGAGCCTGAATGCTCTATTTTTAAAGACTTCCTCTAATGGCGACACTATGGAGAATAGCCACTTGGCATTCACAGATGGTATCTGTGCCTCTTTTTAAAACAAATGGAAGGTCATGTGGTGAGATACGTGATGGGGCCACAAACCTCATCTCCTAAAAATTTCCTTTATATGTTCCTAAAGAAGATCCCCACGTATAGGTAAGTGGGGAGAAAAACAGAACAGACTGATGAGTACAAGATGACCCTTTCTGTGGTTTTTTAATGGAAATATACACGCAGAAGCCCACTGAGAAAGAGTAACAGTGGATAGTGGTGTATAGATGAACTTTCTTCTGTTTATCTTTGTGTTTTATAAGTTTTCCTTCATAAAGATATATTATTTGGCAAATAAAAAGTATAAGAACTTTTTGAGTGTATACTCTATACACACAAAAAATTAAAAAAAAAAAAAGAGGCAGACGATGTGTTCAGATATCCAAGAATGAAAACTGTATTTCCCCCTAGCCCGGGACCTTCCTGAAGGTAGAAATCATGTCACTTTCTCTTTTTATTTCTCCAAGCACCTTCCCCCTCTCCCCCTCATAGTCAGCATTCTTTGTTTCAAGTGAAAGAAAACTCAGCTCAAATTAACTTAGGCATAAAAGGAAATGTAGGTGTTCACATAGCTTGGCCATTCTGGGTATGGTAGTTCTAGGGACTCAAGGGATGTCCTCAGAAGTGGTTTTCTCTATTGCTTGGCAAGGCTCTCCTGATTCCCACCAGCGGTCCCAGGCTCATATATTTTACCAGCACAGAGAGTGTCGTTTCCTCCACTAGTTCCAGCAAAAGTCCTGGTGCTGATCTCTGTGGCAACTGTAGGGACTGGGGGTGAAGTCTTTTATGGCCAGGCCTGGGCCAGCTGCTTACTTCTGGCAACGAGCCATTCAGAAATCTTACCAACTATAAATGGGTGGTTCAGAACTGGAATGCTTTGGTCAGAGTAAGGGGAAAGGAGTAATGGGCAGGTGAGACAAAAGGTGACTATCTCGCAGGGAGCTCATGGCTTTGCACACAGTAGGGGGTCAACCCACAGAGCTGACCGGCTAACCTTGGGCTGGAACCATCTGGGGAGAAGAAGAAGTGGAGCCTGAAAATAGGAACTCTGGTGCCACACCAGCTGCGTGACCTCCACTAGTCCATTTAGGTTAATAGGGTTGTCTTTGCATCCAGAGAGAGGGGTTCTGGGTCCATGCAGGTCCCAGGAGGTGAGAAGGGGGAGAGTGGTGTGTACCCTTGAACTTCTCCAGGCATAGGAGGTCAATGGACCTGGGCCCAGCCTGTCTCAGAGAGCCACTCAGGGGGCATGAGTGTACCTGTGCCCTGCTCTCCTCTCAGCAGGCTGGCCCCAGGCTGGCAGGTGTCAGGTGAGCACTGACTGAGCTTCAAGAGATGGACATGATGTGCAAGATGAAGAGGAAACATGACTTGTGTCTTGGGGACAAAGGACAAGCCTGAGGGGAGAACTGTAACATGATGAGACCAAGCTCCCATCTAGGGACTTCGGCTATTATGTCAGCCTCTGGCAGAGGACTGACATGGTGACCACCTTTGTTCTAAACCCTCATGTGTCCCTTGTCCTTCCTTCCACCTCTGGTCCTGGTCATGTCGATCACTTTGCCTGGTTCACTTGCCCCACACCTAGCAGTGAGAGAAGCCCACCTTCTCACCCTGCCAGCTGCCCACCTCCCTGGAAGGTTTCATCAGGCAAGGCTGGGCCAGGTTCTCTTGGTTGCCTCTCTGCCTGGACCTAGAGTGAGCCATGAGGCTGCTTTGTGGGGCCGTGGAGGCAGTTTCCCCAGGTTCCATTTCTAAACCCTCTTCTCTGAGGTTGGGAGAAGGCAGATAAGGGAGAAAGTGACAGTGAATTGGGGGGGGGAGGTGAGCAGATAGAGGCAAAATCCTGAGAAGACCGTGCTGAGAGGCCCTGAGCAGGCCCAACAGATAAGTGGAGCTGGGTAGTCACACCCAGCTCAACAATTCCCTAGAAGCTTCCAGGAGGGCTCAGCAGTGAGGTCACTGGGCCTGCTAAGGCCTACCGGTAAGCCCCAGCCCTTCTTCCTGCTTTCTCCACCTGCAGCTCCTGCCTGCCCTACCCTGTGCATCACATTTCTCCTCCTCCTCCCTTGCAGCAGGCCTGGGCTCACTTGGTTTAAGAAAGACTCGTGTTACACCTGTGTGCACAGTTGGTGGTGCCATGGGCAGGGACTCCCATAGGGGTCTTTCTTGATTTTTCTGCTGGCACCAAGAAGACAGATTGTCCTGTTCCAAGCAAATTCATAATAAACACTAACACATGAATGAATTAGTGAATGAAGATCTATTATCTGATTTAAACCCTATAAAAACCCTTTGAGCAGCCCAGTTATAATAGTAATCACTTACAGCTGGGGAAAATCACCTTCACCTGAGAACATGCCAAACTCTGTCCTACATACTCACCCACAAACCAGAAGGTGTGTTTGGGAAAAATTGGTCTTCTCCAGGTCCACGTGGGTGCCACAAAGCCCCTCTGACTTAAGCACTCCATGAGAAGGCAGAGACACTTGCCAGCAGGAATCAGAAACTGAGAAACTCCACAGGGTTTGGAAACTAGAAAGGAAAAGCCACGTGATATAACTAAAAAATAAGTGATAGCGTTTCTGAATTTTCTTACCTGTCACTTAGGGTGATAAAGCCACGTCAGGCCCAGATGAAAGGAAATCCCATCGGGGAATGAAATCGCAGTCTGTATTTCATGATACGGTTAACTGTCCACCGGTATCATTTTAGAGGAGTTTCTTTTTATTTATTTTTATGTTTAAGGAATTTCTTTTTTAAAAGTATACCTTGGTAATTCTACATGTGAACACTCATTAGGCCCAGAAACCATCCTTAGTTCTGAGGTGCTAGGAATGAAAGCAGAGGGAAGCTGTTTGTGATACATAGAGCCAAGGAACATTGCTAAATTGACAAAGACCACTGAAACAGCCCTTAATGTTTATAAAACACTTAACCAAAAAAGCACTTCTTAACTTGGTAAGTTCTCTCATTTCATGGTGGTTCTTCCAAAGAAACAGGGAAGATTGAATTAGTAATTCTCTTTGTCCTCTTAAGCACTTTTAAAATAATAAAGTATATCTTTAAATCAGGAGGCATCTTTGATTAAAAAAAAAAAGGCTTACTTAGAACCTAAGGACATGGGTTATCCAGAGGCTGTGATAAAAAGGCTTACTTTGAACTTAAGGACACGTGTTATCCAGAGACCCTCTGCTTCTGGTGGCTGTAGAGAAACACTCAAGCCTTGGCTGGAAGGCTTAAACTTTGGAATTGCACTTTAACTGATAATCCTCAATTCACATGGCCTTACGGGATGCAGGTCTGGGGACCCAATTCATTCTTACCTGCTAAAGAATTACCCAGAAGCACATCAGATACCAGCACCCCACCTGCACAGTGGGGGTGAGAAACTTTTGTATCCTGAAACATATACTCTTTTGTAGTAATTGCTACACCATTTAGAAATATTTTATTTTTTTCCTATGAGAATTTAAACACTATGACTTTTTTTTTTTGAAATAGCACCATTTAAAGCTGGGGAAACTGAGACAGAGAAATTATGTGTTCCTACGTCCTGCACTAAGGCCCACTGCTGGTCTCTTTCACCTTCCTCTGCCCTCTCACTATTCCTTGAGGAGAAGACAGCAAGGGCATAGGCATCATGGAGGCAGATTTGTGGCCTGCTGGCTCTGGACTGTGGAGACAATCACTCTGAGCTACTGTCTCTGCTGGCTGTTATGGCCTCACCCCCGGACCCGTACTTGGGTTCCCTCCTCCTTCACTCCACCCCCATTCAATACAGGGACAGCACTCAGGGTCAGCCTGCCTAGTGAGTCAAATCAGTGAAGCCACTGCAGTTAAAGTGAAACCAGGCTAGCTGTGGGCAGTGACCTTTGACCTGCTGGCAGGTGGGTGCTTGGTTAAACGTTAAGTGACTTCCTTAACTATAGATAGCCACTGGGAATTAGAGAAAGTAGCATTACCTGGGGGTTGGAGGTAAGAGATGCTGAAATTTTTGAGCATCTTTTCTGGTGGACACCCCCAGTAGAATTTGTGAAGCTCTCCTGACACCCCAAAAGGCTTTAACCTGGTGAGTGGCCTTCAGAGGAGACAGCCTTGGGGTGCTGGGAGAGCTTCCTGATCTTCCAAAACCGACTACCAGTTCCCTGTGCAGCTGGTCCCCCGTCATGAGGCCCTGAACCTGGCAGAGGAAGGGTAACAGTACTCTACGCTGTACTGATTATGTGCTTCTTGTTGTCAGTTTATCTGATCTTTTCCAGACCAGGCTGGGCAAGAGACTGACCTTCCCAGCCTTCGACCTTGGCTCCCTGAATAATCTCAGAGGCCGCCTTTAGATATAGTGCATGTGGGGTGCGCGTGTGAGGCCAAGCCCGCCCAGTCATCTCAGCGGGGAGGGCTTATAATTTGGGGAAGGCACTTCCTCTCCACTCTACCATCACCCCCAGCCCAACCAGCCTGCTCGGCCTTTCGCGGGACCCCGCCAGCCTCCCGACGGCGCAGACGGGCGCCGCCTGCTGACCTTGAGCCGTAGCGCGCCAAAGAGCAGCACGCGGGAGGCCGAAGGCCGCTTGGTAGGCGTGAACCCCGCGACCAGCGCCCCGGGCTTGAGGTCCTGGCTTCAGGGAGCTGCCCCGGCGAGGGTGACTCAGCTCCATGGCACGCTGAGCGCCAGGACAGCCCGGAGGGCGTACCTGCTCCCTCGTCCTCCCGGGCGTTCCCCCTCTCCACTCCCCGCGCAGCAGCCGGCCCCACTAACCTGGCGATTAATGATTAATGTCTCCTCCATCTCCTGCCGGAGACGTCGATGCGGAGGGAGTCACGGAGGAGCAGCTGGGCCCTGGCTGGGGCGATATTCACAGCAAGTCACGAGGTGGCGCCAGGGCTGGCACAGCTGGTGGCAGGGGAAGGAACTGAGCCGTAACCTGCGTTCTTATCCTGGACGGGCGCCCTCACTCCTGCCCCGGTGGCCCCAGGCTTCGCGTTCAGCCTCCTTCCCTTACCAGAAACCGGTCCAGTGCCGGCTTTGCTGCCAGGCACCGCGGGGCTCTTTCACACGCGTGACTGATGACCTCTTGCTCATTTTACAGACGGACAAACTCAGAAAGCTGAGGTGAGGTGCCCATCACAGAGGAAGGGCGGGGATCAGACCCACGCCCCGAACACGCAGGTGTGGTTCGTTGTTACTGCCCCACAGCTGCCCAACTCCAAAGACGCTTATGCCACAGTCTCTGGGGTGCCACTTGAGTCGAGGAAATAAAAGGTGGCGCTGCCCCAACCCACAGGGACCGCTGCTTCCTTGTCTGCCTGCTCACAAATCATTACCCTTAATCAGTCAGAAAATCCTGCCAAGGATAGATGCCAAGCGATCAGGGATAATAGATCCTGTTGTAAAATCCTCCTCTGGCCCCAAAGCATTCGTTAAGAGAAGCGCCTGGTTCAAGGAGTCAGCCTGTGGCAGCGCCCTGGGAATTGCTTTGCTGGCCACGGTCTTTGGGGAGTGGCAAGACCAGGAAAGAAACTTATTCAAAAAATGAGAATGAAAGTATTCTGAAATGAAGTTCTGCAAAACAAATTCGGTTTCTTTGTCTCTAGGGTAAATGGGTGTGCCTGCATGTACACTCAGGGGCAAGGGCTGGCAGCCGGTACTGGGTGATGCTGCCCAGGTCCAATATCACCCGGGACCCGTGGGTAACTTGGGCCAAGGGAGTCCAAGGTTCGTTCCATTACTTACCACAAGATGTCGCTGCTACTCCCAGTTAGAGGGCACTGAACGAGACCAGCTCCCAACCCCAGACTTAAGAATCAGAAGCTCTGGGGTGGGACCAGTAACCTGTTTTTCACAAGCCATCCTGGGGATGCTGAAGCATGCTCAAATTTGAGAACCCCTGGCATGAGTCATCGTACAAATCCTTCTGCCCTTGAGGTCCTACCCCTCTGCCAGGTGGTCAGGGCAATTCAGTCTGTCACCCATCTAGAATTCCCATCCTACTGCCTAGGTTGCACAGGACCTAGAATCTCAGAATTTCAGAGTCCTCAGTTACAAAATGAGGATAATAGCGCCTACCAGACAAGATTGGAAGGAGGCAAAAATGAGACGGTGTCTGGAAATGTATTTGCAAAGGATGAACTATGCTGTAAGGGTTTGTTGTGACTGTTGCTGATTTTATTCTGAGTGACAAGCTCTAAAAAGAGTTGAAAGCAGCTGGTTCTGACAGTTCCATCGTCTCTCTTTTCTTCCCTGCAATACTCCTATTTCTCTCCCCACCTAGAATCGTCTTTCAACCACCCAGGGAGAGCCATGTTCAATACAGCAGCTACAGCACAGTAATAATAACTCAACTTTCATCAAGCACTTATCGTGTTCCAGATGGAGAGAAGTGCCTTATGTGTGTTATTTAATCCTCACAGAGCCCTATGAGGTGGGTGCTACAAAGGATGCTATAAGAAAACTGATAAAGTGCGGATTAAACAATTTGCCTACAATTGCGTATCTAGCAAGCAAGAGGACCTGATTCTAACTTGGGCAGCCCAACATGCACACATGCTCTCAATAGCCACACAATGCTGCCTCGCCTAGACTCATTCCCCAAGTCTCTGCCTGTGAGAAGCCTCATGGAGCAGTGGAAATGGAAGGGATTTGGCAGTGTACCCAGAGAGGTGGCCAGGAGAGGTTCAGGCCACGTTTGATGAAAGAGAACTGAGACCTGCCTGGGCAAAGATGGTGACTGCGCCTTGGGGGCAGTTGGAGACCACATTTATATGTGGAGGGTGGGCATATTCCATAAGTTGCCTGTTGGGTTAGGGTCTTTCAACCTGATCTTCTGGGATTGGGTAAGGTGACCAGATTTTAACATCAGTAAAGTGGGACACCATGGGGGGGGGTTCTTAATTAAAAATTTGGTCTATATGGAGCAACAAAAATTTTCACAGAATGCAAAAATAGTACTATAATATATATTTTTTAATTTTAATATAAGTACAATTTAAAAATATAATACACTAAAAAATTATGTATAGTATTATTTTATTCTTTGGCATATTTCTCATTTGAGTAAATTTTTTTACTTTATATGATAGATTGCTATCGTTTAAAAGGTCATGAAATTTTTCACAAGAATTTGTTAAATTATATTTCACACATAAAATGGCTTTTAAAGTCTCAACACTTAATTGTGATTTTTCTGATGTCCACACTTTATTTA
>NW_003852573.1:1985888-1994895 GCF_000181295.1 Otolemur garnettii | reverse complement strand
GCCACTATAAAATATAAGTAATATGAGTACTGTCTGCTAAATTCATGAAATAAATTAAATAAATTACTTACCTAAATTATCTGACTAGCTGATTTGTTGACATCACTTGTTTAACTAGCACTAGCATGCAGTACAATGTGTATCATCTGAGAGACAGTTACAAAATGTTTTCATGGTTGCCAATGCCAAAAAATGCCATTGTTCATTAAGTCCAAACAACGGTAGTCGAATTCTAACAACTGATCAACAACGCGAACTTTGATAAGCAGTTCTCGATAATCAGTTTTCAACAATTATTTGTTATTATTAAAGTTTAACATTATAAAATTAACAAAAATAATATAAAACTCATATCCTGGTGAAATAGCCACATGGCAGCCGAAAACCGTATATTCCTTTCCAGTTCTCCTGCCGTTCCCTAGCTCGTCATGCATTCCTTCCAAAAATCAGGACTTTTTTAAAACACCGCAGGACATGGGACAAATTGTTAAAAATCAGGACTGTCCCTCCAAAAGTGGGACGTCTGGTCACCTTATGACTGGGACTAGCCAGATCCTTTATGTCTTTGTCTTAGGAGGAGAAAGGGTTTGTGTGTGGTTGCATTAGGCCCCTCAACATTCCCGACTCTTGTTTAAAGGGGTGATGAGGATAATCATCTTCTGAAACTGCTTCTGGCTAGACAGGGCAGTAGTTCTTCTCAGTGGGATGAGTCAAGTGTTGGTAAGGCTGCATGGGTTTGGGGTACATTGGGAATGGGTTTGGGGAGTAGTGGGAATTAGGTTACAACTGTGGCTGATACCTTTTTTATCCTGTCTTGAATAAATAAGGACAGGAATTGGATGGCACAAGGGACAACAGTTAATAACAGGAAGATTGTAGCAAGAGGGTCCAAGAGCGGTGAAATCTAGGGTCTCCACAGGCTGTCAAACCAGGATCTCTCATTTTGAGAGCAGAGCTTGTTCCTGGAGCCAAGCGATGCTTTCTTGAACCAGACCAGACTTGTTGGTAATAGAAACAGCATGTTTCTTGAAAGAAAGTGCAAAGACCCCCTTCCCTCTGCCATGATTAGATCTAAGCCTCTAAGATGATGTGGGGGGAGGGGACAACTGGAAAGCAATAAGAGGATGAGCAAGATAACTTCACCTTCTAGAGAACTGAGAAACTGCAGAATATATAAAGGGAGGATTTTTTTTTTTTTTAATAATGGAGAGAGGAGAGAGAAATAGAGGTTTTTACAATTTTGAAAGGGATTCATCAGTGTATCCAGAGATGAGACCAGGGAGGTTTAAGTCAAGTTTAATGAAAGGGGACTGAGACCGCCTGGGCAAAGATAGCAGCTGCACCAAGAGTGGTTGGGGGCTTGGTTTTCTATTGTGCTGTAGGAGACCAAGTACCATGCTTATAGAAGTGATCACTGGTTCTTCAGGGAGGCCCTGGGAGTGAGACAATCTCCTAGCTAGCCTGGAGATGTTTTGCAGCCCAGAGATAAGCCCTCAAGCAACTGCAGGTGTTGATGAGATAAGAACGGTGGCTCCTTAGCAAACAGGTGTTGAAACTTGGACATTCCTGGTGCATCAGGGTGGGAGTCAAGCCCCTGGGGAAAGAGCACATAAGGATCATTAGGCATGTAGCTCCAATACGTGGGAAAGACCATAACAGAGGTTGCTCGGGGCTCTCCCTGGAATGTTGGGAAGCCCACCTCTTGCAGGCTTGAACCTTCCATCTCTGTCCCATCTGTTTTTATTTGCATGGGGACAGGGTGCCCACAGCGGGCACCAACACTGTGCATAGGGGGAGGGAGATTCCACTGGTTACTGGAAGGCTTTGGTGGGCTGAGGTCTTTCCAAGAGAACTCTTGGAGCAGGGTCAGGTAGACCTTTTGTTCTGGGAGGGGAGAGGGGGAAGGGTTTATGCCCCTAACGTGAAAGAGCACTGGCTGGGCAGCGGTGGTTCACGTCTGTAATCTTAGCACTCTGGGAGGCTGAGGTGGGTGGATTGCTTGAACTCAGGAGTTCCAGACCAGCCTGAACAAGAGTGAGACCCCATCTCTAAAAATAGCCAGGCCTTGTGGTGGGCGCCTATAGTCCCAGTTACTTGGGAGGCTGAGGCAAGAGGATCCCTTGAGCCCAAGAGTTTGAGGTTGCTTTGAGGTATGATACCATGGCACTCTACTGAGGGTGACAAAGTGAAACTCTGTCTCAAATAAAACAATACAGAGTAATCATCTCCCAGTTTCTGTGGTCTGGACACAGCTTAACTGCGACCTCTACTTAGGAACTCATGAAGGTACAGGAGTCAGTGTCAGCCGGGGTGTGTTCTTATCTGGAAGCTTGACTGGGGGAAAATCTGCTTCCTTCTCCACTTGGGTTGTTGGAAGAATTCATGTCTTTGAGGTTATAGGACTGAGAATCCTGATTCTTGCTGGCTGGAGGGCAGAGACCACTGTGAGTTGCCCACACATTTTAAAAGCTGCACATAGATCTGTGCTATGTGTACCTCCCTGAAACAAATGGCTGCTTCACCAAACCAGCAAACAGAGTCCCTAGAGCAAGTCAGGCTAGTGATACGGAATCTTATATAACAATGAAACCAAAGGTGTGACACTCCCTCACCTTTGCCATATTCGTTGGGTAGAAGCAAGTCACAGTTCCTGCCGACGCTCTCTTTCTATTTTTATCTATATACCATTATCATTAGTCTTTTTCTGAATGATTTGACGGGAAGCTATAGACAAAATACCCCTCAAATACTTCAAAGTGTACCTGCCCCCAAATAAGGGCACTCTCCAACAAAAGCATATAAAATATAAACTTCTAAGTTAAGAAATCAACAGTGACTCAACATTACCATCCAATTTGTGGACACGAAAAGGCTTTGATGGTTTCCTTTTTTATAGTAATGATGGGTTTGTCTTGTACATTTCTCCTCATACCTGGAATCAGCCTTTTCCCCAAGAAGCCCTCATTACTTTTAGGGATAAATGGCATTTCAAGACCATAGTCTGGGCCCTTAGTACCCATTTTTTAAATTTAATTTGTCATGAGCCCAGGAGTTTGAGACCCTGAGTCTATTTAAAAAAAAAAAAAAGGTTTGGTTTTGTTTAAAATTAGTCAGGCATGCCCATGGTCCTGACTCCTCAGGAGGCTGAGATGGGGGGATTGCTTGAGCCCAGGAGTTTGAGGCTGCAGTGAGCTGGGATCACGCTACTGCACCCCTGTCTCTAAAAATATATCAAACAAATTGAATTTGATCTTGCATTGAAAGCATTTCAAAACTATGTAAGTAATTTTATAAAGCAATGTATAGTAATGCTTATTATGTACCAGACAGTTTCTGGGAGAAGGTTAATTATAAACCAGCCTAATTTAATAGTACTAAATTTCCCCAAAGCAGCGTGGGAGACCTTGTGGGCCCACGCTAGGGCACTAGTGCAGTGAGGCCTCAGTGAATCCTCAGGACAGAGTAGCTGCTGGTGTCTGTAGAATAGCCTAGTCTCCCAGCTGGAGCCCCAAACTCAAGTGTCTCAGTGTCTGGCTGGTGAGGGAGACAGTGTTGAAGTGGAGAACAAGGCCAGGTAATGAGTGTGGAAGACTCCTGTTGCCATGTTTTCCAGCTCAGGTGACTGGTGACTCCAGGGACTAAGGCAGGGCAGGAAGAGCACAGCAGAGCCTTCCCAGCAGTCTCTCTCCACACGCCCTCAGGTGTGTTCCATGACACCTGACTTCTGCATAAACAGGTGAGAGTCTCAGGAGTCAGCACAGAATTCCAAGCCCTGCAATTGAACCTGCCCTGCTCCCAGGCCCTCAGAGATAGGAGCTGGGGGTGGTTGAGTTTGCCCCTGTGAATTAAGATTGAAGAAGAGCTATGGAGGTCAGAGGTGAACACCTACATGAAGAGCTATGGAGGTCAGAGGTGAACACCTACAGGAGTCCCAGGGTGCATCCACCAGAGTCCACTCCTGGTTGATTCAGGCAGCCCACTGGGCAAGTCTGTTGGGGCAACAGGGATCTGGGGCAGGGCATATGGAAGTGAGAGGGTATAATCCCCTCCTCTCTATCCCTGGGGTCCCTCCTTGCTCAGCCCACCAAGGACACTTGTCATTTGGAAGAATGCCAAAGTGCCTTCTCTTTCAAGCAGCCTTCCAAGACTATCTATGAGAAGGGAAAGTAACTGGAATTTCATCCACCATGACACTTACACATAGACACACATAAATATAGCCCACCTCCTCAGCTCCTCCAAATAGAGAGCTATCCCTGCCATGCAGCGGAAACAGGATGTGTTTGCTGCTTGTGGCAGAGGCATAGAGTCTGTATGCTCAAGGGCTTCTGCCTGATTTGTTGATGCCACAAAGACAGCAATGGTGGGGCAGTGGTTTGGAAGAAAAGAGCATAGGTTTTTTTTTTTCCTGGCATTGTTACTCACTGTGATACATGAGCAAACTGCTAGCCATTTCTAAACCTCCGATCTTAGTAGGTAGGGGGGTAAAGGACATCCAAGCTGCTTGAAGCCCTGTCATTCTGAAATTCTCAGTAGAGCAGCCCAGGGATGGGAGAACAGGGTGTTTGTGTGAGGAAGCAGGCACCAGATGTCAGGGACTGCTCTCCAGGGGTGTCTCTGGGCCTCTGCAGCTCCCAGCCCACCTGCACACAGCCTGATTCCCTCCTCTGGCTGGGCACCCCTGGAGGGCACAGGTGGGCCTGCCTTCTCCACCTCTGCCCTCAGTGCTAAGTGCTGGAGCTGGTACAAGGTACAGGTCTAGTAAACTTTTGTTGAGAAAATGAATATGGCACTGAGTATGCAGGGAGGAGTGGATGTGGTGAACTGAAAACGAAGCACTGAACCTGGCATGGTGGATCACACCTATAATCCTGGCACTCTGGGAAGTCAAGGGGAGTAGATTGCTTCAGCATAGGAGTTCAACCAGCCTGAGCAAGAGTGAGACCCCGTCTTTACTAAAAATAGAAAAATTAGCTGGATCTAGTGGCCCACACCTGTAGTCTCAGCTGCTTGGGAGGCTGAGACAAGAGGATTGCTCAAGCCCAAGAGTTTGAGGTTGCTGTGTGCTACGGCACTCTACCCAGGGTATTGGAGTAAGACTCTGTCAAAAAAAATGGAAAAAAGAAAGAAAAAAGAAAAATAAAGCACTTAAAGTTCCTAAAGGCTACAAGTTTTAGCCATTTATGAGTCTACCAGAGAACACATTAGGGGAGAGGCTCCTGTTAAGACTTTTTCTCAGCCTTTCTCCTGCCAACAGCAAGGCATCCAGTCTGGTGGGAAAGGATTACATCAGGCTGTCCTCCTCTGGTCTTTGGCATATCTTCTCTGTAGAAAAACACTGGGGTGGAGCTAGATGGCAGAACAGAAAAATCATTCAGCTGAGCTGTCCTAGAATGACTGAAGTAAAAAGAGAAACCAACCATACCTGGTATGGGGATCTTACCCAGAGTTGTAGCTTAGGGAGCATAGTGAAGAGGTGGTGAGCTAGACACAGTGTTTGATCCGGAGCATCAAAATCTGATGAATTAGGCAAATGACTGTGATTAGCTCTGATTGGCTGCCTCCCACCATAGAGGTCCAGGATGGGAGGAAGCATTTCTGGTGTTTTCAGTTGTTGGGGGAAGCAGCACATTGAGTAGAAAGCTTGGAAGAATGAGTGGACTTGAACAATATGCAGCAACCAGATCTAAATACTGGTTTGGAGTGGACTTGTCATAGGTTTGGTGGCTGGTGAGGCAGTCATACTGAGAAGGTCTAGGTGACCAGGGGGCTGCCATTGTGGGAAGGTCATGAGAAGGTCTTAGCAGGGGGCCTAAGGCATGGCAGTCTTAATTCCACCTCTTGGGATCAGAATTCCACTCTTGGGACAGGCTGAGGGACTCCTGTGCCCCATAGGAACTGGAGTTGGGAGGCACTATGAGACCTGCCCCCAAAGGATTCCCAGGAGCTTTAAGATGACAACCCAGCAGGGTCTGTATGATGAGGCAACAATGAGGTGATCACTGAAGGCAACTAAGTTAGGAATAAGGATGATAGAGGTTTCTGGCTGTGCTCTCTGTCGCCTAAAAAACCACAGCGCCACCTGGTGTCCCAGTGACATATTGCAACATATTGTCATTAAGAGCAAGGACTTCTGTCATTTTGGCCATGAGGAAGAGTTCCACTTTGTTCAGGCTGAGGCCACTTCAAGACATAAGCTCTGAGACAAGGTAATTTGAAGCAAAGGAGGCAATGAGAAGGCAAAAGGAGGACAAAGGTATGATCATGAAGAAAGAACACATGAGGAGGAACCAAAAGAAAAATTCAGGCAACATGAAAAACCAAAGCAGAGCAATTCCCCCAAGGAACCATGAGGCAGCTACTGCAAAAGACTCCACTTATAAAGAATTAATAGATTTGACAGAGAATTTAAAATATGGATGATAAAGACAATAAAAAGGATGGACAAGAAAATGGAAAGACAGAACCAAAAATTGGACGAGAGATATGTGGAATATAGAAAAGATATGGCAGTGCTTAAGGAAATGAAAGAGACAATCAGAGAATGTAAAGATGCATTAGAAAGTATCAAAAAGAGGATAGACCATGGAGAAGAAAGAACCTCAGAGCTAAAGGATAAAGTTTTCGAGTTAACCCAGGTAGTTAAAGAGGCAGAAAAGAAGAAAGAGAAAGCAGAACAGGCACTTAGAGAACCTTAAGACTCCATGAAGCATTCAAACTTGCAAATAATAGGGATTCCTCAAGGGGAAGAAGATTGTCCCAAAGGAATAGAAGTTCTACTGGAGACTATCATAAATGAAAATTTCCCAAGTTTCACTAAAGACTCCCACACACTTTTTTCAGATGGATATCAAACCCTGGGTCATCTCAACTCAAACAGAGCCTCTCTAAGACACATTGTAATGAATGTGTCCAAAGTCAAGATGAAAGAAAAAATTCTGCAAGCAGCCAGGGGTAAGTACCAACTGACCTACACAACCAGAGCCATTAGGATAACAGCAGACTTTTCAACTAAAACCTTCCAAGCCAGAAGAGCATGGTGATCCACCTTCAACATTATTAAACAAAACAATTTTCTGCCCAAAATTCTGTATCCTGCTAAACTAAGCTTCAAAATTGATGGAGATATCAAATCTTTTGCAGATATACAAGCACTAAGGAAATTCACTACAGCAAGACCAGCTCTACAGGAAATACTTAGACTTAATCTCAACACTGACTGTCACAGTGAAGTAAACACCCAGAAGCTAAAGGTCAAAATTTAGCTGCCACAATGACTCAAAGGATAAAACTACACAACAGATTTTCACAAAATAAGATGAATAGAACTCCATCATACTTAGCAATTCTCTCAAGAAATGTCAGTGGACTGAATTCACCCCTGAATTCACCCCTAATTGGATATAAAAGCACAATCCATCCATATGCTGTCTCCAGGAGACACACCCAGCCTTGAAGGACAAATCAAGACTCAGGGTTAAGGGATGGAAAATAGTATTTCAAGCAAATGGAAATCAGAAGAAAGGAGAGGTTATTTTATTTTCAGATACAAGTATATTTAAAGTAACTAAAGTTAAGAAAGACAAAGATGGACACTTTATACTGGTCAAAGGAACAATACAACAAGAAGACATTTAAATTTTAAATATTTATGTACCCAGTTTAAATGCACCCAGATTTATGAAACGGACCTTAATTGGTCTATGAAATATGATTTCCCATAACACCATAGTAGCTGGGGACTATAACACCCCTATGACAGAACTGGACAGATCCCCTAACCAGAAACTAAACAAAGATACAAAGGACTTAAATGTGACCCTAGAACAAATGGAATTAATAGACATATAGAACACAGCATCCAAAAGTGAAAGAATATACATTTTTCTCATCAGCCCATGATATGTACTGCAAAATAGACTGCATCCTAGGATACAAATCAAACCTCAGCAGAATTAAAAGAATAGAAATTATAACTTGTATCTTCTCAAACCACAAGGCAATAAGGGTGGAACAATTCCAACAAAAATGTACATCCCCACACAAAGACTTGGAAATTAAACAACCTTATGCTGAATGATAGTTGGATTCAGGAAGAGATAATAGAGGAAATTGTTAAAGTCCTCAAATATAACAACAATGGAGACACAAGTTACCAAAACCTATGGGGTACAACAAAAGCAGTCTTAAGAGGGAAATTTATCACATTAGATGTCTACATTTGAAAAACAGAAAGAGGGTGCATCAACAAACTCATGAACCATCTTATGAAATTGGAAAAAGAAAAATAATATAATTCCAAACCCAGCAGAAGAAAAGAAATAGGCAAAATTAAATAAGAGATTAATGAAATTGAAAACAAGAGAATAATTCAAAAAATTAATAAAACAAAAAGTTGTTTTTTCAAAAAAATAAATAAAATCGATAAACCTTTGGCCAGATTAACTAGAAACAAAAGAGTAAAATCTAATAACCTGAATCAGAAACTATAAAGGGGAAATAACAACAGATGTTACAGAGATACAAGAGATCATTTCTGAGTACTACAAGAAACTCAATGTCGAGAAATTTGACAGTGTGGAAGAAATGGATCAATACTTGCAATCTTAACCCTAGACTTGCCCAAAAAGAAATAGATCTCTTGAACAGACCAATTTTAAGAACTGAGGTCAAAGAAACAATAAAAAATCTCCCAACAAAAAAATGTCCAGGTCCAGATGGCTTCACACCAGAATTCTATCAAACCCTCAAAAGAAGAGCTTATACCCATACTGCAGAAATTATTCCAAAAAATTGAGAAAGAAGGAATCTTTCCCAAAACAGTCTATGTAGCAAACATCGCTCTGATACCAAAACCAGGAAAAGCCCCAACTAAGATGGAAATCTTCAGGCCAGGCACAGTGGCTCATACCTGTAATCCTAGTATTCTGGGAGGCTGAGGTGGGTGGATCGCTTGAGCTCACGAATTGGAGACCAGCCTGAGCAAAAGTGAGATCCTGTCTCTACT
>NW_003852573.1:1974107-1985556 GCF_000181295.1 Otolemur garnettii | reverse complement strand
AAGTGACACTCTACAAAAAAAAAGCTATGTGGAGGCGCCTGTGGTCCCAGATACATGGGAGGTGGAGGCAGGAGACTTGCTTGAGCCCAGGAGTTGGAGATTGCTGTGAATGATGCCACAGCACTCTACCCAGGGGGACAGCTTGAGGCTCCATCTCAAATAAAAAAACATCATTTATCACAATCAAGTAGGTTTCATCCCAGGGATCCAAGGCTGGTTTAACATACATGTGCAAGTCCATAAACGTAAATAAAAATTTATGGACTTGCACATGTATGCAACAGAAGCAAAAACAGACCATATTATCCTCTCAATAGATGCAGAAAAAGCATTTAATAAAATTTAGTATCCTTTTCTAATTAGAACATTCAAGAATATAAGTGGCACATTTCTGTATCCGATTAAAGCCATCTACAACAAACCCACAGCTAATATACTGAATGGAGTAAAACTGAAAGCTTTTCCACTTAGAACTGGAACCAGACAAGGTTGACCTCTATTGCCACTACTAGTCAACATAGTGCTGGACGTTTTAGGCAATACAGTCAGACAAGTGAAGGAAATAAATGGCATCCAAGTGGGGGCAGAGGAGGTCAAACTCTTGCTCTCTGCTCATGATATGATCTTATACTTAGAGAACCCCATATACTCAACTATAAGACTCCTGGAAGTGATAAAAAAAAATACAGCAATGTCTCAGGATATAAAATCAATGTCAACAAATTGGTAGCCTTTGTATATGCCAATGACAGCCAAGATGAGAAGCTAATCAAAGACACAATTCCCTTTACAGTAGCTTCAAAAAAAAAAAGAAAGAAAGAAAGAAAGAAATACCTAGGAATATACCTTACAAAAGAGGTGAAGGACCACTACAAAGAGAATTATGAAACCCTAAGAGAAGAGATAGCACAAGATATTAACAAATGGAAGATCATACCATACTCTTCATTGGAAAGAATGAACATCGTTAAAATGTTGGGCGGCACCTGTGGCTCAAAGGAGTAGGGCACTGAACCCATATGCCAGAGGTGGTGGGTTCAAGCCCAGCCCTGGACAAAAAAAAAAAAAAAAAAAAATGTCTATTCTACCCAAAGCAATCTACAGATTCAATGCAATCCCCATTAAAATACCAACATCATACTTTGAAGAACTGGAAAAAATAGTTCTTTGTTTTGTATGGAACCAGGAAAATACCTGTATAGCCAAAGTAATTTCTAGTATTAAAAACTATAATTCTAGTATTAAAACTAATTCTCCTATTAAAAACTAGCCAGAGGCATCACTCTTCTAGACTTTAAGTTATAGTACAAGCCCCCCGTGATCAAAACAGCATAGTATTGGCACAAAAAAAGAGACATAGACATATAGAACTAAGTAGAAAACCAAGAGATGAAACCAGTCTCTACTTGCCTTTTGATCTTTGATAAACCAATCAAAAGCATTCACTGGAGAAAAGAATTCCTATTCAATAAATGGTGCTGAGATAACTGGATAACCATATGTAAAAGACTGAAACTGGACCCACATCTCTCACCACTTACAAAAATTGATTCAAGATGGATAAAAGATTTAAACCTGAGGCATGAAACAATAAAAATCCTCAAAGAAAATGTGGGGAAAATACTTGAAGATATCAGCCTGAGGAAAGATTTTATGAAGAAACCTTCTGTGGCAGTTGCAACAACAAAAAATAAACAAATGGGACTTAATTAAACTGAAAAGCTTCTGCACAGCTAAGGGCACAACAATTAAAGCAAATGGACAATCTTCAGAATGGGAAAAGATATTTGCATGTTACAAATCTGACAAATGGTTGATAATTAGAATGCCCAGAGAACTCAAATTAATCAACAGAAAAAGACCCAACAATCCCATCTATCACTGGGCAGGAGACATGAATAGAACCTTCTTTAAAGAAGACAGATGAATGGCTAACAAGCATATGAAAAAATGTTCATCGTCCTTAATAATCAGAAAAATGCAAATTAAAACTACCCTGAGATGTCACCTAACCCCAGTGAGAATCACAAAATCTCAAAGCTGCAGGTGCTGGTATGGATATGGAGAAAAGGGAACACTTTTACACTGTTGGTGGGACTGCAAACAAATACAACCTTTTTGGAAGGAAGTATGGAGAATCCTCAAAGAACTCAAATTCGACCTCCCATTTAATCCTGCAATCCCATTACTAGGCATCTACTCAGAAGAAAAAAAATAATTTTATCATAAGGACATTTGCTATTTAACTTACAATCTCCAAAATGTGGAAATAGCCTAAATGCCCACCAACCCAGGAATGGATTAACAAGCTATGGTATATATATACCATGGAATACTATTCAGTCATTTAAAAAGATGGAAACTTTACATCCTTTGTATGAACCTGGATGGAGGTGGAACCCATTCTTCTTAGTAAAGCGTCACAAGAATGGAGAAGTAAGAATCCAAGTATTCAATTCTAATATGAAGGCAGCAGACGAGATAATACAAGAGGGGGGTGGGGGGGGTAGGGGAATGAGCAAGTGGGGAGAGGGCAGGAGGGAGGGAGATGGGGGTGACAGTGTAGGGCACACCTCTTGGGAGGGGCACAATTGTAAGAGGGACTTTATCTAACAAATGCAATCAGTGTAACCTAATTCTTTGTACCCTCAATGAATCCCCAACAATTAAAAAAAATTTTTTTTGAATGCAAAAAAAAGAAAAAAGAAAGGCAGTGTGGGAGAAAACAGGTCATTAAAGGCAGAACCCTAGGGAGAAGGAATGAGCGCCTCGGGCCTCGCTACTGTGGGTCACACCTCAGCATGCCTGATGTACCAGCCCAGCCATGGCAAGGGAGCCAGTGATGTGCAACCCAGGAGTGAGGCAGGGGGCAGCCCTGGGGTGCTGTTCTCAACCCCAAGCTCCAGTGGCAGTGCCCTAGTAGGCTGCACCACCTCCCTGCTGCTAAGAGGCTTGTCTGGGCATCATTCTACTGAACCTCTCCGTGGCAGTTACCATCCCAGACCACCCCTACATTTTTTTTCTTTTCTTTTCTTTTTTTTTTGAGACAGACTCTCACTTTGTCACCCTCAGTATAGTGTCATGGTGTCATAGCTCACAGCAACCTCAAACTCTTAGACTCAAGTGATTCTCCTGCTTTAGCCTCCCAGGTAGTTGGGACTACAGGTGCCCACCACATGCCAGCTAATTTTTTTTAAGAGACAGGGTCTCTCTCTTGCTCAGGCTGGTCTCGTACCTATGAGCTCAGGCAATCCACCCCCCTCGGCCTCCCAGACTGCTAGGATTACAGGCGTGAGCCACCAGGTCGTCCACCCCTACATTCCTGACTTTTCCATGAGAGTGCAAGGAAAGTGAGACAGGAAGGAGGAAAAGCCAGCAAAGGGTGTGTTATCAAGGTCATTGCTGAGGGCAACACAGCAACAGGGTATGACTCTGCGGGCACCTCCTGAGAAGTGTGTGACAGCACACCTTCCAGAACTGGCCACTGGATGCACAGAAGCGTGGATTATTCATCTGCCGGCTCCCATCTCCTGGCTGAAGATTGCCCCTGTGATGTGAACTGTCCTACACTTTGGGACTACACTTGGCACACAGGCCCATTGGGTCTCCTTAGCCTCAGAAGACAGGGGTGAAAAGGTGGCTGTTAGCGTGAGCTGGGGTGTTATCAATTAAGGAATTTCTGTGCTCCAGCAGAACAGCCTGCCAGAGCTGCCCTGAAGGCAGAGGGGGACCATGGGGTGTGACTGTCCCAATTACCCTCCTTCAGCCTCTGTGAGGGTGGTTCTCCCTGACCTGTCAGTAAACATTTGCTAATGCCATGTGATCTCTCATCTTTTCCTAGATGCTCACACACTCCTTGTTTAATATAGTCTAGAATGTTGCCAGGGTCCTGGGATCATGTGAGAACACTGAGGACACACATACCAGAGGACGCTCATCCTTCCTTTGTACTTGACTGAGGTTCGGCAGCTGAGATAAGCACATGGCATGCAGTTCTCCCTCCCTCTTTCTCAGCTGTTCCTCCACTGGCCCCCTGGTCATTGGCTCTCTTCTCTCCTGGTCCTGTGCTCATGGTTGAGCCTCACCTCCACCCTGATGACCTCTAGATCTATGCTTTAGCCAAACCCTTTCTTCTGGGCTTCAAACTGGGCTCCTTCTCCTGGGAGCCATGAAGTCTCCTCCTCCTCCACCCAGCCTAAGAGATGCTCTGCTTTCCCTTCAATCTGCTCCTCCTCCTGGATGTCGTATCTCACTGCCCTTGGCTCAATTGCCCAAGTCAGAACTGCAGAGAATTCCACCCGCTCCTTTATTCCCCACGCCAAGTCCCTGCTGCCTCCTGGTAGCCAGGGCATGTGCTCACTGCCAGGTTGTGTCACTGCTCTGGACTCACTAGGGTTCTTCTGGAACTGACCTCAGGGTCTCTTATGATCCACATGCAGCATTCAGATCCTCCTGTGACATCTGGTTCATCCCCAAAGTCACCCCTTCGACCATATCCTTCACGACTAGCCCCTGTCTTCTTTCTAGGCCCCAGGACATCACCTGTATGGCCTCGCGCCATCCTGTTCACCTGCAGCCTGTGCTGCTTCAGGTTTTCTTTGTTGTAAGGCAATACCACACACCTGGCTCCCTCCCCACTGATTTTCTGTTATTCTGCCTCCTCCTGGAAGCATTTCCAGGGTGAGCAGGAGGGGGTCCCTACTTGCCTTAGGCCTGTACAGCCTGGGTCTGGGTAGAGAACACCCAAGTTCCTCCAGTGTCCTCAAATGGTCCTATATCTTCACTCACCTCCCCTGGAATATACATCCCTGACCCTCGGTGACCTCAGCACCCACAGTCCACTCTAACTGCCTTACATCTGTTTCTGAGGGTCCCTGAGCCTGGGGCATTTTTGTCTGTCAAGGCTCTTTTAGGTTCAGGAGAGCAGCAAGCAGCTCTGTGGCGTTTGCTTAGCCCAAGATGCTCTGGCTCTTGCTCTCTGTAAATCATGCATATAAGGTGTCCCTAGCTTTACCGTGTGCTGGGGCTTAGGCGTGGGCTTGGGGAACTGTTACCTTGCAGGGGTGCTGGATCAAAAGCTCAGGAAAGTGAGTGAGGCACAGCTAATCCTGGTTATTCACAGTAGTTATGATCTATAAAGTGACCGTGAACACTGAATTAGCAAACGCTGAACCTTTGCACAGTCTGCCCTGTTCAGTCTCAGCTGGGAATGTGTTTGTCAGGCAACTCAAATTTTTCTACATGTTTGGAGTGACCGCAAAAGTGCTACCAGTATTGACACTGACATTACCAATCCATTTTAGTGAGCAGGCACATTTGAAAATACTTCTCGGAGCCATGAGGCTTGACTGTACATCGAAAAGTAGGAAGGAGGCTTCAGAGAATGGAGAGGAGGGAGCGGCTGGGAGGACAAAGGACTGTTCACAAAGAAATTGCCACTGGAGCTAAATTTTGGTGCATCAGGGCGACTTCCCTAGGTGGGAGGGCAGCTTGGGTGGGGGCCGCATCATGCTCAGAGGCAGGAGACAGTAGGGGATGAAGTGATATTGGGGGTAAAACTGGAAAAATTAGAAGGGAACACGTCGGGAATCACTCCAATCTCCCGGGACCTAGGAAAGGGCAGAGAGGGTCCACGTCCCTTCTCACAGAGCTGTATATGCGCTACACAGTGCCAACTGCCAGGACAGAGAGAACCCACCTCGTGGTGCTCTGACCTGATAAGTATAATCTCCCTGCAGTTTGTAATCCCCCCTTGGACCCAATGGCTTCATAACTCTACATCGCCAATTTAGATGTTAGATGCTGTTTATGAGGCCATGTCATGGGCCCCACTGGTGCTTCTCTAGCTGAAGTTGAAATGCTTCATCAACTTCTACTGATGCCAAATGAGAGACAAAACAACCACCACCATTCTCCCCAGTAGAAGGATAATCACAAAGCCTCCACAGGCTAATGAATCAGAATAAATGAGCAGCCAACCCCCACACCAAGCTCTGTTTGAGTTATGGCAGGAAAGCAGCGGGCAGAGGTGGGAGGTGGGGCAGGGAAGGCTTCCCTTTCCTGGTCGTCCACATCACTTACAATGCAAGGGAGGGGCCCGCCTCATTGTCAGGAGTGTTGCTGGAACTCTGCCCACTCTTAGGCTTGTTCCCCAGCGTCACAGGATCAGGAGTCCTGCAGCTCCATCCCACCCTGTTGTCCTGCTGCAACGGGATCTGACCTCTGCTGGCTCAAAACATTGGCCTGTGGGATCTCAATTAATTAATTGTATGTGTGTGTGCACATGTGTGAGCGTGTGTCTGAGTGTGTGTGTGAGGAGGAAGTAAGAAGCAAAGGCATGACTGTAGAAAAGGGATGAACATTTTCATCCAAACACAGAATGGTCAGTAGTGCACCCAGGGTTATGCCCCAGGGAGATAAAAACCTTTAGCTCTGAGCCCTAACATTGTCCCTGCTCCTCACGTGCTTGTCAGTCTTCCGCCTCTTACTGGTCTGATCCAGCACTCAGAGGCCTAGCTGGGCAGCTGGAGAGGGGAGGGGAATGAGCTCGTGCAGCCTCATCCAGCTCCTAGCTTCATGCGCCCATAGAATGGTGCTCTAGAAATATGTGTTGCATTAATGAGTGTGTGACTCGGTCCCTGGCCCCTTCTCCTCATTGCTTCTAGCAACTTTCCCAAAGAGAAGTCAGAGCCTCCTCATCCTTCTCCTTCCCCCACCCCCAGTGTGGAAAAGCTTTAGAATTTCTGTCCTTGAATTTCTGAGCCATGTCTCTTAGGGAAGTACCAGGATGGTGGTGGGGTACTCAAAGGTGGGTACTCCCTGTTACCTGCCTCAGGCCACTCTGGCCTTAGCTGGTGCTGGAGCAGAGACCCCCCTGAGAACTGTGGGTTGGAGGAGGTCAGCTACAGCTGCTTTCCAAAATGCGGAATCTCCCATCCCTAAGTGACCCTCTCAATCTGAGACTGTTGTGCTCTGAACTGGTCAAGAGAAGTGTATGATCCAGCTCCTGATTTAAGACCCTGCTTGCTTGATGGATGAGGAAGGGACGCAGATGGGACCAGCGGATGGAATGAGCTGCAGAGCAAGCACAGAGTGGGTACCACCCGGGGAAGACTCAAAGCATACAGGCAGGCAGGTGGGCGATCAAAGTCAGTTTCATCAGCCACAGTTCAATTCTTCTTGGCTATGCTTTCTGCTTTATTTGCAACACAAAACTAGGTGTGTCCAAAGGTCACTGCATCACCTGGTCCTGGTACAGCATCACCCGAGATCTACTGTCATGCCTTGTAGAGTCCATTGCAGTACACTCACAGGGCAGCGCGCCTCTGTATCAGTTTCACCTATTGTCTGCCACCTGCTGGCTGGCACCCACCACAGTCTGCAAGTGACAGAGTGTCCAGAGAACAGAGACAGGCAGGAGGCCCAGGTGTGAGTGTGGGACACTGGAAAGCAGCCATGGGATGCTTCTGCCAGCCCCAAACATTACCTCAAATGCCTCTAACACAGTTTTTCCTCATATTTTTTTCTCTTCCTCTTAGATTTTTCCCTAAGCACGGCCCTTAACTTCTCAGATAAGCAGAGAACAGGACCCTTAAGAGGTGGGGTGGGGCAAAGGTAGAGATGTGTCTTCTCGGAACCCCTGCCCTCTGCAGCCGAAATCCCCCCTTTCCTGCTGGAAGGAATCAGTGGATAGAGGGGACCCCCTCCAGGAGCCACCCACCAGGTGTGGGGAACAACTGCCAGCACCCGATGGTCTGCAGAGGGGTGGGTGAGTTTGTCAGAATGGCCCAGAATGTCATCTGGACACAAGTGCTAGTTTGTCCCAAGTTTGTCAGAAATGTCCCAGAATGTCATCTGGACACAAGTGCTCTCCTGCCACAGGGCCATCTCAGGTGTTGCCTGTGTCGTTGCCAGGTCAGCCACTCCCTCTGCAGATAATGCCAGCTCCAGGAAAGAGGCTTAGGTGCGTCTCCACAGCAACTGCAGCTCAGGATCTGGCCTGCCTCACCGTTCATCTGGGAAACTGTGGCTCCAGCCTCCCGGGACACACACACTCTACAAACACTGGCTCAGGCGAGATCCCTCTGGTCAGTGAGGCTTTCACTCTGCAAAACTTCTCAGAGGCAGAAAGAGACAGAAAGAGGGAAAAGCATGAGGTGTCTGCCAGAAACAGAAGAGAAAAGGAGGAAGACGTCCAGAGTGCAACCTGCCCTCCTCACCCTTCCCTCCCACGGCTGTTGAACTTTCTGTACTTTCTGGAAAAGATCTGGATATTCTCTTCACGCAGACTAGAGAGCAGAACGCAGGATCCTGCTGCAACCTTGCACCTCAGCAGAGGCTGACCTCAGAAAACCAGGTAAGAGCACCACTTCCCTAGAACTTCCCTGCGTCCTAGGATGGCTGCACCTGTAGAAGTTAGAGCTGAGGCCAGGAGCTGGGAAGGGTGGCCTTGGGAGGCCCCTTCAGTCTTCCTCAGTTCCACAGCAGTTGGCAGACCCTGCAGAATCCTCCAGCCAATGCCTGGTCCTTGCTTTATAAACTTGTGGGAAGCCATAGATTTGGAGCCAGCAAACCTCTTTGCAAGAACCCAGCCCTAGCAGTTTCTCTTCAGCTTTTACAGAGAGGACATGGTGGGGAGAAGAAAGGTAAAACCCCAATCAGATATGCTTGTATGGATTGGAGAACTGTGATTTGGGCACCTACTAAGTCCGTAGCACAGAGTCAGGCTCCAGCGATACAGCAGTGCCCCAGACATGTGGGCGACATGCAGGCCTTAGGTCCCTTGACCACAAGCAGCCTGTGAGTCCCTGGTAACACACCCAGGAGAGCAAGGCTGGGCAGACATGTGCAGGGTGGAGCTCCAGGGAGAAGATAAGGGTTGGAAGGGGAGTCCAGGCAGTCACCGTGGGAGCCTGGTAGAGGTTCTAGGGGATTAGCCCCCTCCAGTTAGGGTCAGTTGGACCTGTGCACTCACTCCCCCTGGGTGCACCTCTGCCTCAGTGTGAGGAGAACTGGCTACCATTCATTCATTCAGAAACTACTTACCAAGTGCCTACTGTGTGCCAGCAGAGTCAACAAACACAGCTCTTACCCTCATGGAGTTCATAGCGGTGTCTGTGAGAGACTTGTACAACCAAAAGAGGGGAAACATGTTTGTTACGGATGCTGTGGTGCCAGGCTCTTGTGCCAGGCCTGGGGGCCTCAGAGATCACCGGTCTCCCAGTGAGGGCCAGTGAAGGGAAGGCTGTGGGGTGGGTCCTGAGAGAGGAGCAGATGTTTGTCAGGTGGTTGGAGGACCTACAGGTCAGGTCCAGTGAGACATGGTCTGTGGGTTACAAGTTTTCTGTGACATTAAGGAGAAATAAGGCCAATTTGCAATCTGTGAAGTTGGCTTTGGGTCTCAGCAAAAACAGGGATAGAAGGAAGATTGGTCAGAGAGAGGGGCACTACTCTCTGTCCCTACTCAGAGGTTTCTGCCCAACCAGCCTGCCTGCTCGGTGAAGCAGTCGGGACAGCCAGGCATGGAGTCCACTCTATGCCCAGGGACCCACTCTGCCCGGGGTGCTGCAGACACCCAGCTCAGCTTCAAGGTGGAGGAGCCTGTGCTGGGGACCGCCACACATGGCTCCCTTTGCGCTGAGAACCCAGCATTTCTGAGCCAAGGGACTGTGCCATCCTGGCTGGTTGGTGGCTGGCACAGGGCCTTGGTACTCACAGAGGTGGCCAAGCCTGTCACCCCTCCTGCAGTGAGGCCAGACCTTGCTTCCAACTCCAAGCAAGGCCCCCCTTGTTCACACTGCTGAGACATCCCTAGTTCCCCTCTGATTGCTAACTGCCTGAACCAGAGAGGACTCTCGCCCGTGAGGCCTCAGGGAGGTGTTGCCAGCATAGCTAACGAGCCACAGCTGGCAGTTATGTCTCCTAGGGAGCAACGGAAAAGACATTAACCTCAGGGATGTTCAAAAATAGGCTGAATGGGGAGGCTCAGAGAGCATGGGAGGTGGAGGGGGTAATGAAGGGGAAAGGAAAGAGAAAGGAGAAGATCTGAGAATGGAAGATAAAGGGCTTGAGCGAGTGATGCCAAGGGCAGAGCAGACCCTGAAGAGTGTTCCTGCTGCTCTCTGGATGAACCCATGGCTGCATCGGCTGCATCGCTTGAGCTTTCCTTGAGACAGGGGGCTCAGCTCTCCCCTCCCTATAACCAGATGCCAGGAACAGGTCTGGGATCAAACCTGCACCCATCCAGGACGGCCTTTATCTTTTCTGTCCTGGACCCCTTTGGGAGTTCATGAAGTCTGTGAGTACATTATCAGAGAAAAATGCTTCTAAATGCATAAAATTAAGTTCATTGGATTACAAAGGAAACCAGCTCTATTGAAATACAGCTATCAAAATATTTTTTAAAAACAATTTGTCGTATAGTAACGTGCACCTCTATCAACAGGCAAAGTAATGGAATCTAGTGGCAGGTCTAATAAATGTTATGATTTCGTAGTCACGATGAGCATAGCTGATATTTCAAGAATAACAACTTTAAAGTGTTATGAAATCATCTGTGATCTCTGTTGGAGATAAAGTTACAGGTGCTACTGTACTATGCTGGTCCCTGTCCTCAGTCATAATTAAAGGAGATACTACATCTCATTTAAAGGTTAGTAGAAATAAAGATGATTTTTTCCCTTATTCAGTTCATAAACTTTGACTTTTCCTTGGCATCCCAGGCTAAGACCCTGAGTTAAGTGACAATGACAGCCCCAGATCTAGGTGTACCAGCTCCTTGTTGGTTTATAAAGTGCTTCCACAGATATCTCCTTATTTGATTTTCACAGTAACCACCTGAAGTAGGCATTCTCCTTATAGATGGAGAAACTGAGGCTCAGAGCCACAAAGACAGCATATGACAGGGAGGGGGAGGGAATTCAGGGTTTCTCTGCTAAAGCCTGAACCGTCTCAACACCAGCCCAAGCTGGCTGGTAAGCAAGACAGGCAGAATGGGGCATGGCCAGTCCTCCAAGCCTGCCGGGTCCTGGCTCAATCTCCAGATTTAGGTAGAGGGGGTGGGGAGTGGGGAGAGAGCCCAGACAGTTGGAAGTGGGGAGGAGGAATAGAAGGCTGTCATTGGGCAGCAGCACCTCATCCCCATCCCAGCTCCCAGTGGAGGAGAGAGATCCGCCCAAGTTCTCACTGAAGACCACAAGTTTGGAGGGGCCTTAACAATTGCAGGGCCCTCAGCCCCTCCTCCCAGCTGGCTTTCCTCTCTTCTAGCTTCCTGTGTCACTGGATTTGGTCAGCATTTGGTCTGTCCCTTCCCTGCAGCCATCAGGCAGGGACAAGGCGGCATTCCCTTTAAGAACTCTCTCCAGGCTCTCTGAATTCTTTAGCCATGGATTCACCTGTTTGTGTCATAAGAATTCCAAACCCTGGACACTGCACAGGATTTTATAGTTTC
>NW_003852573.1:1971010-1973864 GCF_000181295.1 Otolemur garnettii | reverse complement strand
CCCCAATGCACACTACTTGAGGGAGCCCCAGCCCCTGGCACGGGGACCAGCACATCACAGACACTCCCCTGTGTCTGAGTCTCGAATGCCTGGGTGAGCAGGTGAGAACTCAGTCTCCAGACCCCAGGCCTGGCCGGGATAGCCCACCCGGCTGTGCATAGCCCCTATGCCCAGGCCACAGCAACAGAAATGAGTAGCACAAAAGCTGGGGGCAGAGGTCCTGGGGAACAATGTAAGCCCACCACACAGTATGAATTGGAAGGCTTCCAGCAAAAAGTGAGTTTTGAGCTACATTTTTTCCAACTTTGAACTTGCAAGTATGTGCAAACCCATAAACACCCCCTGGGTACACCAGTTGTTAATAGTTTGCTGTATTTTCCCTACGTGTTCATTTGTGTGTGTGTACATATTTATTTACTATTTGAATAAAGGACCTTGCAGACATCCATAAGTATGTCAGCATCACCTCCTCAGATGGGGCTATGCCAGTATTCCTCTATCCTTAATACAATTTTTATACTAAGAAAATCAGTGATCATTCCCTAATATTCAGCTCATATTCCAATTTCCCATTCATCTTAATTTTTTTAAACAAGGATCCTATTAAGGTTCATGCATTTGACGCAGATTGTTAGTGCCATTGACTGAGTGGGAAGCAGACTTTCTTCACGGGAAGGCTCTGAGGTTACCACTGTGCTGCCATTGGCTGGATGACCAGCTGGAGGGTGAGGGGTCTTGGAGCTTGCACTGAGTTGGTTTTGTTAATCCAGAGCAAGGAGGGGCAGAGCCCAAACTGTAGGAAACACCCAGGGGAGGTCACTCTAGCTATTGTTGAACAGACCACACCCCAGCTCCATATTCTTCCCTGGCCTCCGCAGTAGGTCGGGTCCTGGGATGCCCTGGGATAAGGTAGCCTCCTCTGGAATCTGTGTGGCCTGCCACCTGCCTCTCTGTCCCTGTTCTTCTTTGCTCCCTTCCGCCTTCTCTCTCCCTCCCTCCTTTGCCCTTAAGAACTTAATCAGACCAGCTGAAGATCCTCCTGGGAGAGCAGCTGGTGCCAGGATAGAAATAGCTCCATCAGAAACCTTGTCTCTGCCAAAGCCTCTGGCACTGACCAGAGTTGAGGAGACTATGGAGGGCAGGGAGGAGAAAATTCAGAATGCCTTCCTCCTCCTGTGAGGCCCGGAGCCCACTCAGGTGGGACCACTCTACACAGCCCCTGCCATCTGGCACAGGGTGAAGCGAGTGGCAAAGCACCTGCCTCTAGAGGCCCCTCAGGTCAGGAGCACAAGCTTTACTCTCTGGGAAAAGGGACCCCCACGGGCTGCGCCCCGGACTGTACTCTGCCTTTCTGCAGGCCTCACTTCACCTACGGCAAGGAGTCTGGGGGTTAAGGACACACACCCACCCTGGGGTCATTACCCCTCCAGATCAGGCTTTAGAGACTGAGATCTGGAACTCCATACCAGACAGTTGCCCACCCACTTCCCCACAGAAGCTGGCCCCTTCTGTGGGCCCAATCTCCTGAGGACAGCAGGTGCAGTCTCCTGAGGACAGACAGCATAACAGGCCTAGGTCGGAAGGTGGCAAAGAGACAGCTGTTTGTGGGGTGTGGGTGGGCCTTGGATATGAAGGCTGGGTGGGGTGTCCCCATGCATGTTTGCAAGGCTCCTTGCAGTGTGAGATGGAGCTGGAAGTGGTAGCAGCAGGCCCACCCCACACTGCCACGTATCAGTGGGAGCTCCAAGTCTCAATCTGGCCCTCCACGTTGTTATGAAGGTTTATTAGACAAGGAAGGAACTAGAACATATCTTATTTCATAGTATGTTATCTTAATCTGTTACATAAGTACTTACACATATGTGTAAATATAAATATAAATGGCTATAATATTTTTTATAATTTATTTAAAGATACATTTACAAATGTATAAATATTTTTAAACATTTATTTTACATTTATAATTTATTTTATAATTTTTAAATAATTTTACAAAATTATAATTTATAATTTAAAAATAATTTCTATAAAATAATTTGTAATTTTAATGATTTTTTATATTTACGTTTATAATTTATTTAAAATATACATTTATAAATAATATAATAATTAGACAATAAATTATTTGAGCGATAACTATATCATATATAATAATTATATCATCTACTTAGGATAATCTTATAACTACACTAAATTTATATTTATATAGTATATATTCATATGTTATCTGTCTCTACATGTTTGACTATGCAGTGTGTGCAGGCTGTGGGTGGGCCCTGGTGCTCAGGCCCCCAGTGCCCTGGCCAGGCATTACCTGGCCATGGTGCAGAGATTCTAAAGCCAGTTTGCCCTGGCAGCAAAAGTGGTTTTCAGTGTCTCCCATTTCTTCTCCCGTATTTTCCCCAGTCACAGGAGGACCCTCTGTTGCCAAAGCACTCACTTGCTATCTTCTTTCAGCTAAACTACAAACCCAGATTAAGAAAAAAAAAAGGTCCCTAAGGAGGGCAATGCTTGACCCAAGGATGGGTTCCTTAAAATGAATCTTAGGAAAGGTGAGAAAGTTGGGGGTGAGAAGGGGCTCCCTAGGTAGATTTTTAGTCTATGTGTACCTCTCTTTCTCTCTCTCTCTCACACACACACACACACACACGTACACACTCCCCCAATGACCAAAGCACCACACAGCAATCCTATCTATCTCTCTGGGATTAATCCAAATAATTTAGAAAAGAAAGATCACTCCTTTTATTTATGGATGTCTATTGAGCATCTGCTGTGGCTCAGACCTTGGGCTGGATGCGAGGTACTGAGAACTGGGCACTGAAAGCTGGGTGCTGGGTGCTAGGTGTAGGTA
>NW_003852573.1:1967251-1970548 GCF_000181295.1 Otolemur garnettii | reverse complement strand
TCCTGCAGCTCAGGAAGTACCCAGGAGGGTACACACGGAAAGAGTCTGAGTTTAGTCTTGAGGGCAGTTAAGAACCATTGAAAAGCATAAGCACCACAGGATAATTTGAAGATAGATCTTGACAGGCCTTGGATACCTCACTAATGAGGGCTCCACCCACCATTACTACGAATAGCATAAATTGAGTCCATATTACAATTACTGTTTCAAAAACATTTGAAAGGGGTTTTATAACCAATTTGGAATTATTATTAATTTCAATTTTTCACATTTCTGTGTGTATTTTGAAGCTACTATACCCCTGGGGCTTGGGCTCATGGGTCCTTAAACAACAGCTCATAGATTCCCACTTGCCAGGCCAGGGGAGGCTTATGAGGGGAGCTGACCCACAACTAGTCTCCAGGTGGATATGGGTGGGCTCATGGGCGGAGGGGGACATGTCCGTGAAACAGCACAGAATATTCATTAGCCCTTGAAGGAATGAATGACCCATATGCATTTGCACACTCTTCAGTGGTGTCATATGAACACCTGAAATGCCACCATTCGCTTTTCTGCTGCTGAGCATTAACCTGACCCATGTACATTTAAAATCACAAACATTCCAGGAAAGGTAACACGTTCAGTTGTGACACCTCCCTATGCCTGAGCTGATGCGATCCCATGGCCTTAGACAGGAGCTCCTGGGGTTCACGGCTCTCAGGACAGAACATGCGCCCACCCTCACCCTCAGCATGTACACTGTTGCCCAACCTCATTACTCTGGACACAAGAAGTCACTGAAGGCTGAGAAGAAAAGTTCCTGCTCCCAACCCTTAGAGCAAGGTCTGATGGTCTGTCCTCACCTCCCAACCTCCCAGGAAGGGGTCAACAGTGTGCTCTGAGGCCCCTTGGTGGTGACAGGCTTAGGTTGAGTAGAGGATGAAAGTTTTCAGATTTCCGAATTATGATGGTTGCTAAGGGAACTGGCTGTTCTTATCTCCATGGGTAAGTCAGAGGTTAAATTGTGGCATTCCAGAAGGCGGCTGCTACCCCATTACAATATTCCCCTTTGTTTCTGATTCTCCACCACTAGCAATTCTTTTCTCTCGGTAACCATTGGGGGTGCAGGGTGGTGGGAAGGCTGCTTACAATGTGTGTGTCCCCAAGAGGTGACCCACCCCTGAGTTTATCACATCTCTTTTCTGTGCATCTAGAGAGTGAAGGCGGGAAGAGGATCCCCAGTGCCTGGAAGGGGGAAAGAGTGTGTAAAGTGGAGGTGTGCTGCTTTGAAGACCTGCTTCAGGCATTATCTCAGAAATGTCACTCCCTTTCACTGTTGTCAGAGGCACAGACAGTGGGGCAGCTCATTCACCATTCACCCATTCATTCACTCATTCACGCATTCATTCATTCGCCTAGTCCCTTTATCCTTCACCAAACCTGCACTGAGCAGGCCCCTGTGGGTGCAGGATGATGAGGCAGAGTCCCTGCTCTCACACCGGCTGCCCTGCTCAGCTGCCTAACCTGGTGCCATGGCTGACTCCTCCACCGAGGGCACTTTCTCCATCAGCCTCTATCAGGTGCTGGAGACCTTCGGCCCGGTCCCATCCACAAGCTTTCTCTGGCCTTTCATCATCGAGAGCAGTGGTTTCCAACCTTTTTTATTTCATGGCACACTTGAACCGATAGTTATACTTCTGTGGCACACTTAAATTATATTAAAAACTAAAAAAGAGTGAAAAAGAAAGAAGAATATACTGTGTTTGGAAATTCTTATGAAAATAATTTAATGAATGATCTTTACAATTTTTTGTGGCACACCTAAGATCCTCTTATGGCACATCAGTGTGCCAGGGCACACTGCTTGAAAATCACTGATCTCGAGATCCTCTTTTCCCTCCTCCACCAGCACTGACTCTAAGCTTCCCATCACAGTTACGTCTTTGCTGGTGTCATGGCTTTTACTCATCAGGTCTTAACATCTCCTGGAGAGCAGGATCCCTGGCATGGTTTCACGTTTCTATGCCCATATGGATGTGTGTACAGTGCTTGATTAATGCTTGCTGAATGAATGGTGATGAATGAATGAACGCAGGGCAGGTGAATTGGGCTTCTTCAGGATAACTGAACCCCATAGTTGCCGTAAGTATCCTTCAACAATAGGCTGAAGGCATTTAGAAACTTAGAGTGTTTTTCTGTTAGATTGACCTAGGCTATATGGATCTGTTCTAAATGTGCGAGTGTGTGCATATTTTCCATTTAAATCATAAGCATAAGACTGTACTCAGCATCAGCTATACCCAGTATGTTTCCTGCTGTGTTGGGAGCTGGCACACCGATGTGCCCTGGGCTCAATCACAGGGGTGCTTTAAGAATTGTTATAACCAGGAGAGTCTCTTACTTTTATGTTGTGCTTATAACATACCAAGTTGATTCACAACTGCTTCTCACAACAACTCCATCTTTTTCTTACAGAATTAGAAAGATTACTCAGAGAGGTTAAGTGACCTACCCAAGGCCACCCAGCTGTGAGGGCAGAGCAGGTCTTCTCGCCTGAGCCCCTGCTCGCCTCCCTCCTCCTTGAGCTTCCCAGTTCTCCACGCTATCTGACAGAGGGGCTCCAGAGAGACCCACTCCTGCTCTGTCTCAGCAGGGCCGGGGCCATGTCCCTGATCCCCTGGCTCCGGTGGAACGAGGCCCCATCCCGGCTGTCCTCCCGGAGCCCCGCTGAGATGGTGCTGGAGACGCTCATGATGGAGCTGGCAGGGCAGATGCGAGAGGCTGAGAGACAGCAGCGGGAGCGCAGCAATGCGGTCAGGAAGGTGTGCACTGGAGTCGACTACAGCTGGCTGGCCAGCACCCCCCGGCCCACCTATGACCTTAGCCCTGGGGAGCGGCTGCAACTGGAAGATGTTTGTGCCAAGATCCACCCATCCTACTGTGGGCCTGCCATCCTCAGGTGAGCCCAGGATGGGAACCACTGCCCGGCTACAGGGTTCAGGGAGGGTAGCAGCCTGGGAGGTGCCTGAGGCCACAGGACTTGGGAAGGGGGCACAGATGAGGGGGCTCCTAGTTATCTGTTAGGAGGAGCAAGGGAAGAAAAGGAATCTGGAGGAAGCCACAGGCCGGGGGTTGGAATTTAGAGGGAGGCAGGAGGCAGCTCCTAGAAGAAAGTGAGTTTTGATGGGAGAAAACCCAAGGTCTCTGAGCTTTCTGTCCTCCCTCTGTATTTAACACAGCTGGCTCCTTCTCCTTTGTCAGATATTTTCGATATCACCATCTTAGAGAAGTCTTCCCAGACAATATCTCTAACAT
>NW_003852573.1:1958744-1967091 GCF_000181295.1 Otolemur garnettii | reverse complement strand
TGGGTACAATATTCCCAAATATAAATGTAGCCTTATATATGTAAGCTATGGCCTGTCTCAGTTGGAATGATATCAAAGTCAGAGGAGCTCTTCTTGTCCAAACAATGAAGAGTAATTTCAAAGTAACTCAAGTTCTTCATCTGCCTTTCTCCTTGTAAAGGAGTACACACCTAGGATAAAATTTTACAATTCCCTAGTCTCCCCAAAGCTTCCCTCACCCATCACTTTAACCAACACCTGCATCCATTGTACACATTTTCCCTGCCATTCTCTTTAAAAGCGCCTCTCCTTCAGCCCCAGCTACACTCCTTTGGTTCAGTAGTCTTTTTACCACCTCTTCCCTTTCCCTCCCCTAGGCTGAGAATCTTACCCTCTACCATTCTTTTATTTTACCCCAGGGAAGCCTTCCAAAGAGCCTCCTTTGCAGAAGCACCTGGGGACAGGGGTGGGGCCAAGTCCCAGGTGGTGCTGCTGCTGAGGAAATCTGGGCTGGGAAGCCAAACTGGAAGTGAGGGATGGCTGGGGACACTTGTGGTCACCATTGTCCTGCCTCATTTCTGGTCTTATGTCACCGATGAGAAGTTTGAGAAGTCCCAGCTCTCAGTCTGGTGGAGGGAACCTGGTATTAAACAGACTTCCTAAAGTTAGTTCTTGAGCTCTATGTAAAGACATGGAGTGGCACATGTGGTCAGAGTGCAGGGTCGTCTGGGAAGTAGCAGGGGACCCCTGTGCATGGCAAATGGCTCACCTCAACCAGAAAGTTACAGGCACTGCGGAAGGAATATCCAGGGCAGTGGCATGATCAGACACCTGTCTCATAGAGGTCATGTTGGCCAGTCGGTGAAGAAGGGGGTGGGGGGAGCCAGCAAGACTTACATAAGGTAGGGCCACAGTGGGGGCAGGAAGAGGGGGCTCACCTTCATGCTCTGGCATGGACAGCCTTAGGTTAAGTGTCAAGACCTTTACATAGTGCACAAAAAGGGAGCTACTGCCTCAGTTTACAGACTAGGAAGCTGAGGCTCATGAAGGCCAGACATGGCAGAGCTAGGATTTGAACTCAGGATTGCCCCAACCGGTAGCAGAACGCGGAGTGGCTCCTGATTCACTCCGGGAGCAGGGCGGAATGGTCTAAATGGGAGCTGAGCTGGTGGCTGTCTCAGGTAACCCGGGTGAGAGGTCGGCTAGGCTCCGGGTTCGCTGCAGCCTCTGAGCGGTCCCGCCGCGACCTTCCTCTCCCTTCCAGGTTCCGGCAGCTGATGGCGGAGCAGGAGCCCGAGGTGCAGGAGGTGTCCCGGCTCTTCCGCTCGGTGCTGCAGGAAGTCCTGGAGAGGATGAAGCAGGAGGAGGAAGCCCACAAGCTGACTCGGCAGTGGAGCCTGCGGCCCCGCGGCAGCCTGGCCACCTTCAAGACCCGCGCGCGCATCTCCCCGTTCGCCAGCGACATTCGGACCATCTCCGAGGACGTGGAGCGGGACGCACAGCCGCCACTCCGGACTTGGAGCATGCCCGAGTTCCGGGCGCCCAAAACCGACTGACCCCCACCCCTCTCCTGCTCAGGAGCTGAGCCACCTGCGGGAGGGCATGATGGGCCGCCGGGTCCTGGAACCTCCCTCACACATCCCAAGACGCTGCTGTAAGATGGAGCAAACTCTTCCCCACCCCATCCTCTTCCTCTGGTCACAAAGTTGAGTTGGGGCATGGAGCTGCATGGGCCCCTGTCCTCCTGCAGGAGTCTCCCCTCCCTAACTGGAAGATTCAAGGTCTTGGCGGATAGACCACAGCCCCAGCCCCATCTCCTGCTTCTGCTTGTAAAGGGGAGAGTTGCCCTTTCTTTTTGCAAGACCTGAGTTCTCATCCTAACTCCAGGGATGCCCCATTCACCCCTACTCCCCAGTAATAGTAAGGGGCCTGTCAGATGGTCTTCACTCTCTGCTCACCACAGCCTGGCAGGTTGGCAGAGCTGGAAGGGACCAAAGAGACCAGCAGGTCCACTCCCTTCAGCTAGTCAATGAGGAAACTGCGTCCCCAGGAGGGACACACTTCTGCCTTAAATTTCAGCGAGGTCCCCATGGCCAGTGAAATTATTCCTGCACAGTCTCTGCCCCTGAGTCCCTGAATCCTGGGCTGTGATGGGACAGATCCAAAGGTTACATCTCTACCTACTTGTGGCCTGACTCGGCCCCTTCCTTGGCTTTAGGGTGAGGGTCTAAGCTGCTTTTCGAGAACAGTAGCTGGGGGAGGAGGCAGGATGCCTGTTACTCCACCTCACAATGCCATCAGGTAAGATCCAGACAATCTAGGGGCTCCTCCCAGCCTTACTGCTCTAAAGAGCTCACCTCTCCCGACAGGAAGTCACACTTGCTCTCTAGCTTTCCCCAGGAAGTGATGCCCAAACCCTAACTGAGGCCCCGGAATGAAATGTTCTAGAAGAGCTTCCTACAGGCTTCACTGTCCTTTATTTTATGATATGGTTAGATCTTGATGATGGGCATGTGGATCACCCATGGCAAGTCTGGATGGCCTCCCAACACACTCTGGGGTTGACGTGAAGGGTAGGGGTGGGGAAAGGGTCACCCGGCAACTCTCAGTGCATGCTCAGAAGAGGCAAGTGGATCCTAATAGTCATCTAAATAAAATGCCGGAAGGAGATAAATCAACAGGGGAGAAATCCATGTGTTTCCTGACCAACCTCAGTGGGGAAAAAATTTTTCTTTTTTAATGATCTGATTTTGGATTATTTTCACTTAAATCTGGACCAAGAATCACAGTATCATGGAAAAACCTCTCACTAAAACTATCGAGATGAGAGTTGATTGGCTTATTAACATAATTGGTGAAAGTTGAGAATTACTTAAAATATACACCTTAAGCATCTTACATATTTAAATGTATTTAAAAAGTACATTTGGTTGCCAACTGTTGGTTTAGGCCCAGACTGTGTTCACTTTTTTATGATGTGTGTATGTTGTCTCACAGGACTTCTACATGTAAGTGTTATTGTTTTGCATGTACTTTAATTGTAACAGTAAGAGCAGGCATAACAGGTTTTGGAACAAGCAGAAGTGAACCTTGGTAAGCAGACAACACAATTGGTAAGGGCCAAAGTGCTGGCGGAGAACTAGAAAATGGCCTGCAAGCCGTGAGCTCTCTGGGTGCCCCCAGTATGGGTCAGTGTGTATTTTAGAGGGAATGGATAACATGGAGAGAGGTTCAGAGGAGGCTGCAGGACAGACTGTCTACTATTTTCCTCCTTCTCTACCACCACCTTACCTGTCCCTCCTGGCCCCAAAGAAAAGGAAGGCCTGAGGCTTTCAATGGAGTGTTCTTTTTTAAGTAAACTGCCCATCAGTGAAAACCTTCCAGCCCACCTCGGTCGTGACAGGGAGAACTCACAACCTCCTCCGACAATGGTTGTCATAATGCAACTGACCCAGCTGCTGGCACTCAAATTCAGGAAGGTCCAGACATTATCCTCTGGATTCCGGTTGTTAAAGAGACTAATGATGTCTGCTTCCATTTCTATGTTTAAAAACTCAATGACCACAAATAAAAGAACAAGAGTTTGAGAGCTTCCTTGTGAGTATCTGAGGAGTGGCTGGAGGCATCTGGAGGGCAGGAGTAGTGCATGCTCACCTAGTTTACAGGCAACACCACCAGCCACCAGAGGGAGCTGGGGTGCTTTGCATTTGACTGCATTTTATTTTTCTTTTTTACTTTATTGGTTTTCTTTAACTTGCTAAATATGAAAATTTTAAAACACACAAAAAAGTAGAAAGAAGAATTTTAAGAAGCCTCATATACCCATAACCAACATTTAATAGGCAACTAGTATTTCACCATATTTACTTCATTTTTTGGTGAAGTATATTAGGATATCCCAGACACCATGACATTACACCCCTTAATACTTAAGTATGCCCTCCACAGGAGTAAGAAATTTTTCTACATAAGTACACTATCACTATCACCCTTACCAAGTCCATATCCAAATTTCCCTATTCCCAATAAACGATTCTTGCAATTTATTGCCTTGAATAAGGATCTAATCAAGCTATACACACTGAAAAGGAAGTTGCAATTTGTTTTGTATTGGTCATAGGCTTGTATTTAATTCCACAGTGAAGCATTGATTAAAGACAGGATGTTTATGGAACATTCATGTTGACACACTAGTTAATGGCTACATACAAATAGTTCTGCAAGTTAGCCTAAAGATGCTCTTTACTCAGATTCTTGTTCTGGTCATTTGATTAAAATTCTTACACAGTTGCAACAAAGATTCTCTCATACCTTGAAAAACAATGTTAAAAAGTGATAGTGAAGGCCAGTGCAGTGGCTCTTGCCTGTAATCCCAGCACTTGGGAGGCCGAGGTGGGTGGATTGCCAGAGCTTGTGGGTTCAAGACCAGCCTGAGCTAGAGGGAGACCTCATCTCTAAAACTATTAGTTAACTATTCTTTCAGTGTGGTCACATGCTTCTCTGCATGTAGGAAAGATGGCTACCATACTCCACGCTGACATGACCCCAGTTTAGCACTCCCAACACTCCGATACTCATCCCAGAAAAACATCTTGTGGTACAGCCTGGCTGGCTATTTACCAAACCTGTTTCTTCATTCTTCTGAATTCATCACTAGATAGCATTCCTGGCCTTCTTTGCTTTAGGGGTAGCCATGTGACTGAGTACAGCTGATGGGATGTGAAGAGATGTGAAAGGTTTCACTTCCAGCTTGGCACTTAAAAACCTTCCAAAAGTGAATCTCTATCCTCTTTCTGAACTCCTGGCCAAATGCCAAAGAAGAGAACGGAGACACAAGATGAAAGGAGCCTAGGCCGCTGAATGACCACATGGAAGGCCACATTGGACTTATATGCATTACAAGTATGCTTATATTTGTTAAATTACTTGGGATTTATCTTTGCAGATGCTGGAGTAATTGATCTGTAACCAACACTCACCTTAATTGCCCCTGGTTGGAACAGCTGTCACCCTTAGACCAGTTACTGTTACCAGACAAAGAAGATTCGTCCACCTGTTTGTCCAGCCAATATGCAGACACAAGGTTTAGGTCCAAACAAGCTTTATTATCAGAAGGCCAGCAATTCTGGAGAACAATGAGAGTAGCCTCTCAGTTCTGTTCTACCTCAGTTACAATTCTAATAATTTTTGGAATGGAATACAGGGAAATAGACCTAGAAAATTTTAACTTTACCTGATAGGAAGTAACATCAAAGTAGTCTTCATTCTGACAATGTTTAAACAACAGAAAGGTTATTTTCAATTAACAAGATATCTAAGAGAATCCGTAAAGAAAACATCCTATCATCAAAGTACCCTTTACCAATATTGCAACACCTATTGTTTCTCTCTGTGTGACTACTTCCTTAAGTCGCCTGACAATCCTCACAATCACGGAGAAACCTTACTAGATAATCACAGAAGGTGTGTGTGGAGGGCTGAGCCGACTTGGTCAGCTGTACTGCTTCAGCTTAGCTTCTCAGACCCTATTTTGCAGGCCACTTCTCTGGCTTCATTGCTATTGCTGTTGGATGAGGTACTATGAGTGACCCTGCCTAAATCATGTACCCATACGGGGATCTGGGGAGATCAGATCTCAGCTCCATTAGGACTACATGAAGTGAAAGAGGGGTGTTGTTGCTACAAGAAAGTAGAAGGGAAAACATATGAGATGCCTGCCCTAAATCAGCTTCCAAAGCTCTGAATAAGAGAGCAACCTAAAATCCCAAGGGTTCAAAAGATTTACTCTTGGAAAATTTAGATAGTTTAATATTAAGATGATTTTCCTTATTACTGTTGTAATATCATCTTATTTCTTTCAAATAATTTAATATTACCTTTAATCTCATACCATGACAATCTATAGAAGCTTACACCCGCCTTTACTCTCTATATAAAATTTCCCATTGAAGTTCTCATGGATGGGAAAACTAGAAAGTTACCTGACTGTCTGACTTTCTGTTGCCATCTCAATCTTCTGCCCAGACTACAGATACACACCAGAATAAATAAAACAATGACAGCTGCTCATTGTCCCTAATATGAAGTCCGTTCATCATTGTCACTGTCTGAGGAACTTCTCATTTGGGTTGTTATTTTCCTCTATCATTCCATCTCATCTTAAAGTTTCCTGTCTTTTACCCAGAAGCATATTTTGCTCTTCCTGGGGGGTGGGGAGAGGAAGGAAGTTTAACAGTGCAGATAAAATTGTGAGAATTTTGGAGCTATTGAACATTCTGGATTACAATTCTCCCATCTATGTGTCTGCAAATAACTCACCTCTCTGAGGCTCTTGCTTCTCATTAATAAACATAACTAATAGATATAGTTATTATATCTATCATATCAAACTACCTCCCAGGCTTGTGGTCAGAGTAAACTAAGATCAAATGCCTTCAAACTCTAAAGGAACTTTCAAATCTAAGATCTTACGGTTGTCTGTCACAGTCTTCTCTTCAATTAGTACATTGAATTAGTTCATTCAAGCTGAATGAACCCAGTAAAGAGCGTTTTTCACCTTTCTTCCTTGGGAGTGTCCAGACATGGCTCTTTAATCATTACCCTTGAGCCCAATTTCCCTAATCTTTTAGATCTGTGATTCTTAGGTTTAGCTACACATTAAATCATCTGGGAGCTTTTAAATATTCTGGCACCCAGGGCACACTCTATAATCAAATCAGAAACTTGGAATGGGACCTAGGCACCTGTGTTTCTAAAGCTTTTCAGGTGATTCCATTGTGCAGTGAAGGTTAAAAAACCTGGTTTTAGGTTACTCTTTCTGGAGGACTCAATTCTGAATCTAACATATGCCTGAATGTTTTTAGTTCAATAGGACGTGAATGCACTTTGGAACTATTATAATGGCCTTGTGTGATCTTGTGTTACAGATGGTTGCAAGAATATTTATCACCTAGGTGTTTATGAACTATGATAGATGTTTATCATCTCCTTAACAGTATTCAGGATAATGCTTGGAAATAAGAAGAAATGTGTCTTGTAAAGAGTGCTGCAAATATTTAAATTGCTTTATTTTATAGCTCAGAAAGATGGAGAGGGTGATGGGATCTGAGCTGTTTCTTATAAACCTGCAAGAACAAAATTGCATAGAATGACAATTATCTGATGTCTATCATGAACAGTATCTATAAGGTACTCTGTGTGTGTGTGTGTGTGTGTGTGTGTGTGTGCGTGTAAGAGGAAAAGAGAAGGAGAAATCAAGGAGGGTGGAATCCGGCCTTCCAGGGGAAGTGGCTAGCTGGGGATGGATTGTACAGAAAGCTTTCTTCTCTTCTCCTTGTGCCAAGAGGCAGAACCACGAGGCAGCCAGTAAAGGTACTATGCTGAATAACAGTGGTGAAAGAGGGCATCCTTGTTTTGTCCCTGATCTTAGAGGCAAGGCTTTCAGTTTTTCCTCATTGAGTGTAATACTAACTGTGGGTCTGTTATTTATGGCTTGTACTGTGTTGAGCTATGTTTCTTCTATATCCAGTCTTTTTGAATCTTTATTGTGAATTTTAGCAACTGCTTTTCAGCATCAATTTAAATGATTTTTTCCCCTTTTCTGTTGATATGAGATATTACATTGATTTGTGTATGTTGAACCATCTTTGCATCCTTGCAATGAATCGTACTTGATCATGAAGAGTAATTTTCTAATATGTTGTTAAACTTGGTTTACTAGCATTTTTGTAGAGAATTTTTGCATTTATTTTCCTCAGAGATTTTGGCCTATAGTTATTTTTTGTTGTTTTTGGTTTTGTCTGTCTGGTTTTGGTATCAGGGTGATACTGGCTTTGTAGAATGACTCTGGGAGTATTCCCTTCTTCTCGACTTTTTGTAATAGTTTGAAAGTATTGGTTTTGGTTTTTCTTTAAATGTTTGGGGGAATTCAGTAACGAAGCATCCAGTCCTGGGCTTTTCTTTGATGGGAGCCGTTTCATTACTACTTCTATCTCATGACATGTTATTGATCTGTTCAGGTTTTAGATTTCTTCCTAATTCAATCTTGGTAGGTTATACGTGTCTAGAACTTATTCTTTTTTTTTTCTAGTTTTCCAATTCATTGGCATATAGTTGTCTGTTGTAGTCTCCGATAATCTTTTGAATTCCACCAGTATCAGCTGTAATGTCTCCTTCATCTCTGATTTTATTTGGGTCTTCTTGCTTTTCTTAGTTTGACTACAGGTTTGTCAATTTTGTTTATCTTTTATTTAAAAAACAACACCTAGATAATTAATACTTACACTAAAGTTTGAGAAATGCTTCTCAACTTTGGCTCACCTAGAAATCACCTGAGAGCTCTAAAATATTCTGATGTCTGGGGGAGAGG